>NC_140582.1:840829859-841312770 GCF_964204655.1 Triturus cristatus | reverse complement strand
ACCCAGGGAATGCAGCCTCACATGCCATGGGACACAGTGTGGCCAATGCTGTAGTGTATCTAAAAAGAAATAAACAGCTGGCACGCACTTAATTCACCAATTAAACCAAATTTAGCTCAATGAATAAAACAATATATACAAGAAGTAATCTAGTTTAGTGTGCACCTCCTGAAGTGGTTCCACCCTACCACTGTGCAGACAACTAAATATAATCTAAAGCATATGTTCTAAACAGGGTGTGCACAACTGAAAACACTAATTGGAGCATTTATAATGCTATTACACTGAAGTTTAAACTCACTGTTCAACTTACTTCATGTACAGCATACAAAACATATGTAATCATAGTATCAAACCAATAAACCATGGATGAAAGTCCATCTTCTTTTAGTGCTATTTTTATTGGCACTTCTCTTCAAAAGTCCGAATTGACATGAATTCTGTTATCCTTAAATTTCATGGGGATGCTTGAAATACATCCAATAATCCAAACAACCAGTATGCAATAGGGTCTAAGGGAAAAAGTTTAACGACTTGCCACAGTTCTATTCCCCAAGTCCTACAATATCAAAAACGAATGGAACTGGGGGTCTTGCAATAAACAGATATATATAACAATATATATATATCTGCATGTGTCAAAAACTGACAAAACCAGGAGTGCAAAAACGGAGTATCATGAGGAGAAAACAGACAATTGATGGGTATCCAAGCTCTGCTCTAGGGTCCTTTCTCTTGTTTCTCTGTTTTCTCCTCATGATACTCCGTTTTTGCACTCCTGGTTTTGTCAGTTTTTGACACATGCAGATATATATATATTGTTATATATATCTGTTTATTGCAAGACCCCCAGTTCCATTAGTTTTTGAAATACATCCAAAACAATGTTGTCGAGCTTGTGCCTCAATCCCAATGCATTTCGTATGTGATTATCCACCCATCGTCAGGGGATATCTACAATCAGAATCACATGATGTTACTTGTATAATTCAAGGGTTAAAATAAGTAATAAAACAATGAAACAAACATTTAATGGGGCCTCTGAAATTCAGGAGAGAGTATAGAATTGCGTCGGTAGTACAAGAAAGTGGTTATGTTTGCATTCTTTAAAACTGAGTTGCAGTATCTTTTCCTCATAACTCTATTTTAATACACCACATGACTCTTTTCTAAGCACTGCACAAATTTCTCAATTGATCTACAATTAGACATATATGACCTCCTTTCATATATGATCTCTGATGTTCCTTTATTGATCCGATTGAGAGAGCTTACTCCTTATAAGATAATCTCTATGATCAAGAGATACATCTTTCTTTGGAATGGATGACCAGATGATAGGATTGATCACTTAGACAATTGATGGGTATCCAACCTCTGCTCTAGGGTCCTTTCTCTTGTTTCTCTAAGGAGTAATGGTGATACTTTCTATCAAAAATAAAAAGGACCCCTACTAATTATTTGGGTTGGAAGATTACTTTAAATGAGATCCTTATCACAATATACTCCATATCCTTACTTAATTAATTGTCAAATGTTCAACCACACAGGATTTTCTTAACTCCTGCTTTATTGCTTACTGCTTGTTCAGTCAGCAACTTGCCTATGTCTCAGTTTTTTTTCAAAATGATGTGTATAGTCATAATCTCAATTTGATAATATTCATCTCCTTAACTTTTCATAAGGAAAGCTAAAAAAATGAAAAGATAAAAAGGCTTTCAAAGATATATAAATTATCTGAATATGACAAGTTACAGCTATAAAGCATTGTTAGAAGTTCCCTGTCCTACCACACTCACCTCTGGTCTGGCCTTCTTCTAGAGATATGCATATACATATATACCCATATATATATCCCACATATATATCCCACATATATACCCACCCATATCTACCCACATATATACCCACTCAGACACTCATGCACCCACTCAGTCACCCTCTTAGACACTCATGTATCCAGTCACAGATCCAGTCAGACAGTTATATACTTACAAATGCACAAAGGCACTCATGCACCTACTCACAGATTGCTTGAGAGACTTGTGCAGCCAATCACAGACCCATTGTGACACTGATGCACCCACTCATAGATGCACTGAGGCAGTCATGCAGTTTGTTACAGAACCATTGATAGACTGATGCAGCGTCTCACAGATTCACTCAATTACTTATACAGTGAATGAGAGACTTATTGATACAGTGATGCATGCAGTTATAGATCACACTAAAAAAGTTATGCACTGTGTTAAGGTTATTAAGGGAGTTGTACATGCTATTACACAGTCATTTAAATAGTAATGTGTTTAGTCTGTTGGCTATAATCCATTATGCAGTTATACAGCTTGAATGTGGTGGTGGCTATTGAATGTCTGCATTTGTTTTGTCATTTCGCAACGTATTCGCGGTGACCGAAGCTACCGATATCATGCCGATGCCCAGCATAACCGCGAAAACAGAAAATCGGTTTGAATGATTGTTTTTATTCAAACTCCCTACAAAAATATGACTTTAACCAGTGCAGTAATAAACTCCTAAGGGTCTATTACGATGGTGGGAGGACTTTCCGCAACGGCAAAAGGGACCACCCGCCATAGGTGCGGCAGTCCTGCCATTCAAATTAGGATGTGGCCGCCACACTGGCGGGTGCATCCCATATTTTTTACATTGTGGCGGTCAGTGCTGTAAGCAGCACCCGCCGCAATGTAAAAACGCATGTATTGGATTTGCATGCACAACGTGACAGGCACTGTGCGGTGCCTGCCACCATTTGCATGCAAATGCAAGGGGTACCATAGGTACCCCCCATGTGCCCTCTCACCCCCAACATCCTTTGGGCCCGTAGCGGGCCCCCAACAGCGAACACCGCATGCCTTTCCATGGCGGCAACGCCACCATGGAAAGGCTGCTCTCCACCTGCATCGTGATATGGATGGCGGTGTCTTGCAGACACCTCCACCATATCCAGGCCCTCTTCCGCCCGGTCGACGAGTCGACCGGCGGAAAAGCTGCGGACGGCCTTCCCGTCCACCGCGGACCCCCCAACCATCCTAATGTGGTGGGGTGTCATTCTTGGAAGGATGGGGGCGGATCGCCCCCGGCGGTGGCTACCGCCGGTCCGGCGGGGGCGACCGCCCGCCATCCTAATGGGCCCCCTAGTGTCTAAAATATTGTGAAATGTGTGCTTATTTGTGTTTTGCACCTCCTTAAAAAATGCACGATCATCGCAGTTACCGGAGTCATCGCGATTCTTGGCGTAACAGCAAAAACGGGAAGTAGGCTTAAAACACAGTTTCTTAAAAAACGTACTAAAAAATATGTGTCCATATATAGTGGTGTAGTTAGTACTGTGTGTATTGTAATAGAATGAATTTTTTAAGTTACATTTTTTTATGGGGTGGTGGTCGTTAAATGTCTACATTTGTTGTGCGATTTCGCAACGTCATCGTGATGTGGTTGCGTATTTAAAAAATTCCCCCAAATTTTTTTTTACTGGAAAATGAACAACATTTTGGGAGCTTAGGTAGCTGTAACAAGAGCCTTTGTGTTGAGAGTGTGTATATGACAGCTACACATAGGACCGGATGCAGAGTTTCATGTTACTTAGAAACACCCTGTTGCCTTCGTGTGTGAAGAGCACTCCATTATTTCTATAATTTCCATGCATGTCAAAACACATCTTGTTGTTGTAGATAGAGGCCATATTATGGTCTCTGAGGAAATCAGAAATGGTTTTATTAACATGTTTCTTGGGTTTGTCAATCTGTGGACAGAATTGATTTTGACCACTTCTATTTCTGTCTTTGGCATATATTAGAGCACACCAAGACAGTGTAAGGGAAAAATGACAAAAATTCTGCAAATGTATCCTTCATTAGGATTTCCAGCCCTACCCCAGTCAATGTGCTGAGGTCATTTCCACCACAGTGCATAGTCATGAGGTGAGGAGCTCATAATCCACAATGGTTTTAACCAAAGGCCTCAAGTGATGAAACTTTAGCCCTCTCTGGTCAAACCAAGTAATCTTCACATTTGGCAAAGCCAAGACCCTGTCAATACCTCTCATTTATGCAGCCTCATTAGCCCAATAGGCATAGCTGTGGCCCACAATCCACACTCTAAGCATTTTGAAGTGAAGGAGCAATCGCAGTCAGGAGAAGGCTGGAGCTGAATGAGGTAATTTTCCAAATGAAAAGAAGTTAAAATGGAGGTGGTTTCTGCCAGCATGAAAGTGAATAAAACAAGGTAGTGCTTTGGATGCCTTAGCAAGAAGTCCTATTATTTGTTGTTGTTTAAAAAAAGAATTGTGATACAGACATGGATAGGTTTTTGAATCTGTGGAGTAAACCACACCTCCTGTATTTCTTTTTGAAGTAGCATGTTCCTTCTAGAATGTGCTGTGAACTTATGACCTACTGGTTCCACTGGGTTGCTAGGTACACTGAGCTAAGAGTGTACGGGGAAAGGGTGTTGAGACAGATTTTTTTTTTAAGTTGAGGAGTTATAACACATGTTAAGTAATAGCAAACTTTAATTTCCAACTCAGGACTATGTAATAAACTGCTGTGCAGTACTTAAATTAAAAAACACTGAAGATAACTATTGGTTCGGACTCCCGCTTCTTTTGCGGCTACTCTGCAATGATGGTGCGAACATGCGGAGAAAGGGACCTCGTTTTGAAACAGAGGGAATGGAATAACAGATGCTAACCATTCACAAGTGGAGATACAGTAGTCTAAAATGAAAGACATGATTTAATTTGCTGCCTTTCTGATGATCATAGAGTGGAAAGTTGAAGAGGTTGCCATTATATAGGTGATTTCTATGAGAGTGGTGTACCATTCGTGTGCCTAGTTTTTACAAATTTTAACAGTCTCAAAACTATCCGGAAAGAGCTATGAACTCAATTCACTGGTAAGTATATAACCTTTTAATTATAAAAAAAAATTACATTGGAAATGAATCCGATGAACTTTATCTAGCAGAGGGTATGTGTTTAAGATGTTAGTGTTGTTGAAAGTTACCATGAGCAATACCTTTAAAAATGACAATGCTTTCAATGTCTAAGCATCATGTGCAGAACAGACAGATCTATGGGGCTCATTATGATTGCGGTGAATCCGTCACTGGCAGCCTGCCGGTGGCAGATTCACCACCAAATTGCAGCCATTCACCGCCTGCCAAATTATGATGACAGGTGGTTGTCTGGCGGACGGGAATTCCGTCCGCCACAGGTCCACCACAGGAAATCGTTCAGATTGCCTGGCGGACCCGCAAAGCATACCTAGAATAATGGCGGTGCCTAACAGGCACCGTCTGCCATATTAGGATGCTTCATCTCTGCAAGCCTTGAATGGCGGTTCACCCGCCATTCAAAGGCTGGCAGAGATTGACTTTGGGGACCCGTTGCGGGCCCCCCTTCAGCAAGGGAACATCCCTACTGCACTTGGGGTCACCTGTAGTGCCCCCCTAAATTTCCCTGCACTATGTGGCAGGCACTGCATGGTGCCTGCCACGTAGTGCAGGGAAAGGCAAACCCTGCATTTTTGCCATTGCGGCGGGTGCTGCAGCCTGCAGCACCCACCACAATGGTAAAAATGCCCAATGCGACCGCCACCGTGACGGTCGCATTGTGATTCCATGGGCGGGACCGCCGCCATATAGGCGGATGGTCCCGATTCCCGTGTCGTCCATCCGCCATCGTAATGGGCCCCTAAGTTATTTGCATTCTGGGAATTGTAGTACCTTACACATTTCAGTGCCTCACATTATTAAATAAGAGTAGTATAGTCATGAATAAAACATAAGAGAATGTGCTGTGCCTGTATATGAATTATCATTATTAATACTTGTTAGGTATTTATTAGGAAGTGTTTGAAAATGTGGTTTTTAACTTATATGACCGGGTTGCATGTGTTTAGATGGTGAGATATTTTTTTTCTGGTTGCAAATAGTTATTTGTACGATGAGACTCTTGAGTTTACTTAAAAATTAGAGAACTATATATTTTTGGAAAGATGGTCTGAAGGTTTATATATATGTTATGTAATCACATATTTGTTTACTTGGTGATCTATGTTCTTTGGGCTGGTGAAAATGTCATGTATATGCTGAGGGTGGTGCATTTCTTTAAACATGCTTTGTTTAAAATTGAGGAGGTTAATAGTGCAAAATGTGTCTTGAGAGTTCATGTGCTAGCTTCAATTGGTGTGTAACTTTTCTTTGAGAAATGGTGAATATATGTTATAAAGACACAAGAAATATTTGAGAAATAATGTAGGTATGCAATTAAGAAAAGGTTTTGTGCTTTGAAAAAGTGTAAATTTTTGGTTTTGGTTTTAGAAACTTACCAATGCATGTGCACACTGAATAACAGAGTAATGTATGCTTCTAGAGAGTCATGTATCAAATTATATATCAAGTGTGATATCTAGACTTTACTCACTCATGGCTCAGTAGAAAAAGATATAAACACTAAAACAGGTAGTTTCATACTGACAGGGGGACTTAAACAATGAGTCATAGATATAGTCACAACTGTTATGTATCTAACAACTATGGAGGTACTTTCACAGTAAGCCAGGCACTAATCAGGCACTTAGTCAATCAGCCAGTCACTACTAAGGCATTCATCAAATCACTTATGCACTGTCTACACACGTATTCAATTGCCCAGGCAATACATATGCACTCTTGCAATCACGCAGACACTAATTATGTAGTCATTAAACTATGCAGGCACTACCCATACATTCATCCAATCACCCAGTCACCAACCATTCCCTTATACAATCATCAAGGATGTACCTATGCAGTCATTCAGACACCCAACCTCAATCCATGCACTCATCCAAACACCCACTTACAACCTATGCACTCATCTAAATACTGAGGAGCAACCCATGCACTCATCCAATTACGCAGGCAGTACCACTGCAGTGAACTTATCACCCATTCAGTACCTATGCACATATTCAATTACTGAGGCAATACTGTTGCACCCAGGCACTACCTGTTCACTCAACCAAAAACACATTGGCAGCAGCCATACACTCATGCAATCACTGAAACACTACTCATGCACTCATCCAATCTGCCAGTTGCTATGTATGCACTTAAACAATCAAGTATGCACTATCCGTGCACTTTAGATATCACATATATACTATGCATGCAGTCCTGCAATCATCCAGGTACTAAAGTTGCACTCATTTAATCATTCAACCACTATCTATGTATGTATTGAATTATTGAGGAATTAGTGCCACACTTTCCTAATCATTCAGGCACTACTCATGCACTCATCTAAACACCCAGATAGTAGTCATATACTCATGCAAACACACAGCCAGTAACTATGCGGATATGGTAGAACCCATGGAGTTCACACATACTCAGGGAATCATCCAGGCACTACCTGTATCTTCAGGGAATCATCTAGGCACTACCTATGCACTCATTCAATCATCCAGGGAGTATTCATGTATTCAACCATAAACACATGTATTTATATGTTTTAGTGAGGAATATATAGTCTTTTAGAGCCATCTGGTGAAATATATATTGAACTTGTCACACACTCTTTGCATGTACTCGGAAGAATTAGTGAGTTATAAGCTCTGATAGAGATTAATGTGCAGATTTTTATATGCATTGTTTCGGAAAATTTAAATGTACTACATTTAAGTAGAAAAGTACGGAGATACTAAATACACCATTGGCACAGTGGTAGAGAGGCACACAAATAGATCTTATGTTGTGTTTTCAGATTTACAGTGTTGAGACACTGTATGTACTTCTACACTTTGATTGATGTTCATTTTCAAATTTACTACAAAAGGGATAAACTGGTTTTTCACCATGTATAAGTGAAAACTGAGATAAGGTGCAGCTGTGTTGTAGGAAAAGGTGTTATAATGTTAAAAGGTAACTAATAAACAATGTTTTGTGTTTTGCTTTGGGTTTGGTACATTGAAGTAAGTGCATGTAGTTATATAGCTAGGTTCATCTGCAGATTTAAAACTGCAACATAACATAAAAACTGTTTTTGTACTATGTGCAAGTCAGTAGTAAAGTAGTTGGCACGTTAGCTAGAGTAAAAATTAATAATATACTTTTTTTTTTACAGAACAATATATATATAACTACAGACAGTTAGAATGCCTACAAAAGTTCGGAGGAAAAAGCATGTTAGCTAGAGTAAAAATTAATAATATACTTTTTTTTTTACAGAACAATATATATATAACTACAGACAGTTACAATGCCTACAAAAGTTTGGAGGGAAAAGCAACAGAGGCAACTTCAGTATCTAAGTAGAACTGACACACAAAAGGGGAAAAATGCAGAAAAAGTGAGGAAAGAGAAAACAGCTACTGGTAAGAGAACAAAGTAATTTCTTAAAAATATATCTGGACACCTGCAAAGGTTTGAAAATATTGTAAATAAAAACCAAACTATGAGAAACAATAAGGGTGGACAAAATCTTTATTAGAAGAACAGGAAAGAATGTAACAAAGGCGGACACACCTTAACCAGGAGACAGTAGTTGTAAACGTATTGAGAAATATGAAGAGAAGAAGTATAGAAGAAAGACAGACGCACTGAAATGGAAATAACAAGTTGAGGGAGTAGCTGATAAGGCATTTGCTTTGAAGAGGAAGGTTTTAATTTTTATTATTAATAGAATGAAGAGTCTTGACACAATAGTGTTGTACCTAGGGAGACAAAAAGAGAAAATATTATTCAATAGAAGTAAGATTGTACAGTTTTTTAAGGAGAATGAATACATTCCTATATACCTCTACTACAGAGTCTTTTTTTAATGAAGAAAGCTATCTCCAGGATAACACATGAAAGAGGACGATATCATGAATTGAAGAATGGCACTCCTATAGCAAAAGAGGTGGTGGTACCTGGAAATGTAGAAAAAGTTAATGTAGAGGAGGTACAGAGAAGGCATAGTGAGGCACTGTATACAAATGGTATCGTAGAAGTATTTGTAGTATTTGACAGTAATCCATTGATATACTAAGAACATTAATACATATCTTTCTAAGATGACGTTTTAAACACAAAAAAAGTACTTTACAAGGATTGAATTCTTGCAAGGTTAGAAAGCATACAAATTTGGAGGGACACTGAGTACATTGTTTATCAAAGACAGTGTGGCAAAGCACCTTTCATTATTTCGGGATGTAAGCTGGACACCTCTCAACAATGTGAAGTTTAGTTAGGAGGTTGTACTATGTGAAAATTCCTGCTTTATATCAAGAAGAAATTAATAGAGCACTTATCTATGGTATTGTGGCAGGTAGAAAAGGTTTGTGATGATGTGCAATTTCATTTCTTTTGTTCAGAACAGGACTCTACGGAAAATGAAGAGTTGACAAGAGAAGGAGGTGCATGACAGGTATTATAGTTGATAACTTTGAAGAAGAGATTACAGAATTTAACACAGTGTGCTCTGAAAAACCAGAGTATATTTGTATATTTTGTCAACACATTCACTACAAAATCGAAACACGGACTGTTGAGTTGTATGTAAAAAGCGAAAAAGAAAATAATGATAACTGACAATGATGTACTTTTTTAATATGTTCGCTTTTATGATTTTAGTGTCCAAAATCGAATAAAGCTCGTTTTGATTGATTGACTGATAACTTACAAAAGTTTTCTGTGTACTTATTTGTAGAGGAACGCTTTGTCTTGTCCACACAGTAACTTATATGTAAGTACTTTTACAATAAATTAGAGGCTATTTAAAATGGCAGCTAGAGTCAATACTGGTTCCTTTTCCAGAACCACTTCAAGGTTTCAAATGTTTATGAGTTAACTCTCATCCAAAGTATACATCCATTTTAGACTGTAGTCTGTATGGAGCCAAAGACATGCAAGTTAACACCAACAGAGCTGCAGAAAGGTCTAAAAGGTAGAGTACTGTACTGGATTAGTTGTGTTTCTCAAAATGTTTATCAGGATGCTCAAGAACTTTTAATGATAATGCTAGGACTATTGGAGGAAGAGTATGTGACTATCAAATGAATTATTTGGTTTAAGTTATAAATGGAACAATATTTGTGAGCATTGTGAATTTACCTGTAGCACTGTAATTAATTTGGAATGATTCCTCTATTTGATGTTACCAGATTGCAAAGCTATGACCTTTGAAAATGTAACCAAAAATGGCCATCAAGATATGACCTGTCCAAACTAAAGATTAGAACTTAGGTGTAAGTTGTTATTACAAACGTATGAGAAATATGTCATAGTCATGCTAAAGTTATGCAGAGTGGATGGTAGTAAACTCGAGCCTGAAATTACAAACTTTATAGCAGAAAAAAAATTCATTTAAAATTTTTCACAGCCATAGAAGACATATTTCATGAAGGAGTTACTACAACCTCTACACATTGCACAATATATTAAAGATTCCAAACATGTAGAGAGTGTGCAATGACATAGAGATGTCATTCAAATCAAGACTATGCAAAAAGCTAACAAACTTATATCTGCTATTTCTAGAACTAAAGTTCTTATGATAATTTACGATAACAAAATGTGTTATTGTGGTGAAATGTATAGGAAGTATGAGTTTCTGAGACAGTATTTGGCTTATTAGGTGCGTTGTCTACCGCATGTTGTTAGAACTGAAAGACTGCTTTTAACTGAAGGAAATTAATTTATAAAACATTACAGGATTACATTCTGTTACTATAGATAAAAACTAAATGGAGGTACTATAATACCAGCAGCCTTAAGTTGCATCTAAGAAGTCACGTCTCCACTTCACCATTGCATCTTGTTTTAGTTGCCTAATGTTAAAAAATAAATCCAGATACATTTTTCTTTGTTTACATATTTCACAGTGCTTGAACTGCTGAAATAAAAGAAGAATACAAATTAAGAACAATACTTTTTCACACTGTGGAAAATTAAATCCACAGACTGCTTCCCAGCTGTTACGATGCTGTTATAGTTCATGCAGAAAGTAGCCAAAACGTTTAGTTCTGGTGACATTTTATTGCATCTTCTCTCCACTTAAGCTGGATCTTTGTTGGCAGGAGCAGGGGCTGGAGGTCTGGAGGCTGATGATCCCTCTCATTTTCTTTTCTCTATGGAATTTTAAGTTGCTTCTTGTGGTATGTTTTCAAGTGGTACAACATACTTGTTTTAATACCATATGAATATTTTATTTTTTTGATGTGCCCCAAGATAATAACTTGTCACATAAGCTGCACCTAACCAATTTAGTTGTAAAACTGTGTAAACCAATACAATTTCTTTATTTGGTAGTTATGTTCTATTCGTGAGTTCCGATGTTGAAAGTTATTTTTTTAAACGTTGTTTTTTACAAATGTGTTGTTAAAATAAAGTTAAACCATTATGTTACTAAACAGCTAGACTTTCTGTTAAATATGCCTATATTTCTGTTTTACACTTTGTCATTAGTATTCCTGCCTACTCACGTCATTGCGACCGCCGGTGTTGCTGTGAAGATGTTTTTGATGTAATTATTTTAGCAAATTAATTCAAAGGGGAAAATTAAATTGGTATCTTACTAAATAGCTACACTGAAACTTTATGTAAAATATGTCTATATATGTGTTTTACACTGTCTCAAAAACACGCAGTATTCACAATGTGTCCTTGGCAACTGCAATCATAGAATCATACAGTCATCACCTATGCACACGTACAATCACCCAGGCGCTACTCATGCATTAATGTAATTACCCAGACATTACACACTCACTCACTGACCCATATAGTAACTCATATACCCAGTCACCGACCTATACAGCCACTCACACACCCACCTTTAAAGTTTACAGGTTACAGTTAGGAAATAGAGTTAAAAATACCTTTGAAATTCACTGAAAAAACCAAAGATTACAGGCACGTTTGAGGTAGAAATTAGTATTTAAAACACCTTTGAAATTCACTGAAAAAAACAAATGTTACAGGGACTTTATAGTTAGGAAATAGAATTTAAAAGAACCTTAGAAATTGACAAAAAAAACAAGAGTTACAGGGACATCATAGTTAGAAAATAGAAATGAAAACCCCTTAGAAATTCACTGAAAAAACAAAGCTTACAGGGACGTTATAGTTAGGCGGACATTTCACTTGTACAAAACCAGAGAAATTCAGCAGTTATTGTTAGCTGAGAGGCCTATAACTTGCGCCCCTGTAATGCACTGCTTATGACCTCACATATTATATCCCTCATGACATGGTCAGTGACATCACTGATGACATCTCAAATGACATCACTGATGACATCATCCACAAAATCTCTGATGCACCCACTCACACTCCAATATAACCATTAACCCCTTGCATGCGTCGGACGGGCATGTGCGGAGGACGGCCGGGGGCTGTCCAAACCCCGCCCACTCATTATTTCCCCAGCACCTTGGCGGAATTTGTGCCGCGGTTAAGGGGTTAATACACCCACTCCAACTTACATACTACCATTGTCAAAACCATTGACACAACCGTACTAGTACATGCACACCCACTCAATGATTCATAGATCTACACACACATCCACTCACTCATTCAATATATATATATATGGCTGTAGAGGTCCTGGAGCAATAAATTACAATTTATTTGCACAACACTGTGGTCCGTGCCCGTTTTTCCAGGAAGGAGTATGTGAAACGGAGTGAAACGAATATATATATATATATATATATATATCACTGAAAAAAAACATAGGTTTCACACACGTTATAGTTAGGAAATAGCATTTAAAAAACCTTGCAAATTCACTGAAAAAACCATAGGTTTCACACATGTTATAGTTAGCTGGACATTTTACTCGTAAAAAAACAATTCCCCCGTTATAGTTAGTTCAGCTAACTATAACTCGCGCGCCCGCAATCCACTGCTGATGACGTCACATATTACATCACTCATGACATGATCAGTGACATCACTCATGACATCACTGATGACATCTCAAATGACATCACTGATGACATCACTGATTACATCATCCATTGAGTATGTGTTTCTGAACAATTTTAATATGTTTAATATATATAGGGAAAGGCCTGTTGAAGAATGAGTGGGTGTACAAGTGTGTAAATTGATGATTTTCTGTGGTGCGTAACATGATTCTATAAGTGAGTCATTAAATGTATCTTACTGCAGACTAGTGACTAAACTGTGTAAATCTCTGTATGTGTCTGTATGTTGGTGTATAAGTGGCTGCATGGTTTTGTGAATAGCTATATGAGTGTCTATATAAGTTATTGATTGCTTGTCTCAGTATCTGTATGGGTTCCTGAATGTTTGTGTGGGTAGGGTGTGTGTGACTATGCATAGATGTGTGAGTGGGTGATTCTATGGGTGCATGGTTTTAAGAGTGCATCTGTGATGGACTGTATGGTTGAGTGAGTGTATGTATGGGTGTGTTAGGGATTGAATGTATATCTCAGTGGTACATTTGTGACTAACTACATATGTGAAAGGCAGTATATGTGCGTGTAAGAGTATATAAGTGGGTAGATGTGAGAGTGTGTGATTGTGAAAGTGACTGTATGGATGAGTGTGTGCTTGTATCAATGTTTCTATAAGAGCGTAAGAATGTGGTACTATTTTTATGACTAAGTGAACTTGAGTGTGTATAACCGCATAGGTGAGTAAATGGGAGTGTGATTATTTGCATGACTGACTAGGTGTGAGAGTACCTCTATGGATGATTGGTGGTGTGTGAGTGTCTATATAGGTGTATAAATGCATGTGATAGTTTTGTATGGAGTGACTGTAAGTATGAGTGACTGTACAGGTGAATGAGTGGAGGTGTATGTAGACCTAAGAGTTAATAAGTGGGTATGTAGTTATTGGTATTGCAGTATGTATGGTTTTGAGAATGGAACTCTTAAATTTTGAGTCGGTGTATCAAAGTTTATATTAGGGTGTGAGAAGATGTGCTAATTTATCACATGGATGACATCATCAGTGATGTCATCAGTGATGTCATTTGAGATGTCATCAGTGATGTCATGAGTGATGTCACTGACCAGGTCATGAGTGATGTAATATGTGACGTCATCAGCAGTGGATTGCGGGCGCGCGAGTTATAGTTAGCTGAACTAACTATAACGGGGGAATTTCATTGTTTTTTTATGAGTAAAATGTCCAGATAACTATAACATGTGTGAAACCTATGGTTTTTTCAGTGAATTTGCAAGGTTTTTTAAATGCTATTTCCTAACTATAACGTGTGTTAAACCTATGGTTTTTTCAGTGAATTTCAAAGGTTTTTTAAATGCTAATTCCTAACTATAACGTGTGTGAAACCTATGGTTTTTTCAGTGAATTTCAAAGGTTTTTTAAATGCTAATTTTAGAATTTTTTAATATATTTTTTATATATTTCTTTTACAAAAATTTCCCTATGTATACATTGATAAATTATCTGTATCCTTTAATTTGGTGTGGCTCATTTTTTTTTTACTTTGAATTTGGATAAAGTTGAACAGCATTGTTAATATGTTCTATTAACTTATGTACACTTTAATTATTTATTTTTTTTCTATAAATTTTTAGGGTGCGCGCACTGAGCGCGCACCTAGTACGCATGCGTACGTTTTTCATGTATGCCTGCGTACGTTATCTACATACGCATACATACGTTTTAGTGCGCGCTCGCAGCGCGCACCAAGTACGCATGCGTACATTTTTTGTATACGCATGCGTACGTTATATACGTACGCATACGTACGTTTTAGTACGCGCTCGCAGCGCGCACCCAGTACGCATGCGTACGTACGCTTGCATGCGTCGTACGTGCTCCGCGCGCTACACTCACGCATACGCGCGGAGTACGCGCGCTGACGTTCACGCATGCGCGCGTGCTGCGTATGCGCATTACGTACGCGCATAATACTTATGCGCATGCGCGCGTACGTGTTTGCGCATGCGCAATTGCACCGTGCGCGCTCTGAGCTTGCTCCGTGCGCGCACCTCGGGTTATGTGATTAATAAAACAACACTTTTAATTGGTTTTCATTACTTTCAGTTTCAGATTGTTTCAACACCACACCCAATCCCCTCATGGCAAGTCATGTGATCAAGAAACATCACTGTTCATTGGTTCAAAGTACTTTCAGTTCCAGATTCTTCCAAAATCACACCCACTCCCCTCATTGTTAGTTCTGATTCCCTTGGAGAAGGAGCTACTCTGTTTTTGTGAGACAATGGCAGAGCACCAGCCACCTTCTGAGAGTGAACAGGACACTCTTAAGAGACAGAGGCAGAGGAAGCAGAAAGACTCCTTTATATGGCAGTTTTTCACTTTTCCTGAGGGACAAAAGAAGGTGAATGCACCAAAAGTCACCTGCATACTTTGTCAGCGCACCTTATCACGTGGGAATGCTAATAAGAAGTGCTCTTTTAGTATTCACACAATGTTGAGGCACGTTGAGAAAATGCACCCTGTGACTTTTCGTCAAGCTTCTGGAGCAAACCCTCCACCTGCTCAGCCGACGACATCTGCAGCAGCTCAGCCGAGCACATCTTTGGCAGCTCAGCCGAGCACTTCTTCTGCGATGGTGCCTTCACCTTCTTACACACCTCTGGATATTCGTCCTTGTTTTGGGAGGATGAGTACACGCTGCATGGATTGTAGTACTCTTATTACTATGGGTGAGAGCAGTGTTGATCTCATTCAGAGAAAATTTGAGGAGCTCTCTTGCAGTGAGCCATAGTTTTGTTATTTTTTTTCTTCGTTTTTCTCTTCCTCTGTCCCTACATTAACTCAAGGGCTCTTTTTAGAGCCACCTAAAATCTAAACACAAAAACTTGTTTTTTGAATCTATTTGTCATTTTTTTTTTTGGGGTGCGCGCACCCTGCGCGCACCCAATGATGTTTTTAAAAAATATATAATTTTTTTCACCTTTAGTAAACCTTCAGGGACTCCCTGACAAAGAGAGGGGAGTGGCAAAGTAATTAAAAAAGAGATGGTGTACATTTCACAGATGAAGGGAAGAGAGTCTTCCTATTAAACTTTAAACTCTGCATCAGTACTTACGTATAGGTACCCTAAACCTATCAAAAAAGATAATAGCTCATTTTAGTGCTGCATTTGAATTGGCTGTATTTACAAGGAGAGGAAAAGACACACAGAGTGGCTTATCCTCTCCTTGTAAATATGGAAAAGCACCCTGCGCCACTAGTACGTCAAGAAAAGTGACGTAGTGGTGGCGCAGGTGGCTTGTAAATCTGCCCCAGAGATGTTAAGGAAATTAAGGGTAAAACAGACAAACAGAGAGTGACAGATACAGAGACAGAGAGCAAACAACTGAGAAGGAGTAAGGCAGTTAAAAAGACTAAGACATATGGATACAGAGAAAGAAACATGGATGAAAAATTAGTGATGGAGGTAGTAAAGATAGGGGAGTAGTAGAGAAGGAGTGAGGGAGTTACAAAAGAGTAGTAAAGCAGAAAGAGAGAGTGAGAAGAGAAATGAGAAAAGCAGAGTAAGGAGAGGTGAAGAAATGGAAGCATGAAACGAAAGCTGTGACACATACAGATATGTTAAACTTACCTGACCATCAAAGTAACTTATTTAGAAATAAATGTTTTTATTTAATTGCAAGGAAACTGAATTACATTTTCTACATTTTCTTTCTAGTTCTGAAAAAAAGAAAAAAAGTAATAATATTCAACAATACATTTTATTAAACAGTACATGCTTTTTCATATTTAGCAATGCAATTTGTTGCCCTTTTTTTGCTGTTTTCAGAATGTTTTGATTTTCACTGAAAATAGTGAAATCAATTGTATTCATCATTTAACAGCGTCAAAAAAAAAACCAATCTGAAAGATTGTTTAAAAAAGCCCCAAATGTATCCTCACTAAAACATACCTTAATAGAAATGTCAAAAATACCTTTTAAGTACAATAACAATTTTCAAGAAATAACGTCTGTAAACCTTGTTGATAATATCTGTCAAAGAAGTCCATAATTGTTTGTTTTACCTTTCCTTGAGGCCAAATGGTAAGTTTAAAATCCTTTTTAAGTGAAATATTCAATTTTAATTTAAATAATGCTTTCTTCAGATGCTGAATTTAGTATTTAAAATTTGGGTTTCAGAAAAATTAAGTAACAATTGGGTAAATCATAAGGCAAACGTTGCTTGAAAATCAATTGAGAATCATTACACAGTGTCCATCCTTTTTCACATTTAAGATAAACTGTGTAATGACCAGAAGTTATAGAAGGACCGTCATGAAAAATTATTGCAACTGCTACAAAAGTTTTTCCAGATATAGATAATTGATTACCAACAAACTTCTTTAGTAAAGTTTCCAATTTTGTTCCATCAGCTCTACAACGTTGTATCATTAAAATTACATACTGTCCATATTTCTTTAAAAATAACGTTGACAACATTTCAGATTTACATTCAGAACATTCCATGTTGTGATTAGCATCTTTAACTAATTTACTAAAAGTCACTGTTTTACTTTCTGGTAATGGTAAATATATGAACCTTTCAGAATCAACATTAGTACTGCATGTGTTCATACAGTTATCACAACAATGTTCCCATTTATAAGAGACACCAAATAAATGTTCTACTTCTACCCCTTCATCTTCCAGTACCATCAGGATATACATCAAGAATTCCTGTGCATCTTGCTGGACATTTTGTGTAAACTGTGTACATCCAGAACATACATCTAAAAGATTTCTAACATCAGAAGCACTTTCTATTTTATTTTTATCATTACTTAGCTTCTCATAAAGGAGACTCAGCAAAGAACAGAATCTTTTTTCATGATTTAGTATTATCTGTTTTTGCAAACTTTCAAGATAAAATACAACATTCAGCACTACATTTGCGTAGCAGTTGACACCAGAGCTATTTTCAAAATGACAACCAACAACCTCTTCCACACTGTCCTTTTTCTTTTTGCATGCAGTCACATCACTGTCTTTTTGTTTTCTCTTCTGTACATCCTCATTACAGATATTCTCAAATCTCCTTTTCCGATAAACAACACGTTTTTCAAACACAGGATACTGACCTAAATGAGGAGCATAGCTTCTTCTTAATCTATTCTACTCCTTTACACAGTTTGCATCAGCACTTACTTTTGAGTCATCAAAGTCTATCATGAATAAACCAGATAATTTTTTAAACGCGTGACAAAGCAACATATGCCATACCTTCTTTAAACACAGTAGATCCAATGTTTACAAAAGCACTATCAACAGTTAATCCTTGAGACTTGTGAATAGTTACAGCATATGCTAGAGAAATCGGAAACTGCTTCCTACGTACATATAAGTCTTTCACTAGCAAAAAACAAACTGAACAACGACTAATGACTTCAACCTCTTCAATCTGATCAAATTTTATTTTTAAGAATTCAATTCCATCTTTTTTCTGGTACTTTACAAAACCCACAACTTTACCCATAGCTCCATTCACTAAACCTTTTTCTACATCCAAATTACGTCTTAAAATTACTCTACAGTTCATACACACATAAAGATTCTTTTCCAAACCAGCTGTTTTTGAAATGTTTTTCTCCAGAGAATCCAATTTAGTAGCCAATTTGCCTGTCAATATAATAGTTATTCGTTCATGTTGAATTTTATCCACAGATTCCAGTTTTATGATCTCTTCATTTTCCAATTTCAAAAGTTCTTGATTGAATACAGAGCATTCATGTAGTGTTGGCATTAAGCAGATTACAGTATTTTTTTCAGCAATTTTCTTGTATATTTTCTCTGGAACTATTTCTTCTGTTGTAAACAAATTACTCAGCAATCGACTCTGTAATACTTTTCTGCCATGTTCTGTGAGTAGTCCAATTCTTATATCTTTCAGAATACTTGCATAGTCCTCATCATTGGCTTGCCTCATATTGGTAATGAGTTCCTTATACTCAAAATATGTCCAAATATTTACATTGCCTATACTTCCTAACGACTTTTTCGTGTCTTCATGTGTAAGTGTATGGAATACCGGTTGTCCTTTAACTGGAGTAAGTTGCAAAAGATCCCCAAAAACTATGACGTGCTTTCCTCCAAATAACACGTCATAGTCTGTCTTCAGAATTTGCTGCATTCTTAAATGCACAAAGGCAAGCATTAAGTTTGATACCATGCTTACCTCATCAATAATGAGTACTTTCATTTTCTTCAATACTCTTGAAACTTCCAAGCATGCTTCTCCTGCTAGTTTATGGTACTGTATTTTGTTCTCATGCTCTACTGGTAACATTAGCAAACGATGTAAGGTAACTCCTTTTATGTTATACGCTGCTAACCCAGTTGGAGCAGTAACAACACAAGACAAAATGGAATCCATTTTCTTCTGTAGGTAGCTTCTAATTACATTAATTAAGAAACTTTTTCCAGTTCCTGCTTGTCCACTTACATACATTCTCATTGGTTCAAAAGATATGCATGAGCACTCTTTATTTTCATGTAGTAATCCGTGATCAATTTTTTTCCTGACTTCTTCATAAATTTGTTTTTGTTCTTCATTCAGTTGCTGCTCCAAATATGTTAAGTCTACTAAATCTTCCTGAGCTTGATTCATAGCTGTTTCCACTTCATTCATGGCTATTGCGGCTTCATTTTCTACGATTGGTTGTCCTAGAGGATCTTGACTGAATGTCCCAGAACTTTGACTGTGTTGAGAAATGTCTCTAGCTACTTCAGCTGCAATTGTTGCTTCTTGTTCAATTTCTTCATTTAACATTTGAACATAAGTTGTGAAAGTACTGCATTCTATGCTGTCTTTGCTAGCATTGAAGGAATCTTCATAACTCTGGAATTCTCCAAGTAGTTCGTCCTCTGAACGCCATGGTTTAAACAGCTGCAAAAGTGCCAAGTAGTAAAATTCCTTTTTGTCAGGAGTGTCGCAACTCAGCTTCCGGTGATTTATCAAACTTCCTTTTGTTTGCTTCACCAAACATCCTTCCTCACCACTGACTTTATATTTTCCATTGTTGATATCTTCTGTGGCATTCCGTTTAAAAATGAAGTTCTGCAGCACTTCATAGAGACACATGTTCTCAAGGTGATGACTTCTTTGTGGGTAATATGTGTCCAACATGTTTATTCTTAAAATGTCTGTACTTTCTGGTTCAACTCTGCTAAATATTCAATTTCTCGAATAGATTTCAGTACCCGATTTTGCATTCCTGCAAGGCCTAAACGTACCCAAATTATTCTTCTGGATTTCGAGTACAGACTTGCAGATGATAACCTATCTGAGCATTCGTAGGATCCAATTTCTCGATGCGATAACATCTTTAAACTGAAACTGTATAGCTTCTTACTGACAGTCTTCTCGTGAGAAATCTCTTCCCACATTTCCTTCAATTCCGTTTTCTCAGATTTAGTGATGTAAGATGTGACATACCGAGCAACAGCAATAGAATTGTCAGCCACATACTGTATATCCATGTTAGCATTCCACATGGATAAAATGACTGGGTTGTAGTCATTTATATATTTTGACTCTTCTTTTCTTCTTAGGTTGTAGGTATTCTTAGGCGATTTTCTAGTAATAGTATGTCGCACAGCTGACATAAAACTGTTTACTCTTCCTTTTGAAAGAACAGGTAGTGGAAATCCAAATCGACATTTTGTGTAGAATTTATCTTTACTCTTGTACTTTCGTCGACAGTATTTTCCACACCAATGACTTTGGAAACGTAAAACGTTCTCTTTTAAGTTTTTCTCTTCTGTGCTTTTAGGTATAGCACATGTTGCACATCCTTCAATGAAAGATAAAACTGCTTCATCAGCATCTGCATGTGAGGAGCTCCTCTTGCTTGGTACTCTTTTCTCCAAAAGAAATCCACAACTTCTCCAAGAGGTGGATTTTTTTTATTGCAGATGAAGGACATCATAGCCTCAAATCTATGATTAAAATATCTGCAAACATTAACCGGATCCAATGAGCACAATTCTCCTGCTGTCTTGTATTGTATGTTTTTAATGTTTGAATTTGCCTCTCGAAGAAAATCTAGAAGATCATCCCAAGCGTACTCAGCACAGCTTAGGGTAAGGAACCATGTAGGAGTTCCTAAATTCCGTAACATACACTTCAATTCTCCATGGCGTCGGTAGCAATATTCATTAGTCCCACGCTGACAAGCCATCAAATTGATCAATTGAGATTCCAAATGATCATCTCGCTGTTGCACTTTGTTGATAAAGTCCTTTGCTGACACATTATGTAGATGTACACCAGTTTTCAAAATGTGATTTACTGCATAAGATAGTGCAGACAAGTCACTTTCAAATAAAAGATGGAACAAATAAGGAATACTTTGACCAAATCTGGGATCTTCTGCATATAATCTTGTAGTCCGATACTCCGAAGCAGGAATCTGTACTGGACGTTCATCATATCGTCCACCTTCTCCTGTAGGAAACAGTTGGGGAAAACAACGAGCTTCCAAGCTCTCCTCCCATACACTCACAGGAGTTCCTTTTGCTTTCTTCATCTGAAACGGATCAATAGCGTTTCCCATAACTTCTTTAGAATGAAGAGGATGTATGCTGAAATGTTCATAAATTTCTTCTTCTTTTGACTTATCCACTTTTTTGCCCAGTTGGTATTCCTATGTCTTCTAGTAAAACTTCTTCATCTTCATCCATATAAATGGCTTCATACCATTTATTATTTTTTTTCAAATACAAATTTGCTCTTTGTATTTTCGTACATCCACCAGCTCCTGCCAAATTTTCTTATTCTTTGTAGGTACACCATTAACCAGAATAACTAATGGTTCAGTTTCCAAAGTATCTGCATCAATTGTTTCCATATTTTTTTCAAATCCAATGGCAAATAGACAACTCTTCCTTTTAAACCTCTTTGTAAATCCGAAGGAGGTAATTTACCTGTTTTTGGCTCCATACGCACTATGGTCTGAAACGGATGGACACATTGAATGAGTATAGACTCATACGTATTTAAATCAGAAAGTTCTGGAGGAATATCAACCAATTCTAATTAATTATGTACAGCTCTTGCTGGCATTCTATTTTCTTCTAACTTGTTATAACAGTATTTACAAATACGCTGATCTTCACCCAATTCAAAACAATTTTCCAGAAATATATATGTTGCAAAATCTTTCCACTTATAATTATCTTCATTTTCACTTTTTTTATACAGATCAACATTCCTTGTTTGAATTTTATAATGGCTTCTCCGGCAACAAATACAAGTAATATTTGGTCTTTCATTAGAGATGATAGTAAATTTTGTCATTTCATCTTCAAAATTTTTACTAACAGTAAGTTCTACATTCTCTTCCACATTTTCATCAATAACTGTGTCATTTTCTGCACTTTCTTGTTCTGGACCAAAGTAACAAAACTGAATCTCATCAGTAACCTTCACTACGTCTGATACAGATCCACGGAACAGAGCATTATTCAACTCATTTAACTTTAGTGCTGGACTTTTAGCAAAATACAATGTTCTCACAAACTTTCTCATTTCAGTATGATGAACAGCCAACATCCTAAAATTGTGAAAAACACTTTGACACACTTTCCTAGATAGACAAGCCAGAGAATGTCCTTGCAAACCAGTATTCTCTCTCACTCTGCATGGATCTAGTCTATGAAGCACCTTAATCTTCTGTTTAACACTCTTTTTACTATATTCTCTTAGAAAGTCACATAATTTATCAATAGATTCCTGACGTACAGTACAAATACTACTACAATTCCAAGTGTACACTGGGGCTTTAGGACGTCTCCCCATAACCTCATCAGCCATCACTTCTTCCTCATTTCTTGGAACCATTTTCTCCTTTTCCATTACACAACCATCCTTAACTTCATATGCTCTACCATTGGTGTCAACTGCATGCAACAAACTATTACTTTGAAGATAACTCTCTTCATTAAAAAATGGCTCAGTACTTGAACTATGCTTCCATTCTCCTAAGAACACTATACAAAAGGTATTTTTTTTTCACTTCTCTTTTCCTTTTGCTTTGTGACTTCATTGCATTGACTAATTTATCTAATCTACGCATCCTGTTCAAAATTAAAATGAATAGTTTTTTTTTATTTCTAAAGCCTTCGTAACAATACTTTCAATAAATTTCTTTTTCTTATAAAATTTGGTTTTCTTCTTATATTTTTTCACATCCTTTAGCAAATTTAACATCACTCTTCTCTGAAACATTTTTCGACGAATGTTTTTAAAATCTATTTTTCGTGTTAAGTCACTCTTTCTTACTTCTGAGTCTACATTAGCATTTTGTTTTTGCTGTCGACTCTGTTGTTGTTTTGTACTTGAAACACTGTTTGAATTTATCTTTCAATCATTTTTTTTTTGAAGATATTTTTAAAAAATTCTTTAGTCTGCTTACCAGAAGACTTTTTCTGTTTTCCAACACAAGCTTCTCCTCCTATTTTCTTTCTACCAGTTGTCTTCAAATATAGTAGTTGTTGCTTTTCTTTTCTCTTTCTTGACTTTATAGACATCTTTAAATGTTTTCACTGTTGCTCAGCAATACCTGCAAGAAAAAAAAAAAATACCTTTATGTAATTTTAATTCATTACAATTTTTTTGAGCTTTTCAAATTCTATCACATGAGCTGACCCTTTCCTACGAGTCCAAGTCTTACAAAACAAGAGAAACATGAATTAAATCTCTGACAACAATTCCTGTGTGCACACAGACTCATGGTGTGATTCTAGGCAGAAAACGATATTTCCTTTGGCAATTTGAAAGCACATTTACTACTGTTGAGGAGCAAGTGATAATTACTGTGACAGCCTGACACATTTTTCTTATATTTTAGACAACCAAAAAAGAGCACATGTCCTAACAGCTCCTTGAGACCATGACCATGTGTTACAGGGTGAGTGATTAGACTACAGCAAAGGAAATGAGCCTTGATGACGTTGAATGTGTTTGCGTTACAAACTGCTATCTGAAACACAACACAGAGCTGAGTATTACGCATGGGAGTGTAGGAGAAGCTGCTGCATGTGTGCAAAGAGTGTGTTTCTGGAGACTGTGTATTGTCAGTTGCAAGAGAGATCTGCATGGAGACTTGCACAACTGCATGAACACTGCAGATATGTGTGTAATAGTACATGTGTGGTAAGGGTTAATTGGAGTTTTGAACATGTAGGAACTACCTCACCCATTACAAGATTGGAAGGAAAATCTACCTTGTTGATTTGAAATGTGTTAGCATTTGCCTCTCATTTTTGAGATAGTGATTTCTGCTGAGTGCTAACCAACACATTTGAAGAAAACAAGCTGGCCCTTTCCTGAAAGTGCAAGATTTACAGAACAACAGCAACACAAATTAAATCTCTGACAACAATTCCTGTGTGCACACAGACTCATGGTGTGATTCTAGGCAGAAAGCGATATTTCCTTTAGCAATTTGAAAGCACATTTAGTACTGTGGAGGAGCAAGTGATAATTACTGTGACAGCCTGACACATTTTCCTTATATTTTAGACAAGCAAAAAAGAGCACATGTCCTAACAGCTCCTTGAGACCATGACCATGTGTTACAGGGTGAGTGATTAGACTTCAGCAAAGGAAATGAGCCTTGATGACGTTGAATGTGTTTGCGTTACACACTGCTATCTGAAACACAACACAGAGCTGAGTATTATGCATGGGAGTGTAGGAGAAGCTGCTGCATGTGTGCAAAGAGTGTGTTTCTGGAGACTGTGTATGGTCAGTTGCAAGAAAGATCTGCATGGAGACTTTTACAACTGCATGAAGACTGCAGATATGTGTGTAAGAGTACATGTTCGGTAAGGGTTAATTGGAGTTTTGTACATGTAGGAACTACCTCACCCATTACAAGATTGGAAGGAAAATCTACTCTGTTGATTTCAAATGTGTTAGCATTTGCCTCTCATTTGTGAGATCATGATTTCTGCTGAGTGCTAGCCATCACACTTTAAGAAAACAAGCTGCCCTTTTCCTGCGAGTGCAAGTTTTACAGAACAACAGCAACACAAATTAAATCTCTGACAACAATTCCTGTGTGCACACTGTCTCATGGTGTGATTCTAGGCACAAAACAGTATTCCTGGGTGATACCAGGCCCTTTCCTGAAAGTGCAAGTTTTACAGAACAACAGCAACACAAATTAAATCTCTGACAACAATTCCTGTGTGCACACTGTCTCATGGTGTAATTCTAGGCAGAAAACAGTATTCCTGGGTGATACCAGTACACCTTAACTTATGTTGAAGACATACTCCATAATATCTAACATGTTCAAGGCACTTAAATATCTTCCTTAACATAAAATGTAAAACACAACTTTTAAAGTGGTAGGAAAATATACCATGCTATTTTCAAATGTGTTTGCATTTGCCTCTCATTTTTGAGATAGTGATTTCTGCTGAGTGCTAACCAACACAGTTGAAGAAAAGAAGCTGGCCCTTTCTTAAAAGTGCAAGTTTTACAAAACAACAGCAACACAAATTAAATCTCTGACAACAATTCCTGTGTGCACACAGACTCATGGGTGCCGATTAGGATCCTGGAAAAAATTTCCCCAACCGA
Source organism: Triturus cristatus (assembly GCF_964204655.1). NCBI lineage: Eukaryota > Metazoa > Chordata > Amphibia > Caudata > Salamandridae > Triturus > Triturus cristatus. The sequence continues at coordinate 841,287,208 of NC_140582.1, read as the reverse complement.
ATTGAATCTGGACTTTTTTCCGTACAAATGGTAAAAGCGCCGTACAAACTGCCAAGTACGATTCGTATTGGAAAAAGTCCATACAAATCGCATTGGGAAAATTCCCCCACACGTCCTCGGGTCGGGAAAAGTCTCCGACACGTCCCCGGACATTTTTACGTACAAATGGGAAAACTGAAGTCCCAATGCGCAATTACGATCCGTCCCATCCGCCCGATTGTACAACTGTATGGAAAAAAGACCGTCCGGAGCGAACTCCCATAGCAACCATGGAGATGTCCACACAAGTGCCTGGTACGCGCCGTACCCCCCCCCCGCCCCCCGTATGTTCGCGCCGTACCCCCAGCCCCCCCGCGGATGGGCGCGCCGTACCCCCAGCCCCCCGTATGTACGGAGCGTACCCCCCAGCCCCCGTATGTACGGAGCGTACCCCCCAGTACCCCCGTACACCCCAGCCCCCCGTATGTACGGAGTGTACCCCCCAGCCCCCCGTATGTACGGAGCGTACCCCCCAGCCCCCCGTATGTACGGAGCGTACCCCCACCCCCATATGTACGGTGCGGACCCCCAGCGCTCTGTACATACGGGGGGCTAGGGGGTACGGGGGTACGCTCCGTACATACGGGGGGCTGGGGGGTACGCTCCGTACATACGGGGGTGGGGGTACGCTCCGTACATACGGGGGGCTGGGGGGTACGCTCCGTACATACGGGGGTGGGGGTACGCTCCGTACATACGGGGGGCGCGGGGGGGTACGGCGCGTACCGGGCCCCCTAATCAGCTCGCATCGCTGTGTACTTAGCTTTTCCGGCACTTTTTAGGTGCCGTAAAAATTTTCCCATCCGGACTGCAGTCGGTGCGAATCGTAATTGCTGGTACGTAAAAACATGCCTAACTCTGTCTGGACGTCACGTCCGCGGTGTCCCAGATCACATTTGTATGTATTTTTCTGTCGGTTGGTCTTTTTTCCGAATCGTACGGGAATGGTGTTTCCGTACGAATCGTAATTGCATGTTTGTAAAGTTTTACAACCCGGTACGAGTCGGACGGAGAAAAAGCTCCGACCCACGGTTTGTACCGGGTTTTTCCAGGATCGTAATCGGCCCCATGGTGTGATTCTAACCACAAAGCGATATTTTCTTTGGCAATTTGAAAGCACATTTAGTACTGTGGTGGAGCAAGTGATAATTACTGTGACAGCCTGACACATTTTTCTTATATTTTAGACAAGCAGAAAAGAGCACATGTCCTAACAGCTCCTTGAGACCATGACCATGTGTTACAAAAAACAAGCTGCCCCTTTCCTGCGAGTGCAAGGATAATAGAGCAAGACCAACACAAATTAAATCTCTGATAACAATTCCTGTGTGCACACTGTCTCATGGTGTGATTCTAGGCAGAAAACAGTATTCCTGGGTCATACCAGTACACCTTAACTTATGGTGAAGACATACTCCATAATATCTTTCAAGTTCAAGGCACTTAAATATCTTCCTTAACATAAAATGTAAAACACAACTTTTAAAGTGGTAGGAAAATGTACCATGCTATTTTCAAATGTGTTTGCATTTGCCTCTCATTTTTGAGATAGTGATTTCTGCTGAGTGCTAACCAACACAGTTGAAGAAAAGAAACTGGCCCTTTCTTAAAAGTGCAAGTTTTACAAAACAACAGCAACACAAATTAAATCTCTGACAACAATTCCTGTGTGCACACAGACTCATGGTGTGATTCTAAGCACAAAGCGATATTTTCTTTGGCAATTTGAAAGCACATTTAGTACTGTGGTGGAGTAAGTGATAATTACTGTGACAGCCTGACACATTTTTCTTATATTTTAGACAAGCAGAAAAGAGCACATGTCCTAACAGCTCCTTGAGACCATGACCATGTGTTACAAAAATCAAGCTGCCCCTTTCCTGCGAGTGCAAGGATAATAGAGCAAGACCAACACAAATTAAATCTCTGATAACACTTCCTGTGTGCACACTGTCTCATGGTGTGATTCTAGGCAGAAAACAGTATTCCTGGGTGATACCAGTACACCTTAACTTATAGTGAAGACATACTCCATAATATCTAACATGTTCAAGGCACTTAAATATCTTCCTTAACATAAAATGTAAAACACAACTTTTAAAGTGGTAGGAAAATGTACCATGCTATTTTCAAATGTGTTTGCATTTGCCTCTCATTTGTGAGTAACTGATTTCTGCTGAATGCTAACCATCACACTTTAAGAAAACAAACTGCCCCTTTTCTGCGAGTGCAAGGCTAACAGAACAGGAGCAACACAAATTAAATCTCTGACAACAAATCCTGTGTGCAGACAGACTCATGATGTGATTCTAGGCACAAAACAGTATTCCTCAGTGATACCAGTACACCTTAACTTACAGTGAAGTCATACTCCATAATATCTTACAAGTTCAAGACAGTTAAATATCTCCTAAAACACAAAATGTAAAACACAACTTTAAAAGAAGAATGACAATTCTAATATTTATATCAAAAATCACCACATACATCCCCTCTCAAACTCAAAACTCACCTTTAAAATTAGTTAGTTGAGAAAGAAATGTGGCACTCAAACAGCAGATTATCAGAGCCAGAATCTCAGAGCTGTACACCTCTCTCCTCTCACCACAACCAGTAAATGGCAATGTTTCCCTCTCTGTTTTCACACATATACATGTTAATGTAAAATCACAGTCCTTCTCACATTTTTTCAAATGGAATCACACATTTCTATTGGTTGCAACTTTTAACCCCTTTCCAAATCATCACTTCCCCCAACATGACTTCTGCCTGCTACCAAGCAACAGGTCATGGAACACTGGTGTGAGCAGAGAGGTCAGAAGTTCAGCACACAATGTTTCAAATCCAAAGAGCAAGAGTGCTTGACTTTTCAAACCTAACAGCAAATCCAAAGTAATGTTCAGTGGGAACACATTTTTCTGTACCAATCCAAAACATGCTTTTAAAAATGTAAACATACAGCCTAGTTTTAACTGTAAAATGGTTTGAATCAGCCAATGAGTTCTTTTTATTAAAAAAAGTATGTATGCCTCCATTTTTCAACTGTCTTTCTTTTCATATTGCCATTCTTCTGAAAGACACCTCCTGAGTGCATCCTGTTCTCCTTGAAAAATGTTCACAGTGTGGATTGTAGGTCATAGCTATGTCTTCTGGAGTGAAAAATGTGCAGAAAAAAAGAGGTATTGTAAAAGACCTTGCTTTGCCAAATGTAGACATTAAATGGATTGGTCAGAGAGGATTAAAGTGGCGCCAATTAATGCCTTTGGTGAAAACCTTTCTACATCTCCCACAGCCTAACCTTATTATTGTGCACTGTGGTGGAAATGACCTAGGCACTTTAACTGGGGTAGGTCTGGAAATGCTTATTAAGGACACCTTTCTGCAATTGATGTCACTTTTTCCACAAACTGCCTTTGTATATTCTAATATATGCCAAAGGCAAAAGTGGAACTGGTCCAACCAATTTTGTCCGCAGATTGACAAAGCAAGAAAGCACGTCAATAAGTCTGTTTCTGCTTTCCTCAGAGACTATGGTATGGGTTCTATATACCACAACAACTTGCGTTACAACATGCAAGACATTTATAGAGGAGACGGTGTACATTTCAATGATGAAGGCAACAGAGTCTTCCTCTTGAACTTTAGACTCTGCATCGGTACTTACTTACTGTAGGTACCGAAAAACACTCAATAAACACAAGGGCTCTTTTTAGAGCCACCTAATATCTAAACACTGAAACTTGATTTTTATTTCTATTTTTTTTTATGTTTTTTTTTCGGGTGCGCGCAGAGTGCGCGCACCTCACGATGTTTTTAAAAAACATTTAAATCTTTTTTTTTGCCCTTCGTGGTCCTACTGTGACCCCCTGACAATGGCTAGGGGGTCAAGAACTCCCTACTCTGCCCCCTATTCACGTTCTCCACCTTTCCTTTTCAGTGCGACAGACAAAATGGCAGCCGACACTTCCTGATTTCGACCGATTCGAATGTTTACTGACATCTAACAACCAATCAGAATTACGCTCGTGCACGGCAGGGTGCGCGCACAGGGCTTGCACAGTGCGCGCACCCTGCGCGCGTATAGATATTATGCTTTTAAATGCTATTTTCTCAGGAAATACTGAACAGATTTACACCAGACCTGCGAAAGGCACTTCCTTGACCTTATGGCTACCTCTCTGCCAAATTTCAAGTAATTCTGTTCAGCCGTTCGGGCTGTAGCTGCGACTAAAGGTCCTATGGAAAAATGCATGGGGAAAACGCGTTTTGGGACCCCCCCTTTTTCTCGGCCCCCGCTTGACGAATCACCCCGAGACTTTCAGGGTAGGAGCTGAACGGAGCGCCCCATTAGTTTTTAAAATTTCGCGAGGATTCGTCAACCGGCGCCAAAGTTATTCAAAATAGAATTTTGAGATTTCCAATGGAAACACGGTCCTAACTATAACTATCTACTGGCGACCACCAGTAGATAATATATATATATATAAATTCACTGAAAAAAACATAGGTTTCAGGGGCGTTATAGTTAGCTGGATATTTCCCTCGTACAAAACCCTAGAAATTCCCCCGTTATAGTTTGTTCAGCTAACTATAACTCGTGCCCCCGCAATGCACTGCTGATGACGTCACATATTACATCACTCATGACATGGTGAGTGACATCGCTGATGACAACACTGATGACATCTCAAATGACATCACTGATGACATCATTCAGTGTCTGTCTGTTTCTGTAAAGTTTAATTTTGTTTCATATATATGCCAAGCTGTATTGGGGAATGAGTGGGTGTATAAGTGTCTGTATGGAGGATTTATTAGGTGCGTGACTGACTGTATAAGTGAGTGATTAAACGTATCTTACTGAATGCATGGGTTAGTGACTAAACTGTGTGAATGTCTGTATGCGTCTGTCTGTTGATGTGTAAGCGGATGCATGGTTTTGTGAATAGGTACATGAGTGTCGGGGGAATTTCTAGGGTTTTGTACGAGGGAAATGTCCAGCTATAACTATAACGGCCCTGAAACCTATGTTTTTCTTAGTGAATTTCTAAGGTTTTTTAAATGCTAATTCCTATCTTTAACTTATCTCTAAACCTATGATGTTTAATGATTTTCATAGGATTTCTAAATCTTTTTTTTTCAGTGTATCAATTCCTTTAATTATGTTTTTTATATTGTTTTTCACCAGTTTTTTAAGTTTTTTTCCCCACTTATTTCTTTTAAAAATTAAAAAATATTATTTGTTTTTAATGAATTAAAAAAAAAATATTTGTAAATTTTTTAAAACTATTTTTTATATATTGTTTTATATTTTTTTAACTATATTTTTAATACTTTGCTATTATTTTCTTTTTACAAGTTTTTTTTGGAATCGCGCACCCAACGCGTTAGGAACCGCGCATCCTACGCAAGAGAAATCGTGCACCCAACGCGATAGGATGCGTAAAAAAAAAATAGCCCCTATCACAAATTTTTATTAGCCCCGGGGACCCCTTCCCCCGGGGCTTATAAAAAACGTTGGGGACCGTGGGGGGAGCCCCAATGCCCCCACGGTCCCAGCCAGCTCCCCGCGTCCTCTGGGAGCCGGCATTGCTTTTCCACATGGGGAGCTGCTGACATGCAGCTCCCCGTGTGGAAAAGCAATATGGTTTGGATTTTGAAAGAGAGAGCAGGTTTTCCTGCTCTCTCTTTCAAAATCCAAACAAAGTTTGCTGTGGGAGGGCGGGAGACTCCCGCCCTCTCATAGCAAACAACAGTGTCCTGGGGTGGGCACCCCAGGACACTGTAGGATCCACCCCCCTGAATAGTCCCAAGACACTTTTTTAGGTCAAGCCTATAGCGGCAGCTGCATGCGCTGCTCGCGTCGCGTGGCATGTAGTATTCAGTAGGGAGTGGAAGCTCCGCCCACTCTCCACCCATCTGTTTAATTGGCTTAGTTCCTAAATGCTGCCTTCCGATTGGTTTTATGCTTGTTCGTCCCTGCTTATGACCGGCATTTCCTCATTTGTATCCTTCCATGGCTACTGGCCCCTTTACTTCGAGTGTTGCACAGTATGTTTTATTTATATTGTGAGCACTATTTTCTTCCCCTGCCTCCCCCTCCCACAGTCTGTGCCTTCTCGGCCCGCCCCCATTCCCATTTGCAATGCAATAGGTCTCGAGTAAATGTGAGTCTTATTGCATTGCAAATTCTTGTTTTCTGTTGGGCTGCATTTTATTGAGAAGCGTTAGCGTTTTGTTTACTTTGATTCATTTGCCCTGTGCAGACTCTTTCAAGACGGGCGCTGCGCTGGTTGTTGACTTTAGGCGACCGTATGGTAACTGTCTCTGCTCTCTCTCAAACTCCGGATTCCATTAATCCTTGGCCTCTCCCCTCCCTCCTTCAGTCTCGCAGAGCGGCTGCAGCTCTCAGCTGGCATGGCAAGCTCCACATGTATGCTAGGGGTCTGTGGTGTTACATCGACTGACTCTTTCCTCACAGACGGCCGCGCTCATTGGTTACTTTAGACAGCCGTCCCGACATGTTAGTTTGTGCAAAGAGCACTCTAAAGAGAAGAGAGAATGCTAATAATGTTGGGGCATATCATCAAGGACCGGCGATAATTATCGCTAAGCGCACTTAGTGCTAGGAGAATTATCGCCGGGTAACGTGGAATTTTTATTACTGAGATAGTGTGCTATTAGCAACACTTATCTCAAAAGCGATAAAATTCCAAGCGCTAACTGCCAAATGTGAGATTATCGCTGGAAATCCATCGATAATCTCACAAAGTTTGGCGATAGCTTGATGATAGGGCAAGGCATACTTAGCCATGATAGCCACCCTACATAGGATATCATGGCTAAGTCAGTCTTGAAGCAGGCGTAAGGAAAGTAGCGATAACAGAGGATATCGCTACTTTGCTTGTCGCTCTGCAGGTTAGCGTGCCCATTGATAATTGGAGAAATGTTGCTTAGCGACATTTCTCCAATTATGTCTGGGCAGAAACGCCCACTTTGCATCTCATTAGAGATGCAAAGCTGGATGTTCAGAATACAGGCGTTAATGCAAGGTTTCACGCGATAGCGTGACCTTGCTGATTAGGCGATAACATTGCCGCTTTTCGTCCGAAAAGGACGCAAAAGCAGCGATAATTTGTTATCGCCTCATTGATGATATGCCCCAATGTAGTGAGACCTGCACTGAGGGCAGGTTGAGCATGTTTAGAGTCTTTTAGTGAAGTAATTCTAAATTTGTGCAGAGCCTGGTAGTGAGGGCAGTGTGAGCTTGTTTTCCATTCCCTTCGCTAGTCTATCAGCACGACGTCACAAACGCCGAGCTTTATGTTTTGGAAACATTGATATTGGGCAGCTTTCACTTTCGTTGCTGCCTGTTTGTTCGTGACTTTCCCACTCCATCCTTGCGCTCGAGCCCTCCCCCACCCTCCAAGCACACACACTGCTGAGAACTCGCACTGCGAACGCCCCCCCACCAGCACTCCCCCGCTGACTGCCTCTCTTTACTCCAGCAGTGGTGGCATGTGCATGTTGTTAACCCTTTCCCCTTGTTTCTATTTGAATCGGCTCATGCACAGCTGATTGCTATCTTTGTTCACACTGGTGATAGGGCCGGATTCTTGTCTACCCAATTATCTACAAGAACCCTTTCAGGTCGCCAGGATCTTTTTACTTGCCAAATAGCGTAGAGGGAATAAACACAATTATCAACAGATAACTACCACAGGTTGACATCATTAAAAAGACTAAGGACTCAAAACCTAAAATTTCCGAGCTTTTATTATAAGCAAAAACATCTGAACATAGAGGCACCTTAGTACAGGGCACAATAGATAAATGGGCACTAACACAAAAGCTAACCTACGAAGAATTCGCATTCGACTAAAAATAAACAGAATTACAGATTCTAAACGCATTAGATAGAAAATTGAAATACTGATGTCAATACAGGGAATCATCAGTCAAAGACTTTCTGTCCCTACTCTATCCCTACTTAGCATTCCCTCCCATGCAAGAGAATCTTTTGAAAAAGGTGTCAGAAGTGAAACTCCCTAAGAAGTCTTCACTTAGTGAGAGCCTGATCTTCAATGCTCCTTCTATCTTCCCATCTAAGCCTCGTCTGCTCCACCCACGGGGCACTGTCCCTAATACAAAACCCCAATGATTCAGAACACGCCCTTTGACACCCCTCTTCAGCCAGGTCTTCATCCGGTAAATTTCCATCCACAGCTGTCCATCTTCTATCGTCCGTTAGCTCGTCCTTGGGTCCCAGGCACCTTCCATCCCAAGAGTTACAGTTGCACATTCCAATGCACTCCCCTGTCGGCTCCACACCGTATCTCAACTCCTAAAACAAAGACTTATTCTCACTAACGAGCTAAATGTCCTTGCACCTGCAACAGAAACATGGGAACGAAAAAGAAAAACTCTTCGCATCTTGAAGTTTTACACTTCGCTGTAATTCAAACCTTAACGAAGAAAACCCTGCAGGCCTACAACATAGCTAAAATAAGGAATACACAGGCCTTCTCTTCTACATATGCGGTTAGGCCTTATGAAATTAAACACACTATGAAGTCACATTCTAGGCATTAACTCAACATTACCATCATGTAAATAAGCAACCTACACTTTAACTCTAGCATGGCACACATTTAATTTGCATTACATTGCTTGTGAAACCTAATCAGCTACGTTATAATGAATACATTCACGATAACTTGCAACGTTAAACTTCACAAAACGTTATTACATTCTAACACTTCTATGTTACATGATTATAGCAAATACATTTCTATAACGCTTCTAAATATACATTGATTATATGTGGGTGCCGACTAACAGTGAATATGGTGCACCACTACAAATCTCAGAATCACATGGCGCTCTATCAGTTCCCCCCTTTGATGACAAATTGTCATCACACCATCACAACTTCATTCCCTTTGGAGAAAGAACCGACCTAAACAGTGGTAGTAGCCATTCTACTCTGTCGGAACCCCTCCATCCTCTTAAGGTTCTGATATTGACTGTCCTGCAGTCTCGCCATTCGTCTCTTATTTGCCATGAGAGCTCTCTCAACCTTGTTTCCCCTGTACCACTTATAGGCCCTTACGAGTCCCCATAAGCAGATCACACAAACCACAGCAATAACTAGTGGCTTCAGTACAAACCCGAGGAATCCCTTTCCCAAATCTGCAAACCAACCTCCAATACGACCAAATCCTTTACCAATCTTCTCCCACACATTCTCTTCAGTCAACTCCATAATCTCTTGATGAATGGTCGTGATGTTATCTATATATCTCTCCAGATCCTTGCTATTGTCTGGAATATACATACAACATTCCTGGACCTTCAATAATTTACAGACTCTGCCCTCTTTTGCCAATAACACGTCTAAAGCAAGACGATTTTGCAAAACCATCGTTCTTATCGATAACATCTCCCCATCAACCAACAACAATGATCTCGCAGTGTTCGTTGACAATTCATCAACCACAGGCGACAACTTTCTTATTTTCACATCGTTCAAGATCACTCCCAAACCTGGTATCATTGCTCCAAAGATATCACCAATCACTGCACCTGCACTTGCAGCCCTTCGTACTATTGAATGATGTCCTGTCTCCAACAAATTTAAATCTTCTGTATGGTAAATCTTTGGGAAAATGATACCCAAGTAGCATGTACCATACCAATTCGCAGGCAGTCTCACATATGCATTCTTTCCGCATACAAAATACACCGTTGGAATCACTTGCAAAAAGTTCTTAGCGGAATCTTCCATGGTAAAGGAATGATCACACGTACTATGTCCCACTGAAACCTTATCATGGTAGGTCTGAGGACGTCCCACACACAAATTCCCCTTCTGCACTTGATCTAATGCTATAGGTCCATAACTTCTCTTGGATCTGTGTAATCTCTCCTCCTCAGTCCAATCTACTGGACTCTCTCCTGCATTTCGTGTCTGGGTTAGTTTTCTATATCTATCCTCAACCTGGCCAATAAACTTCTTTTCAGTTTTGGACAACAAGCAAGTCAAATTATGTCTATGAGCATAAGCTGTGTCTAAACTCATAGTCGGTATGAAATAAGTCCGAAGTCTGTCTTTCGACTTATAATAATCATACTTATTCAAATGCTTAAATGCCGGAACTTCAGGAAGTACTGCATCGTAATTGGAAAAGAAATACTCAAACTGTTTCCTTTCATAAAACAGGCTAAGCAATAGGCTGCAAGAAATCCCATATGTTAGTGAAAGGTGATGGTATCTAATACCCTCATCTACAGAAGAAGGCAACTGCATACACACATAGCAATGCTTCGCATACATCGCATCAACATACTCATACAACAGTTTCGCATAAGCATTAAGTTTGAAATCACCCCTAGATAAGTCTACATGAAATCTACGACTTTCTTCAAGTGTCAAAGATTTTTGAGCTCCTACAGTAACCCCTTTTTGGCTGGAAGTGGTAGGTGTAGGTGTCCCCTGTACCTCCCCCTCCTGCTCATGTGACACTACGTATGAGGCTACAACTACCGCAACTATAACAGCTATCAATACCTATCAGTAATTTATCCCCACTTCGATGACAACAGGTAAAAGTGTCTTTCTCATTCGAGTGTCTCTTGTCAGATTAGTTCAATCACCACACCCTGAAGCTGGAAAACCCCTAGCAATATTCAGTTCCTTATTTACACAGTCCAGAAAAAGACTTCCCTAGCCTTCTCTCGTTTTATCTAACAGGAAAGTCCCTAAATTTGTTCTTCTTCCACTCGGGTCTAGGTTATCTTCTTTCAGACTTATATACAACAAAAGTTCGCCATCAGTCCATAAAAATATACGGTCCCAAAAGCTCCGGGGCCCCCTTTAGAATTTCAATTCGAAGTGTCATCAACTCCTGAGGTGCTGGTATGACAACAAAAGTCGGAAAGGCTAAGGTTTCCAAAATCAGTTTACAAATTTTACTCAGAAGCAGTAAACTCGGAATATTGTGGGTCAATATCCCATCGATCTCCAGTCCTGGAATTTTCAGCAACACTTCTACCCTCAGATTCGGAGAACTGATGACCAGCGTCAAGGATTTCAGCCTCCCCGTGCTCGGTATGCCTGGCATCAGTCACAACGTATGTCCACTCTGGCGAGGCGTACCTTCTACACGGCACCCTTGCTCTCCTCGACTTTCTCAGGCCACCTTCAGCCTCCTCCGATTCGGACGTTTCAGAAACTGGGGCAAGATCTCTTCCCGGTGCCACTCGCAAGTTTACCCATCTCTGACCCACGGGCCAAACTCTTTCGGCTTCTGTGACACTTCTGCTCTCCCTTCGAATACCCTGTGCACTATTATCTTCTTTGGCAGAGTTTGACTCTACTCCACCCACAGCAACACTTTCTTCATCTGAGTCAGATTCGGGGCTTCAACTTGCACTTCCCCTTTCAGCTTGGTCTAGTGCACAACCAACTGAATCAGCAACCCTTACAGCTTGACTTGCCCTCCCAGATGGCTCTGCCACCTCAGCTGGATTTTCATTCACGAGAGGGGCTGTATCTTCCAAGGGTGCTGGAACTCTACGGGTATGGGAGGCATGCACCCAGTTCAGCAATCCCCCACACTTCACTGCTGTATTTGTGACAAGGATTATCTGGTATGGCCCACGCCAACGAACATCCAGGCAACTCTTCCTCACGTGTTTACGCACAAGTACCCAATCCACTGGGCACAAGTCATGGCACAGGTCACTTGCGGCTGGAACAGCTACTGCTTGCACCTGCTGAGACACAGAACGGACTACGTCAGCCAGACCTTTACAGTAGTCGAGAATCAAATCATCAGTGATGTTAATCAAAGCAGTGGCAGGTATCGCTGGCAAGCGCATCGCTCTCCCCATGAGTATCTCATGGGTCCTCCTATCAGGCTCACAACGGAGACTCATGAGAACCAATGGTAATGCGTCTGGCCATTTCAAAGAGGTCGAGGAACACACTTTAGCCATTCAGGCTTTCAAAGTCCCATTAACTTGTTCCACAATCCCAGAAGCCTCTGGTCGATAACTGCAATGCAACCTTTGGTCCACATTCAAGGCTGCACAAAGCAATTTCATAACCTCACTATGGAAATGCGTTCCTCCGCTGATTCAAAAGAGGTCGGGAAACCGAACCTCGGGATAAGCTCTCTCAGTAGTAATTTGGCTACGGTGAGTGTATCACATCTACGAGTTGGGTAAGCCTCCACCCATCTAGAAAAAACACAAACTACAACTAATATGTACCTCAACCCATTGCATCTAGGCATCTCAATGAAATCCAACTGCATTCTGTTGAAAGGCCCACCTGACCTCCCAATATGACTCACCGCTGTCCTTTTCCCTACATTCATTTGTTGACACGTAACACATCTCTGACACACAGCTTCAGCTTCTGCACGAAACTTTGAATTGTACCGTGTTTGGCGAAACACTCGCACCATCGCATCTCTGCCAAGATGCACAGCACCATGTATCAGTCTTGCCATTGGATTCAACAGACATTCCGGCAACACAGGTCTTCCGTCATTCGAAACCCACACATCCACGTCTCCCTTCTCACATCCCGCTCGCATCCAACTATCCCATTCTTGGTCAGAAACCTCATCTTGCAACCGTTTCAGTTCTTCCCATGTATCAGCCATAGCTAGCATCATGTTGAAATCGGTTCTTTCTTGGCTCTCCTCAATATGCCTTTCAGTGAATGTGCATCCCTGCTCTGCACAAAATCGAGCAACTTCATCTGCATAATTATTTCCTAACGACACAAAATAATTTCCCTTTGTGTGTGCCGAAAACGTAACAACTGCGATTTCCTCTGGACATTGCAACGCTTCTAACAACTGCCTCACATAATCCCCATTTCTAATGGGCGAACCAGAAGATGTCATAAACCCTCTCTGTGACCATAGCTGTCCGAAGTTGTGAACGACACCAAACCCATACTGACTATCAGTATAAATCGTTATACGGATTTTATCAGCAGCCAAACAGGCATGGGTCAAAGCAATAAGTTCAGCCACCTGTGCGGAGTATACTCCTTCTAAACAAGCGGCTTCAACCACTCCAGTGATGGTACATACAGCAATCGCTGCTTTCAGTCGCCCAGCACTGTCTCTTAAGCAGGAGCCGTCCACAAAGAAAGTCTCATCTGAGACTAGAAGCGGCTCATCGACAATGTCGGGTCTCGGTTTGGTGCACAAATCAGTCACATCGAGACAATCATGGTCCTCACAATCTTCATCATCTACATTCGGAATAGGCAACAGTGTAGCAGGATTTAAAACAGAACACCTCTTCAGCGTCACATTCTCTGCAGCAAGGATGACCTGTTCATAACGTGTCAACCTATTATTCGTGAGGTGCTGTGTTTTAGTCCTGGTCATCAACAGTTCGACAGAATGTGGTACATAAACAGTAAGCGGGTGACCCATTACAATGCTCTCACATCTTTCGATACTGACACCTGTTGCCGCAACGGATTTGATACATCCGGGCAACGCAGAAGCTACTGGATCTAAAGTAGCTGAAAAATAGGCAACTGGTCTACGGACATTTCCATGAACCTGGGTTAAAACTGCCAATGCACAACCCTCTCTCTCACAGCAGAATAAGGCAAATGCCTTGTTGTAGTTTGGCATTCCCAAAGCTGGAGCGCCACACAAGGCTTCTCTCAGCCTCAAAAATGACCTTACACAGTCTTCGTCCCATGGTACCGGATCACTCACATCCTTACGTGTCAGCCGCTGTAAAGGCTTCAAAGGAAAAGTTTGGGATCCATTGGCGACAATAACCAACCATTCCCAAAAACACTCGAACTGCCCTCTGGGTAGTAGGAACAGGCATTTTCAGAATAGCCTCAATGCGATCTGGTGACACCTTTCTCTTGCCTTTCTCAATTCTGTGACCCAAATACTGTACTTCGCTCAAACAGTACTGCAGCTTATTTGGAGACACTTTGTGCCCATTCTCCGCCAGGTAATTCAACAGAGCTACGGTATCTATCCTGCAGGCGTCTTCAGTCTTTAACGCAACGAGCAGATCGTCAATGTACTGCATGAGAACAGAGTTCTGTGGCAGCACAAGACCTTCGAGATTCTTCTTCAAGATCTGATTAAAGATAGACGGGCTTTCTGTATACCCCTGTGGGATACGACACCACGTTGACACACGATTTTCCAGCCGAAAAGCAAAAAGAAATTGGCTCTCCTCGTGTAGAGGAATCGAGAAAAAGGCTTGACACAAGTCAACCACTGTGAACCATTCAGCTTCACATGAGATCTGAAACAGAATCACAGACGGATTCGGTACCACTGGACAACATGGAACAACTATCTCATTAACCTTTCGCAGATCTTGTACGATCCGGAACTTCCCACTCGGTTTCTGTAGTCCCAAAATAGGCGAATTGCATGGGCTACCCATGATCTCCTTCAGAATTCCCTGCTTGATCATAGACTCAATCACAGGCTTAATCCCTGCAATTGTTTCCGGTGACAAATTGTACTGAGGCGTCCTAGGGTACTCTACATTTGGCTTAATCTGGATTTTCACAGGGTCTACTCCCTTAACTAATCCAATCTCCTCTCCACTGAGGTCCCATACATCAATTGACAGGGAATCCCTCAGATCAAGTGGAAGTTCCTCCACCGTCAATGCTGGATACATTTCCGCACACACACGCTGATTTGCAACCTTAAAGGTCGCATCATCATCCCTCGTCTGTACTTCCACTCCCTTCGGGGTACAGTAGATGGTGCAGTTAAGCTTGCACAATAGGTCTCTACCCAACAGGCAAACTGGGCTAGAATCACACACCACAAACTGGTGTCGATCGCTGAAATTCCCTATCTTGACTGGTATTGGCTCCTTCAATGGATTAGTCAGTCTCTTATTGGCCACGCCAACGACTTGGATAGATTGTCCAGAAAGGGGTAGGTCTGGGACCACTGCAGATCTTACAGTCGATCGTGTAGCGCCCGTATCAACCAAAAAGGTCGTAGGGTGACCGTCAATATCTGCTTCCACAAAGGGTCCCCTCTGATCTACCTCTAGGACAGCTCCAAGCGCGCAATCCTCTTCCCCTCTTGAGCAGGGGCGTGCCAATTGGTCTAGATCGTTTTCCTCACTCCCCTCAAACATAGGCATCTGCAAATATATCCGAGCTCCCTGTTGCATGTTCTGTATCTTGGGTGGTTGGGGAACCTGCACCTGCGGAACACCCGTCCCCCCTTTGACCATCTTAGGTCGAGTCACTGTGGGGACCACGTCCACCACAGGAACCTGGTCTAACTCTCCTTCCTGCTGTATCTGGTTAAACGGGTTTAAAGGACACTCGCGTCTCCAGTGTCCAATCTGGTGACACAGATGACATGCTGTAGTCTTTTTCGCCACATCCATTCCTGTCTTAGGGTCTATTGACTTTGGCCTTCCATGACCATGGGCATTCTGCCCTCCTCCTTGATTATTTCCCTGTCTCCTTCCCAATGTTCCCCCATTAGGTTGTCCCTGGGCTGTTTGCATCTGCACAAGCATCAATTTATCCTTCAACTTCCTGTGCTTGGATTCTATTTCATCACTACAGGATCTAGCATACCGTAAAATCTCATCCACAGCCTTGTTCTGCCAACAGATCAGATGCTGCTGTATCATGAGACTAACCTCTGGCCTCAGTCCCAACACAAACTTAGAGACAAACTGTCCCATGTCTTTCGTATTCAACACATCTAGACCACTGTACTGTTTAAAAGCCTGCAAAAGTCTCTCATAAAACTCATGCACAATCTCCTTAGGCTCTTGCACGGTCCTATCTATCTTCACCCAATCGATGTCCTGAGGTGAGATCTTCGACTTCAAACAAGTAATCACCTGTTCAAACTTTTTCATCACTATAGGCGACGGACCATTCGAAACCGGGTCCCTATCAGGCTCCGAAGTCGGCCACTCAACAGCAATTTTACATGCCGACCACAAATCACCCGGAACCACAATGTCAAACAAAGTGTTCAGATCAATCCACAGTACCTTCAAAATTTTGACAACGCGGTCAACTTGCTTATACCACTCCACAGGTTTCTCCCTAAGTCGGGGAAAATCATTGGTGAAGGCAGCCAAATCACCCCTACTCCAAGGTACATGGACGTATCCTCCATTCTGCACCTCCCGTAAAGGGTAATTCCCTATCTCCGTCACCCCTCCACCCGGAGGTGGTGTCTCTCCAATTGTTCTCTTAGAGCTTTTCTTCTTGGACCACCTCTCTTCCCACTTGTCAAGCATAACCCATGCACGCATTGCTATGATGAGGTCCTTGATATGGGTTCTCAATCCCATAATTCTTTTCTCTTCGAGTTCCTGATCACTGTACTGCAACCTATGGCTTCCTTGCAATGATTTTGTTTTAGACAAATCCACCTCATACCGCTTGGCCAAATCCGACAATTTCTCATGAGCCGTTCGTGCTTTGCGAGTCACATCCTTCGCTACAAAAAGCAATTCATCTTGTTCGTACATTAAGATTCTCTCAAGAGGTAAATTCCCACTTATTATCTCGCTGTTATCACACTCTGGCTATGGTTTCTCTCTGGTGGTGCCCACATTCGCAAATCTGATTTTGACTCGGCCAAAGACCTCGGTCTCACTGGTCTCGGCTCTCCCTGTCCCCTAGAGGAGTCTGCTGTGGCTGGCAATGGTGTACTCCATTCTATAGGCTTTGGAGTCTGCTTGATCCCACTCACTGACCCACTTCCCTCGGTCACACTCCTCACACCAACATCTGACTGTACTGGGCTTCCAACCATCTCTTGATCTGGGTCGTAAACAGAAACGATGGGTCCAATAGTGACTGGTACCCTTAGAGCATCCGGTAACCTTTCACCTCTCCCAACCTCTGCGCTAGCTACAGTGCCCTCAGCTCCTGTCAAGATCTTTCCTTCTACTCTCACCTCTGACTGAGTTGGTACTCCCCCAATCCCTTCCATCGGGGCTGACCTCCCTTCCGGGGCATCTGGGTTGTATGGAGGTGGTCTCTCAGACAATAACCTCTCTAGTGGGCTATCATCAGTATCACTGTCATCCTCATCGTCCGCTGCCTTTACTTTTAAACCATCTGTCTTTACCAATAAAGGATACAATCTGTGTCCTTCTATTGCCTGTACTCTACATCTTTTCTCCTCTGCATCCCATCTGGCATCCTGGAATGCCTTAATTGACTTCTTCACCCTTTCCTGGCTTCTATCTCGTTTCCTATCATGCGCTGCTCTAATCCACGCATGCAATGCCTCAAATTGTGTTGGCCTCGGCAGAGGTCGTAAAGCCGCCATAACAGACTTCAACTGGTACAACACGTCCAACTTGAATGAACCATATCTCGGGAAAGCTAATTCTCCTTCTCCTTGGGTAACTTTATGCCAATTTTCAAGCCAAATTATAGTATGCAACCCCACATTTCTTGCCATGTAATGTGCCGGAGTATCCTCAGGAGGGGCTGCTTCTCCCCCACGAGTAACCACATGTTTGTCACCTCTACACAACTCTCGGAACACTTTAAAGCACTTCATTATGACCAAATTTTGAATGCACACAATATTTTCGTTTACTTCCTAGTATTAATCCACCAATGACAGCGCGGCTCACACCAACCGAACTATCGCAGCGCGACACCCTCTGACGTCACTTTTCCTACACTCGCAGCAGCTCCCCTCCTTCCCAATTCACGTCTCACTCTTACATTCGTCCCATTCATACGCTGAAATAACCGTTTGTCCCAAACAAGTTACTTCTCTGACTGTACGTCCACAGTCTCTCGAAGTTGTCGACCTCGGTTGGCAACTGTCTGTCCCCGTCCGGCCAGACAGATCGCCTCCGATAAGTTACAAATACTCAACTCCACATACCACAACCCATGACCAGCGTCGGCTTGTCATGCACTCACACAATCACTCCCCCTATCTCGGTCCAGGTGATCGATGGTGCCTCACGATCTCCTTACGGTGGTCAACAAAATCTACCGCAGGTGTCTTCTACACCCAATCGCTTAAGCTACTCGTCGAGCCTAAAACTTTCCCGGGCTGCGCGCGTTCACAGCCTAATCTCACAATCACACAACATTCACACCAACTCCGCAAGACATCACACAACAAATGAACACCGCAATCTACAACATCTTGCCCTGTTCATACTCACTCCTCGAACCGCTGCTTTCTGCCGCACTGCTACTCTCTGTCGATGTCCATCAGCCGCCGCCGTCCGCTGCTCACCATCTGATGATTTACCATCACTTTAAAGTCTATGGGCCTCAAGGATCACTTATCCTAATCTAGATCTTCCCTCGCTATCGGAAATAACCATCCGTCTCTGCTACCAACTGAGAGGGCCGGATTCTTGTCTACCCAATTATCTACATGAACCCTTTCAGGTCGCCAGGATCTTTTTACTTGCCAAATAGCGTAGAGGGAATAAACACAATTATCAACAGATAACTACCACAGGTTGACATCATTAAAAAGACTAAGGACTCAAAACCTAAAATTTCCGAGCTTTTATTACAAACAAAAACATCTGAACATGGAGGCACCTTAGTACAAGGCACAAAAGATAAATGGGCACTAACACAAAAGCTAACCTACGAAGAATTCGCATTCGACTAAAAATAAACAGAATTACAGATTCTAAAAGCATTAGATAGAAAATTGAAATACTGATGTCAATACAGGGAATCATCAGTCAAAGACTTTCTGTCCCTACTCTATCCCTACTTAGCATTCCCTCCCATGCAAGAGAATCTTTTGAAAAAGGTGTCAGAAGTGAAACTCCCTTAGAAGTCTTCACTTAGTGAGAGCCTGATCTTCGATGCTCCTTCTAGCTTCCCATCTAAGCCTCGTCTGCTCCACCCACGGGGCACTGTCCCTAATACAAAACCCCAATAATTCAGAACACGCCCTTTGACACCCCTCTTCAGCCAGGTCTTCCTCCGGTAAATTTCCATCCACAGCTGTCCCTCTTCCATCGTCCGTTAGCTCGTCCTTGGGTCCCAGGCATCTTCCATCCCAAGAGTTACAGTTGCACATTCCAATGCACTCCCCTGTTGGCTCCACACCGTATCTCAACTCCTAAAACAAAGACTTATTCTCACTAACGAGCTTAATGTCCTTGCACCTGCAACAGAAACATGGGAACGAAAAAGAAAAACTCTTCGCATCTTGAAGTTTTACACTTCGCTGTAATTCAAACCGTAACCAAGAAAACCCTGCAGGCCTACAACATAGCTAAAATAAGGAATAAACAGGCCTTCTCTTCTACATATGCGGTTAGGCCTTACGAAATTAAACACACTACGAACTCACATTCTAGGCATTAACTCAACATTACCATCATGTAAATAAGCAACCTACACTTTAACTCTAGCATGGCACACATTTAATTCGCATTACATTGCTTGTGAAACCTAATCAGCTACGTTATAATGAATACATTCACAATAACTTGCAACGTTAAACTTCACAAAACGTTATTACATTCTAACACTTCTATGTTACATGATTATAGCAAATACATTTCTATAACGCTTCTAAATATACATTGATTATATGCGGGTGCCGACTAACAGTGAAAAATCTCAGAATCACATGGCTCTCTATCACTGGTTACTTGGATTGGTTTTGCTTGGAAACAAACTCCATTGACAGTATTATTATTTTTTTATAACACTCGCCATTCACTTTTTTGTTGTTGTGAGAAACACACACTAATTGTCGCTTTCTCATAGCGCCTTGTTTCGCCAGGGTTTGATCGCTACGCAACTGTGAGGTCATACACTGCACTCTAAGCCCGTCTTTTCCGAAGTGGTGCATGCAGAATAACTGAGGGGCATATTAACAAGCCAGGCGATAAAATTATCGCCGCTTTAGCCGCAGAAAACTGCCGCTGAAACGGCAATAATGGGCTTGATAATATGCTCTATGGAATTCCAATTGAAGCCCATGTTAGATGTCCTTCACATCTAACATGGGTTTCAATTGGAATTACATAGAGTATATTATCAAGCCCATTATCGCCGTTTTAGCGGCAGTTTTCTGCCGCTAAAGCGGCGATAATTTTATCGCCTGGCTTGTTAATATGCCCCAGAGTTCTATATTTGGCGACCTTGGAGTTTTCCATTTGTTAATGTTAAAGGCTTCAGTCCTAGAAAAAAGAGCACTGGCTGAAAAACAAATAAGTTGCCACCCATCTTCCGGAACTTTAAAAATGGCGAAGGCATTGGGGTCACACATTCGGAAAGTCATCCTCCCTTCAAAATTATTACTGTTTTACAAAGTTTGGAACACGTAGCGCTTTGAGGCTGTGCAGCACACCAGAAATATACACATAACAGAACTACTGTACCCCACCTCAACGTGGTCTTTATTTCATCCAATTTAGAAGCATGAATTTCATCCAAGTTAGAAGGATGAAAGGCCAAGTCCAGTACATTAACCTTTTATCGTCAGTTGACACACAAATATATGCAGCAGATGTGTTTACCCACTGAGCTTTCTCAATGAGTGACTAATTACAAAAATGCAGTTCCGGGGTGATTTATTTTCAGTCGAAAAAGCACAAACCCAAAAACTGTCGGACTGAAAAGTAATTGCTTTGGAATGTGGCAGCGCCCTGTCTCAGAAATGTGCCCACTTCGTGCCAAAAAAGCAGAGTGTCCAGTTCTTCAGAACTACAGCTGGCAGAAAGCCTTCGGCACAGCCCAGTGAAATTAAGTCCTGCTGCCAAATCCTGGTGCTTCTCACATGTTTAAATCCCAGGTGTATGAGGTAGTAGTTAGAACAGCTCAGCCTTTCATCCTGCCACAAGCGAAAAAATAAGTAAGGGTAGAAATGATAATAGCGTCTCATTATTTGTAGCGCCACAAAGACATCAAGTGCTGCACAGAAATACAACTTATACATATAATTCGAATTTGTAATTTAATTTTGTTTTTGGTCGGAGAGCGGATAATAATGAAAGGTCAACATCTTAGCCTATTTTCATTACAGAATCTTGTTGGCACTCAAAATCTCAGTAAACAAATTTAAGAACAAGCATTTGCAATGCAATAGGTCTCACATTTACGCAACTTTGAGCTATTGGCATTGTAAATGACAATGCCTTTTATTTATGTTTTGGTTTTTAAAACATAAATAAAAGGCATTGTCATTTACAATGCGAATAGCTTAAACTCGCGTAAATGCGAGACCTATTGCATTGCAAATGCTTGTTATCTTCGTGTGTTCTATGAATATATTTCCATCATCATCTACATCTGCAGTGTTATTTTGTGAATTCCTATGTGGCTAAAAGTAATTTTATCTTATATGGACCATTTGTGATGCTTGTAATATTTTCCCATAATTTTATAAAACTGCCAGAGGTAATTTAATTAATTTTTAGTTATGGCTGTGCAGCTCTCACCAGGCATTATGTGATCAACCTAAAAAAGGCACTACCAGGAGAGGGGCTCATGTTGGTATCAAGGAGTAAATATTTAAATTGGGTGGAAATTGTGTGCTTTCACACACAGGACATTGTAATGCTATATAATTGTCTTACATAACTAGAGACCTTTAGACTTCACAGTGCAGTTTTGTGTTTGAAAGTTGAGGTGTACACTAATCTACATGAATCTTTAGGTGTGGCTTGTCAATGCAAATGTCACCTCCTATGTGATCAACAAAAAAGAGTTTTCAGAGTCATACTAAGAGAGAAGCTTAGGCTTCACCCACATGTTGGTTTACCTGAGTACAGGATGTGATTGAACCGAATTTGCGTGCTTCCATTAAAAAGGCTGCTTGGATTTAACTTTTTGGCCTGTGGCAAAGCTTATACTCGATCCAGCAGGACTAAGTTAGTTAAAGTGTCAAGTCCATTATCACAGCTAAAGGCCTGATTGTTTATTACAAATAGTATGATAAAGACACTAGACATATTTATTGTGAAAAGCATATGTTAAATTAGATGGGCGTTTAAGTGTGGATTGTAATTACTCTATATTAAAGCCTACAGATAGGTATTTTGTTAAATGGAATCGCATAGATTACTGATGTAGGCAAGGGTTTTGGCATTGGCCACTTTTCAAACGCTGGGGATTTTCACAGTGGTGATTCTTGATAGGCCCTATTGAAAAGGGTTGCCTTTTGTTTTGCAAGCTGTATTTTTCTATAAATTTGTAATTCTGTAAGTGTATGCATTATGATTGCCAGTTTATGTGCACTAGAATAGGCCGCTGTTGGGTAAAGTGTAAAGCTAATATTGAAGGGTAAGGATTTTATCGGTTCATTGGGATGAGTCATGCCACATTTCATAGGTTTGATCTGTTTAATGAGGAGAAATTGTATGACAAATCTAGCAGGCCTGACCTAATTATTGTGAAAAGCATGTGTTAGACAGTTGGCTTTAAAGGGTGGATTTTACCTCTGAATTCTAGATGTTTCACGTTTCATCTAAACTTGAATTCTAACTCGAGGTTCGTTCCCTGACGGACTTTCTCAAGGCTATAAACACTCATATATTATCTAAATGTAATATCTATTCTAGATGCCAAAGACATTATTCAACATGGTTGAACAACTGCCACAAAAAGCAGCAGGACAGACCCCTGTCATGGTAGAAAAAGGAAAGGAAAGGTCCAAAATGTGGTGTTACTCCCAGTAATCTCTATGGGCGACAATGACAAAATGTGATTATACTTTATTACATTTTGTCAGCAGCACTTTTGCCCTGTTGGATAAACATGAAAAACACTTTTTTGGAAGCTATAAGAAGTTCTTTATATATCTGGCTGAATAAACTGATCAGTAGGCAAATTGTGCCAGAAGACCTGAATGCACACGTAACAAGGATTAATAACCGCTGCTTGGTGGGAATATGTAGCAGCTGGGGTAAAACCAAGATTAAATAAGAGAGTGAATGCCAGGGGTGAAATGCTGGTGGGCCACCAGTTCAGACAATGATGCTTTTACTAGGGGCAGGGTGCAATGTAGGATGCAGGAGGTAGCATTAAATGGCTATGGCAGGAAAATGCCAACTTTCTTAAAGTATACATTAACAATTACTCAAACTGAAATCATTCAATCTACTCTTTTGTTCAGGTTCAAGTAGTTGCATTGCATCGAGTTATGCACTTAATGTTTTTTGAAATTCAATGTTTTTTGTAATATTGAATTTTAATATGTTGTGTTTAATTATGTTTGTATGATACAAAAATGGGCATTACATTTGAATGTAGTCTGAAAGATATGTTGAAGTGTACATGAAAGACTTGTGTAATAACCAGAAAAGAATTGAAAATAAATAACACACGCAAAGGCAATTCAATCACTTGACCCTGAACAAAAGAGCCGATTGAATGATTTCAGTTTGGATAATTGTTAATTTATACTTTTAGAAAGTTGTCATTTTCCTGCCTTAGCCATTTAATGTTTGCAGGCTGTCCCTGTGTCACATGACTGGATGTAGTTGGCAGGTGGTCCTTGTGTATTCTCCCTCCTAGACAGCCACACACAATATGTTTCATTTAGAGAGCTAAGGTGTGCCTGGATGGACCATCACTGGCAGGATGGGAGCCTGGAGTTAGCCAGAGCCCCTACTTACTCCTGAACAGGCTGTATCCTGCCTTCACACTAAGGATTGCATTCCCCTGTTGTTAGTCTGGAGACAGGGCAGGGGAGGCAGGAAACCTGTGCACTTCAAACGGACACCTCTAGAAACTCCTCCCACTTTAAAGGCACCAGGTATAAATATTGGCCCTCAAATACCAACTCTTCAGGACACTTCTGGACCTGTGGAAGACTCTGCCAAGAAGAAGGACTGCTCTGCTAGCTCATATGTGGGTCCAGCAGAACAGACGCATCTCTTCTGTGCTGCGGTGCAAAACCGAGCAGAACCAACACATTTCTGCTGCTGCATGATGCTTCCGCGACGTTGAACTTTGCATTACAAGCCCTTGCAGACGGGATCCTCAACGATGACGTAGGACCTCAAATCGCAGCCCGCAGCTCCATGGAACCAACACGTCACCTCTGCTGCTTGCCACATCCTCGATGCAGGACTTCGCATCGAAAGCCCTCATCAATTGGAACATCGACACAGGACCTCACATCGCAGCCTCGCAGCTCCTTGGAACTAATGGATCACCTTGGCTGTGCAATGCAGCCTCAACTCAGGACCTGGAAATACTCAGCAACTAGGATTGAAGGTACTCTTCTTCAGCTGACCTAACTGGGTGCCTGTAGTCGGCCCGCACTCCATCGTGGTCAACCTGAACTTGTGACTTTGTCTCGGTCCAGCGCGACCAGATAGCCACAGTTGGTGCTTTGCGATTTTTGGCGGCATTTTCACAAAAATCCTTAAAATTGCAAATCTCCTGTTCTACTGATTGGATGTTTGTCATTTCGATCTTGTTTTACTCATTGAAATATACTCCATGTGGGATCATTGTTGTGGTGTGTTTGCACTGTGTTAATGTTTGACGCACAAATATTTGACACATTGCCTCTAAGTTAAGCCTGACCGCTCTCTGCCAAGCTACCTGAGGGTTAGCGTCGGTTAATTTAGGGTTTGCTTGTGATTTCACCCTGGCACCAATTCAACCCTCTGGATGCTAACTCCTCCTCCTAGATGGAGTAGGTCATGTGCCCGGGAAGATCCGGCTCACCGCCGCCTCGCAAATCAATTTAATCGGCACCGCGGCACAGGGGGACACTTCTGACAGTCCCATTTGCTGTCTAAGACAACGCTGAACTGGTGGTGCAAGTGGCGAAGTGCTACCGCCTCCCACGACCACCGCCGAGTCTGATCCCAACTGCAGCTCGGCCCGCGGCTGCCATCTTGGGACATACATCGATTGCCGGAGTTGATCACGGTGACTCGCCATAGGTAGCCAGCTGATGGTCCAGAGCACCGGAGATCGCTGTGTTCTGCGCTACACCAAAAGGACCCATAGACGGGAGAGCGTGGACGGGTCTGGCTCTTTGGCGACCACTCCAGGAGGACCTGCGGGCCGCCATCATGAGACGTGGTCTCTCTCTACTCCGTTCAGAACCCAGTTGCAATGCTCTGAGTCTAAAACTTAAACGTCTGCTAACAGCCTCAAACGGCGGATCCGACGTACCTAGCCGGAAAAGGTAGACCAATTAGATACCTTGGTTCTCTCTTTCGCTGTATTTTGTTTCACCTTGCTGCAGACCTTCGACCTGCCTGACTTGCCTGACCCTGAAGCCGGGAACTAAAATGGCGGATCCCACCACGGGGATGAACACTGCCTTAGAGTCCGACAGGCGATCATGATCAATTGGTATTTATCCTACTTCCAAAGAGAACCAAGTAAGCCCTACCCATGCATTCATCCTTGCCTAAGCACTCAAGCTTCCTTACCACACAAAACAAACCTCCGGCTTACCTGTCTCAGATGCCTGAGCTTAAGAAGGCGAACCTACCTGCAGTAGAAACATGATCAGCAAAAATCCCCAGAGAAACACACAACCCTCTAAACCAGCAAACCAATTTCTAACAGTTAATGCAATTATTTGATGTATACTTGTTTCTGTACTTTTATGTATTTTTTGTGGCTCAAATCATAGAAATTCCTTAGGCGGGGGTCCCCGGCTTCCAATGGTGATTCAGTAGCTGTACACAAATGTAAAAAAAAATTAAGAACTGCTCTAGAAAACATTTACAAACAAGTATTCACAAAGCCAATAGATTTTGGCCAGAGGATTGGGCTGCACAAATTCAACATACAGCTGGGTGATACTTTAAATCTTATTAGAGCCTGAGGGTTGATTTAGAAGATGGAGATGTAGGCAACAGGGTTGTGAAAGAACATTGTTTACAATGTGGTATTGTTAGAAATGACTGCCTTTTGCAGGGCATTCCCCTAGATTTTTGCCTTCTGTGGCTGAATCCATTTGTGTTGTCACTTGGACTCTGTACACTTCACCCATACCAAATCAGGGGTAAAGTGCATGTATTCTTTCCTTTAAACATGGTAAAACTGGCATCCGCCTGATTAGCACATTTAATTGACTTACACGTCACTAGTATACAGGACTACATGTACCAAGGGCCTGTAAATTAAATGCTACTAGTGGACTACAGAACTCATTCTTCCTCCCACCAAAGTAGCTCTATAAATCATGCCTCAGGCTTGCAATTCCAATTTTGAACTGCCATTTTGACCTGGAAAATATATTTTAGTGGACAAAGAGACCTGAGTGTCACAGGGAGTGGGTCTTCCTGACCAGATGGCTAGGGAGTAGCTGTTTCTTGCCTGATTACAATTCAAATGAACATGCTTCAGGACAGACAAAAGAATCTGACACCAGGCCGGTTGCCTGTCTTTTGTACATCTAGCCAACCCTAGGGAAAAGGAAATAACTGGTCAAATCTAAATTTGGGAGTAGACAAGGGATTGCCCCCCCCCCCCTATCCACAGGCTGCCACAGGGCATAAAAGTGGCAACCCCAGAGCCAGAAATCAGAACAGTTCTGGACCTGGGAAGATTCACAAGAAGGATTGCCCTGCTGTCTGAATAAGGAAGACTGGACTTACCTTGAGCAGAAGGAAGACTGTATTTGCCTTAAACCCAGGACCCCAGTAGTGACTATAATGGTCAATTGTCTAACATCCTGTGTGAACTACAGGGACACAACAATAGTGAACATCCAGATTTAACACTCAACATGTAGATTGCTATCTAAGACTGTGAATTTACTTTTTAGACCATGAAGCCACCCTGAGCTTCATCTGACATAAAAATGCAAACAAATGTGGACAAATGTCTTCCAGACACCCCTCCTTGAATTAGGTTCTTGCTGTCACTATGAGGTGTAGATGTCATGGTCGCAACCACTGCACAACCCTATATGCCCTTATTATTTAAGAAAATGTTTCCCCTTTTTCCTTGTTCCCTCCTCCTTCCCCAAATTGTGTGTACACTCTGCAGTGTGGGTTGCTTTGTGTTCCTTCCCTGTTGACATGGTGAGGACTATTGGCCTTAACAGACAGTTGACTAAACTCAATATTCTGCTTGTTACAAATACATAAGAAAACTCCAAAACTTTGGTAATAGTGACTGGTGCACCTATTAATCAAATTCATGAGGAGAAACTGTCAAGACTACTTGCTCTGCCCAATCTGAACGTTCCATGACCGTTGTGGGCAGCAGCAGGTGCACTTCAAGACTAATGACTCTGCTCAAGTTGAACATTCCATGACCCTGGGGGCAGCAGCAGGTGCACTCCAAGACTAATTACTCTGCTGAAGTTGAGCTTTCCATGGCCCTGGCAGCAGCAGCAAGTGCACTTGCCAATGAAACTCATGTGGGATATTTGCCAAAAATCAACAGGTGTTGTTTTCTAGAAACACATAGCCGGCTTCTGTTTAAAGGTCGCTCCCATCCCAGTTCCTTGCTTAGCCTATTTGTCCCACACCTGCTTCCCTTCACCAAGCCCTTTCTTTGCGCTGTTCCGGCCATCTTCAGTTCTCCTCTCCAGGCAGCAGCTGCTCCCCGATCCAGTTCTGACCCAGCGACTGCTCCAGCATCAGATTTCCTAGAAGAAGAAAAAGACAACAAAAGATACAATCTGACATCAGGTATTTTTGCAAAAAAACTGTTTCCTGTTTCTTCTGCTCTGAGCTCAGTATCAGTAGATTCCTAAGAAATGAAATGACCCTTTGATTTTTGAAGTGCGCAATAGACTCTTGCACTTGTAGGGCTCTTCCAAGAATAAACCTCCCTGGTATTAAACATTTTGGTGTCCCCTGGGAGTACAAGTTGGGTAGAATCTGGCTTGACACACGAATTACAGTTGGGACACCTAGACTCGGCTCATGATAAGTGGGTGTCCAGAGATTTCTTGCACTGCACTTGCGGCGCTACAGGAGATTTGTGTTGACATCCATCAAGTGATTCATTAAGAATCCATGCTCCAACTTCATGATGACAAAAGCCTACCGACCGGAAAGACAGAGCACTACTGGATGTCTGTTGGGGTATGAACTGAGTACATACAAATAAGTTTTGATGATTTTGTTTAATAATTATATTGTGAGTTAGGACACTGTTACTCCTCTGAACAGGTATTCATACAAGATGGGTGACAGGACTTTTTAAGACCTCACTCAGCCTCTGTAAAGTATTTGTGAGCTCTCCCATCAGTGGACTCTATCAATCACCCTGTTCAAATTCTCTATTGTATGACCGTCAGCTTTTATAGCATCACAAAGCAGTTTTATTACCTTCATAGGTCGGTATATTTTTGAGAAACCATATCCCGACCATGTATTTTTAATTCTCGCAAAGTAACCTACTTGGACTTTAGTAGGCTTCACTGACATTCTTTCAATAAATGTAGCCTTCCTCTCAGCAATCTTATTTTCTTCACAAGTCATTCATTATTCCTCTCTCACAATATCGTAACCCATTCACTTTCTGCTCTCACCACCCATGAAGAACACATCATATAGTTGGCTTTGTTGGTTGTAAATAGCTCAAAAGGTATCCTGTCCTTGGTAGAGTTAGGTGTTAATCTATACACATCGACATTTTCCATTACCTCTTCTTTGAAACACATACCATATGCCTCCAGTCTCTATATGGTCTCTTCAAACACCTTATTACATTTTTCTACCATCCCTTTTGCCTAAGGATGTTTTACCATGTTTTTTGTCCTCCTCAAAAACTCTTCCATTTATTTTGAGACCAATTGAACCCCACTGTCCATTGATATGGTGGTGGGAAAATCTTTTCTGTTGAATATCTCCACCAGGAAAAAATCACATCCTCAATTTCTAGGTTGTTCACCACCGCTGTCTAAGGCCATCTAAAATATATACCCAGCAATACAATAATGTACCTGCTTGTGTTAGTCACAGAAATGGGACCTACCATATTCAAGGTGATATTGTCTCATGAACCAAATGGTAGCTTCTCATAACTATGGGTTGTACCTTACACGTCACAATTTTGTCACTGCTCAGGCATTCTATGCAATTTACCATTGATCTTTCAATTGACAAATCCCTGGCCCCCAAAAAAACATCTCTTCACCTTTATTATGTTTTAGATGTTCCCAAATTACTCTCATGTGCACAACCAACTAGCTGATTCCTTTAACCCAGTGGTGGAATCATCTGCATACAATGTAAAATCAGTCCACGCTTGTACAAAAGTTCATCCCTAATCCCCCCAAAATGTTTTCACTACATAAATCTTTGCCCTTCCATCCTTCTTTACGTTTCCTCACAACCTCCAGTAACAGTTGGTCACACTTCATCTTCTGCTTCCATTCTTCTGCCTGTATTATAGCTTCCATAAACAAACATACCCTGAGGTCATTTTCTACTGTCTCTTTTGTGACACTCTCCGTAGCATCTCCTTTATCAGGCTCCTCACTAACTAGTCTTGATAAGCAGTCTTGACAAGCAGTCTGCAAGATAATGTTTTACCCTGGGCATGTATTTCATTTTAAATTCAAAATTTGTACTACAATTACCAACTTGCAAATCCTACTTGATGCTGCATCAGTACCCTTCTTCGGGAAAACATCTTTCAGCAGTTTGTGACCTTCACCTCACACTTATTTGCACCTCACAAACTTCTTCAACTTCCTCACTGTCCAGAACACCACCAATGCCTCTTTCCTTATAACAGAATAATTAACTGCTCCTTTTAACCCTCTTGAAATAAACATTGTTGTGCTTCTGAATTCCCAGGGTCTTGTAGCAAAACTGCTCCATGACCTTTTAGACTGGCATCAGTCATAACAACAGTTGTATCCTCTGGCTCAAAACTCTTTTAGCTAGGTGCTATTTCCAGGGTGAATTTTATCAAATTAAACTTTTCCTCACAACTTTGGTCCTTTTTGAAGTCAAAACTATTTTTTAAAACTCCTCTCTAGTTCTTGGTGTTTCTGCAAAATAAGCAAAAAATGTATTGTAGTATTTTTCTATTCCTAAAAATGTGTTAATGTTATCTTTATTGGTGGGTTTAGGCATGTTTCTGTCTAACGCCAACTAACTCCTCTTTTGGTTTCAACCTGTTTGCTGTACCCAAGATACTCTATTGCTGTGAGATTAAATAAGCAATTTTCCACTTTAAGAGTAAGACCACTTTCCCTCAACTTTTGCAAAATCTCCCGTACCCTCACTACGACTATTTCAAAACAGCAGCACATCATCTTCATAACTCTTCCTACAGAAAATAACTTTTAGTACCCTTTGTATGATTCTTTGAAGAACTGATACAACTGAATTTAGGCCGAATGGCACCCTTAGGAATTTAAACATACCAAATGGAGTAATGAAAGCAGGCAACTCCTGACAATTATGATATAACTTTACCTGGTGATAGACTTGAGTTAAGTCACAGAGTACAAATCCTCTTCGAGATGTTAAGAAGAGGGTCTTGATCTACAACAATGCACTTGGTCAATTTGCAGATCTATGCATAAGCTGGCATCCCTATTGGACTTCTGTGCCATGCCTTAACATCTTAGATAATCCCATTTTCCTTTATTTTCGATTATTCTTAGATGGTGGAAACTCTGACCATTATGGGCACATTCCTAATATTCCCGACCTTTCATTGTTACGCATCCTTAAACGTAATCATGTAGACAAATCCCGAGACAGCCTAATTCATTTTTAAAATCATCTGGAACTCTATCTCATAATAATTTGGTCCCTCTATGCATACCTCACTTACACGTTTGCACTCCTAGGCTGACCACTGGTTACGAATTTGGATCCAGATACACTCCAAGATTTCTAGTGAAAGCAGCTGATAATTGAATCAATGTTTTTATAGATACGTAGACCTTACCTGAACCATACTGCCATTTAAACTACATTCACCTAAGGATATAACCGAACAATCTGATGGGTTCCTCTCCACAACCTTTGGGATTTATATCTGGTTGTAATCTTTGCACTCTAATCAAACAATATGTTGACTCCTACATTGTCAATCTGTACTTCTTCAATTGGTCTATTTCTATATTTCCCTATAGCTTGCAAAACATCTTTATCACAAGCATTTTTTCTTTTACAACATACTTCTCTCACTTTCTTATTATGCCATTTAGTCCGGTAACACTTTCATTATGCCATTTCCAGTCACATTAGTCACTTTCAATTCTGGACATTCTTGTTCCTCTTTGGTCCATACAGGGTATTCCCTCCACATTGTGAAGTCTAAGGGCCTGATTTAAAGTTTGCCTGAGAGGGGACTCGCATATGCAGCAGAGTATCCTGTCCGCCAAACTGATGGTCCACCCACCTCTTTTAGAATCAGGCATAAAGTAATTAGTCTGTCGACGGAGCTCCTGTTGGTGCCGTCAATGGAATACGTCTGCCACTGGCCCGATGAATTAGAAGCCGTCAGAGGAAGGACTTTACACCGTCCACCTCATCTGCCCTATTTTGCATGGAAAATATAAAAACTTGTTTTTCTGTCTGTCATGGCCAGGAAAAACTGGTGTTATGGAATGGGAAAAAACACAATAAGGAATCCCACACTTGGAGAAAATGTCTAGGGTGAAGGGGGTCATCAATCTTTTATTTTTCAAAAACCAACTCTCAATTTGGGAGTTGATTTTTGAAAAACAAAAAACATTTGAAAGGTTTGACAGTCTGCCATCATGACTGACAGCACTGACTGTCATCATCATCATATATCATCTTTTTTCGATCACATAAAAGCAGATCATAAAAGATACAATATAGACACATAGATTCATAAATAGTTATAATAGAAATAAAAAATTTGATTAAAAAAAAATCAGAAAAGCATTCAAAAATATAAACATGAAAAAAATCAATTATCAGCCATTAAAATGTACAAAACAACGTATTCAAACATCATTAAGTTGCACAATTGTAATGCACATTTTAAAAAGGAGCCTCCAGTTGTACATACATTGAGTCAGTCTAATTGTTGTAGGTAAATCGGCGCCACCCTACAATAACTAAACATATATTTACATAACACAGGCAATAAGTAGCGTTTTGAAAAAGAATGATAACATTTACAAAAGAATAAAAAATGCAGTAAAGTCTGGGAAGACACCTCATCACACAGGCACATACCTATATCAGAAGAAGCGAATTGTCCTCGCAGGAAAAAAGTAACCACCTAATTGTACCTAATCTAAACAGGGATAACAGTGTACGTTCCCAGGTACTCTAAACCAGGCTCAAATAAGGTGCCACCCCCAACGTAGTTTGTATCAGACAATATTGCTCAACTGAAGGCTTTATTAGCTCTCTACCCTCCTTCTGGACCCTTCTATGAGATAGAAAACACTCCTTGACCCTCCCTTTGTCCTTCTTACATAAATCGGTTGGCTTCTCATAGATAGAAGGGCAGCCAAGGGCAAAAGTTGTCTCCCCAATGTACTTTAGACAGGGAATTCTGTTCCTGTGAGAACAAGAAACACAGTCCAGAATAATCTTTCTACCTAGGCTAGCTTCCTCATTGTGCAAAACTGAACATCAATGCAGCAAGGTGGCAAGGTTGATCTGATCCGCAACATAATTCATGCTAAATTCCTGATGGACAGCAAAATGTGACGTTGACAAAAGAACCCTCAATATACACCAGCACACTCTATTTTCCTTGTCCCAATAATCCCATATCCCAGCTCTGTAATACAAAATAGGGAGATACTTCCTTCCTTCTTTACATCAAAAGTATAGGGTGTATGGCCTTTTTACTTATAGATAAAGCAAGAGAGAAAATTGAGACCACCGCCTGCAAATAGTGAATTTTCCTGTCACTAACACACGGTGCCCAAGTATATGCATGATCATACATCAGACCAAGATATGGAAACTGACTCACTTTCTCAATAGTCCTGCCCCCAACACTCATACAATGGGCATACAACATTTCTGGGGACACAAATCATTATAAAGGTTGATTTCAAGGTCTAACTACTTCCAAATGTGGAAATCAATGAATTTAGGCCATTAGACATCATGGCAAGCAACACAGCATTGTCTGTGTACATAAGTGCTGAAGTGTTTTTTTTTTGTTTACCATTAGGACGTCTGACCCAAAATTCACATGGGCAGTTTCTGGACCATTTATATAGAGTAAGAACAGCATAGGTGCCAGCATACAACCTTAAGGAACTCCCCGTTTGGTTGAGAGGGAAGCAGAACACTCTCCTCCATTCCCATGCCTCACAGAAGTGACCAGGTTCAAGAGGAGGCACCTCAAGAGAGTCACCAAGTCCTCCTCAAGACCCAATGTGCTTAAAATATCCCAAAAGTTTGATCTATTTACACAATCAAAAGCACTTGATCGATCCATAAATGCTAGGTGAAGGGAACTACACTTGGCAATCTTATCCTTGGACACCTAGAGATGCAAAGACCCCTTCCCCTTTGAGAATGGTTGTAAAAATATGTTTTAAGAGCAGGCAGAGGTCCAAGGGACCGTAGAGGTCCAAGGGACCACTGCCTACTCTCAAAAAATGAAACATTTTCTTTTTAAATGCATCCCTTTTTCATTTAAGGAAAACAGGCTGCTTTTAAAATAAAATGCTTTATTTAAAAGAAATCACTGACATGGTGGTCTACTGACCCCAGCAGGCCACAACCCCTGTGATGGCAGTGAATCGTAGCAGCCTATCCTGAGTCCCTAATACCCAACCACTGTGCACAGTTGCTAATGGTGAAATTACTAATCACATTATGGTTCAATTCAGCCCTTTTACTTAGAAATCTTAAACAATAATCTAACACATACAATTTGGCTCTTAATTATTACAAAAGATAACAAACATCACACTGAGAAAAGCTTGTTTAAGTTCAAACTGAACTTTTTATGTATTGAATATTGAAACAATTCTTTACAATTCATAAAACATAAATTCTTTTAACACAAATCCAAGAATTTTCCATCCGTACTTTGTTGAATTGCCCAATGCATTTTTAGCCTAAATTGGCCCGTCGTCGGGGGCTCTGTTTCTATTAGAAATAAAGTACAAACAAGAATATTTGTTAACATTAATCCTGTACACTAAATTCTCAATCAATACATCAACAGGAGTCAACAGGAGTCATGTGATACTTCAAAAATCAAATTTGCTGTTTTTTGTGTTAAAAGTATTATGTGACCAATAATAAAAACTAAAAAAAAATGTGAATGAAAATAAACTTAAGAAAAACTCTAAACCACCACCATACTCAACTCTTCACGCTAAAATACTCACAATGACGTGAAAATTCCAAGGTACAATAATCGAGATCTGAAAAATAAATAGTGGCAACCTTCCTTAGTAGTTTCAAAAAAATCCAAAAACCAGGACTAAGATCATCACCATAAACCCATGTCTCATACCTTCAACAACTGCTACTGTATTATGACCGCCAATATAAAGGACACCTGAAAGGTGAACGCGCTTTGATTACAATCATACCCTCTTCAAGACCATTAGAAAAAACTGGTGGCAAAACGCAGTCGGTCGATTCCTCCTACCTTCAGTCCAACAAAATTCTTCCTTATCGAACAAACTCACAACCTGCATCTGCCAAAGGTAACAGCACGCTATGCCCGATAACCAAATAACGCCGATTTTGAATGAGAACTAGACCCGGAAACGGAAACCTCTCGCTGGGACAGCTGACCAAGAAGACGTAAAGTCGGTACCCAAAAATTAGGAACTATCGACGAAGGACTACTGATTGCTACTTAACAATAACCGCCATCTTGAAAAGGAATAATTACATGACTCTGAACGATTCTCTCGTAAGTTTACGCTATGACAATTAATCGTAAAAGAACCACTGACTAAAACAAGATTAAACAAGCATTTGCAATGCAATAGGTCTCGCATTTACGCAAGTTTGAGCTATTGGCATTGTAAATAACAATGCCTTTTATTTATGTTTTACAAACAGACACAAAAATAAAAGGCATTATCATTTATAATGCCAATAGCTCAAACTCGCGTAATTACGAGACCTATTTCATTGCAAATGCTCAAGAGGAATACGTTTGTGTTTTGTGAGGCAGAAAAGAGGGGTTTTAGCAGACGTCCAGGGAGGCAAGAGGTAAAGTTTTCATACCATTTTCCACACCTTCACCCCTTTCATTGCCAACAAATCATCTCTTCATTGGCAATTGAATTGTGTGTATGCTGTGGTGTACAATGCTTCAGTGGTGTGTTAAACCAAATCAATCACTTGAGTTCAGTCTCATAAGCGCAATGCTAAAACACATTTTCCCCCTCTTTCACCTACTCTAGAAGTGTAGGGATAAGAAAGACATTTTAGGCAGTAGTTTTCTTGTTAAGGTAGACAGTAGGATGCTGTAACATACCACTCTCAGAGCTACATTGATACCCACTCTAAATCAGTTCCCTGGGTTATGGGGTTTGGCGAACTTTAGGGTTTTAGATCGGTGGAACCCCACTTTCAAAGACTGATGCGGGTCCCTGGACTAAAGTACAGAATCTTTACTATCGCCAAACTAACCAAAAACTATTCATACCCCCAAGGGGGAAAACTCTACAATGCCTTCACCACTGCATTTCATGGTGGGGTAAAAAAAGTGCATATATCCACTTCCACCATTAGCACAACCTTACTGTCGTTAGAGGCTCATCACTTTCATAAACAGAAAGCTGAACCACCCAGGTAATTATTTTTGTTAATGTAGCAAGGTGTTTCCCTTTTCAATCTGTTTATGTAGCGTTTTCTCCTCACATCCCCAATAATTTTTAAGGCTGGCTTGTAATTGCGACAGCAGCAACCATCAATACAGCTCTGAAGATGATCACTGGGCCACACACAATTACATTCCCCAAACTACTCATTACCTTAATCATGGAGGAGTTATCTCCGCCTGCGCGAATGACGAGCCGTGCAGATGGGGATAGATGGATTCTGCGCAGTCATTTTAAAGGCAAGCATTGCACAAAGCAAAATAAATTCAGTGGAGCATATCACCCTACAATAGGAGTGAAGGTATCACCGCCGCCGGCCCGATTCGGCGCGAAAACCGGAAGTCAGGCAGCGTCATGCCTGTCGTGGGGCGGGACTTCCGCCTTCCGCGGGAAGCCCGCGCGCACGGAGTGGCTGTCCGAGAGGAGAAGTGGTGACGCGGGGCTCCCATGCCTGAGGGAGAGCCCCGCGGTGGCGGCGGCGGCAGAAGTAATGAGAAGCCCTGGGTCGGAAGTGGCAGCAGAGGCCGCCGATGCAAGTGCGGGGCTCCCATGAGTGAGGGAAGCCCCGCGTGTTCCAGGTCATGTGAGGCGGAGATTAGACCAGGGGAGTCCTGAGACGGAGCCTGTAGCAGCCACAAAAGAGCCCGGTGAGTGGGGCTCAGTTGTAACGTGGGGGCTGGTGTGTGTGTTTGTTGTTCAACGATCTAGTACGCGTTCACTGGCTGGGGGTGGCTGTTTGGTGGCGCAGTTACTGCATGCAGCTGGCTTGCGTGGACGGAAGGGGGACTGGAGATGTGCACACGTGCGAGTTGGTGTACGTGCGCGTACACCAACTCAAATCCGCCAAAAGCCTGCGCGTGCACATCTCCTGTCCCACTTCCGAGGCAAGTCAGCAACAATAGATCTCGCCGAAAGCAGCGCTTCGCGCTGCGTTCGCAGGCGAGACCTAAAAAAGAAATAATAAACAAATGAAGAACTAGAAATTAAATAAAATAAAAGTGCCCAACTTAAAAGGAACATGGTCACGTATATATAATCACAACCACTGGCTCTCTACCATAGTACGCAATCTGTGTATGGATAAAGATTTCATTCAAAGATAACATGAATAATCCAGTTTATCATTCATTCCTTTTGGGTCTAAGGTATTAAGGCGTCTGATCCAATAAGTTTCCCTCTGAAGAAAGGATCTGGTTAGATCCATGTCAGGGTACTGGATAACTCTTTCTATCAATGAAAATTGTAATTGAGCAATACTATGCCTCGCCTCTAACCAGTGTGGAGCTAAACTACTGGTTTTATTTTGGGTCCTAATGGTACTTTTATGCTCAGATATAAGAGTTTTTAGTTTGCGCTCAGTTTTTCCTACATAAAGCCTACCACATGGGAATTTTATGTAATAAATTAGTTTATTTGAATTACAATCAGAATCATGAAATAATTTGATTGTTTCTCCTGTTTGTGGATGATGTAATATATTGCCAGTGTGCACATTGTTGCAATGTGCGCAATTAGAACACTTTTTCATTCCCTTGTATTCAGTTTTTACATTTTTAGGAGAAACTGCCAGTATTTCTTTAAGATTTATTGACCTTGTAAAAGCGAACAAAGGTCTCTCTCTGAAAATCCCATGGAAATCTACTTCGTTTTGAAGAATTTCCCAACGATTATTTATAATTCTTTTGATTTTCTGTGAACTTGTTGAAAATGTAGAGACAAATACTTGTCTGGATGTATTCATCTTAGGTTTTTGTTTCAACAAGGTGATGCGTTCATATTTAATATCTCGTTCTTTTGCTTGATCAATGACTTTTTTTGGATAACCTCTGGCTAAATATCTTTGTTCTTTAAGTTCCAAATGGTTTTCTAAACAGCTGGCTTCAGAACAGATCCTTTTAATGCGTAAAAACTGTGAAAAAGGTACATTCTTAATAAGAGTATTAGCATGAAAACTCTGAAAAAGCAGTGCATTGTTAGCATCAGTTTATTTTCTATACACTTCAAGTTTTGATGTTCAAACCATCTATCTTAATAGACACGTCTACAAATGATATCGTGCTGTCGCTGATAGTGTGTGTGAACTTAATGTGATCATCACAATTGTTGAGTGGTTCATTTTTTTCTTCAAGTTTCTCATGACTGTTTGTCCACAATAAAAAGATATCGTCAATATATCTGCAATACAGCAGTAAATTGTCTCTCCATTCATGATCAGTGTAAATAAAATCTGATTCAAATTTAGCCATGAAAGTATTGGCATATGCGGGCGCCCCCGCAAAGCCCATAGATGTACCTTTCGGTTGCAGGAAAAATTGATTATTCCTTTGAAAGTAACTATGGTACAAACAAAAATGCAAAATTTCAAGAATGAAAACTTTATCTGCTCTGATCGAGGTTTGGCGTAGCAACGCCCATTCAACAGTGTCCATGCCTGCTGTATGAGGAATTGATGTGTATAAAGACTTAACGTCTATTGTACATAATAGAATATTTTTTGTTGAGATCACCGTATCAAGTTTCAACAGAAAGTCTTTGGTGTCTTTTACATATGAAGTCCATTGCTGGACGAATGCTTGAAGAAAATGATCAATATATTGCCCCAAAGATTCAAAGATGGTTCCACACCCAGTAACTATTGGCCTCATAGGAGGATTATGTAAATTTTTATGAATCTTTGGAAGTATATATTATCGGGGTCTCCTCGGATATTCCACTGTCAAAAATTGTTTTGTGGATGACGAAATCCATCCCATTTCATATGCGTTTTCCAAGATACTTCTGAGAGTTTCTCTCTCATTCATTGGGTCAGCATCCAGGAGTAAATATGTTTGAGGATCATCAACGTGTTCATTAACTTTTTGTACATAGACATTTTTATCCATAACAACAATAGCTCCCTCTTTATCTGCTTGTTGGATTACAATATCTTGATTGTTCTGGTTCGAATGTATGATATTTAGATCGGAGTTGGAGAGATTTTTATGCTTTGATATTTTCATGTTAATGGATAGAAAATCCTTTCTAACCAAGTTTTCAAATGAATCCAAAACTTTATGGGATGTGGGTGCTTGAAATTTGGATTTAGGTCTAAATTCCTCATCCTCCCCCTCCATAGCCCCAACTATTTTGACTGCTTGGCGCAGCCAAAATCTGCAGGTGCAGCATTCATGGATGTCAATTAGGGGTCGCCAGGGGTCACAGCTGCAACCCCTGGCTTGCTCCATGCGACTTCTGGCACTGCCTTTGCGACCCCTCGCTCATAAATGGCAAAATCAGTGCTAGGAACGTAATGGAAGCCCGTTCTTATGAGCATCAGCTGGGACTCCACTCTTTGTTTTCTTTTCTTTTTTTATTACACTTATATTGAATAATGCCTCATTTTGGTGAATTGGCGCTTATGGAAACGTGGCAGAGATTCCACAGACTTTGTAATTCCTAATGAGTTTTCCTGATGTGGTCAGTATTTGTTACCATTCCCATTTGAAATTTTGGGACCACTTCAGTGCTTCCAAAGGAAATAGGAAAGTGTAGGTACTCATTATCTCAGAGTACCCATTTGCTCCTGAGATGTGAACGTGAGGGGACTCAGTACCTGACAGTATCAGCACTTATAATGAGGCCCTCAGCAGATAATTAGCAGAAACTTTGAAGTACTTAAAAGTGAAACTGTAATCTAAATCTGCACAGAGCTACCACATCTTTGTCACCGGGACACAAAATGCCCACTCCTGGGCTTTTCTATTAAATTAATCAATGGAAAGCCAGCATCAGAAAGTTAGATGCTATTGTTGTGGGTGGGTGTGGGTGTGTGTAGAGAGAGAGAGAGAGAGAGAGAGAGAGAGAGAGAGAGAGAGAGAGAGAGAGAGTGAGAGAGAGAGACAAAACCATATTTACACAGTAGTTGTGGTTCAGCTAATGCGAAACCTCTGAATTTGGCCAGTTATGGTATGTAGGGCACCCACCATTCTCAGTGTACCCCTTTAGGATTTTAAACTGAAAAAAATAAGTCTGCCAAGAGCAAACCATAATGGGTGATGTGAGTGAGGGCACGCATTGTGAGCAGCGCATACTTCAACTGATAAATTTCAGTCGTTTTAAGGGTTTCCATGCGCTGTACTATAACTAACCTTTAATGGTGTTTTTTCAGTGAATTTTTGTGTTTTGTGTGATGCATTTAATTTACCTGTCATGCACCCATTCAGTGCTGCACGCAGCAATTGGCTATGCTCACGGGCGTTGGGATCAAGACCTGGCCTTTGGGCAGGCTTCTGTCCAACCTGCCATGGGAACAAACTCCTGCTGTTCATGGCCTTCAGCCATGAGAAGTGGGGCATGGACACAGGGCCTGATCTTTGACCAGACATGCAGCATGAGTGGGCACTTGGAACAATGCTAAAGGTTTTCGTTGGTGCCTTTAACTTCAGCAAACATTATGTCAGTTGTGCATTTTATGCTACACGAGTGAGCTCTCATGGCTTATCAGATGAGAAATTAGGTTAGGAGACAAAGTGATCCATTTGATTCTGAGGTAGTTCTCTACCTATTGTATAAAGAGTGCAACACACAACCAAGCTCTCCTTCAGTGCATTGTGGCACCACCTCCTCATGTGGTACCAGCTTGGCACTCAATGGTGTTATTCTGATGAAATTTAAAAAAATCTTAATCAAATATTAACACTTAAGAACACAAAGTACTTGTCAAGCACACCACTGTCATTAAATCAAAGGTTTATTTTGTGTGTGTTTCTGAACGTTCAGCAATCTGGCATCACAACGGACATGGCAATCATTTTAAAAACCTGGTTTATGATTAACCTAAATACATGCTGAATTGTGTTAATTGGAAAACAATTGATTAAATTAAAGCTAATACTTTAACTGCTGTGGGTGCATCCATTTTTAGTGCCTGTGTGTGCAGCCATATATCTATGATTCCTTTCACATTTTGTCTTCAGTACTGTCTGAAATTCAGCCATCTCTAATACACAGGGGTGCTGCACCTGTTGTGCCTATGATTGCCGCCATGTTTAGTGTCTGAAGAGGACAGTTAAACGGAGTATTGCATGGATCAAGTTAACTAACCTACCCTTGCTTAACATAAAAGTAGTTGAGAAGAACCCCACATCCTAACAGGGGCAGTACGTAGCTTAACAAGATAATAGTATAATTTTGCAGAATGTTGCATGGAGGTTACAGACTGGCATTGGACAGTGAATTTATTGCAGCTATTGGCATTATCAGGTAAACAGAATCTGCAGCTGTATTTCAATTTGTGAGCAGTAACATCTGTTGGTGATATTTTAATTCATTGTGGAAAATTTGTATATATTGAAATACCACTGATATCAAGGAAACTACTCTAAATGTTGCAGTATGGTGCTAACATCAAGAAATATGCGATTTGCTGTTGACAGATGAAACAAAAACTACTACTGACAGTTTTACTGCCATCCAGTGATATGGCCAATACTGCTACAGATTCCAGTGCCTCCTAATTTGAGATTAATTTATTTGTATCCTCCCTCAGGGCACTGAGCTGGCGCTGCAACTCTCAGGTCAGGCATTGGCAGGCGGGTTTGTTGCATACTCCTGGCAGACCATTTCACCAGCATTTTAGTAGTGCATACACAGAAGAGTGGCACAAGCTAAGTGTCGGTCATTCTTTCAACCAGATTGTTGGCAACCGATGGAAAGATTTGTCTGGTATAGTAAGCCAAGCACCCAGGGGTCGCTGAAGCAGCAATATGTGTTGGCTGGACTAAGGTGGTGGGCTGAGGGGCCTGAAAAACTATTCATGAAAATTGTAAATATCTGTACAGGAGATGCATTTAGTTTATTAAAGAACAATATCTATTCTTAAAATTAGTTTGGTGTACAAATAATTTATTATTGATCCCAATTTATTTATAATTTATTTCTATCAAGTGCATAATTGAAATATACAGTATTCAAGACAAATTACGTGCTCTGGGTAATTTAATAGTTAGTTGTGATGCCTGTATTTAAGTTTCCTGTAATTGTATGCTTCAATACAAAGCTAATTTGGAATTTCCACTCCTATTAGAAATTGAGTCACTGTGAATATTAAAATGTTGTGTCCAAAATAAAAGTATCCATATTAAGATGTCTGCAAATAAACGTTTAAATGAATCATAAACCTGCCCTGTCTTCATTTGAAATATAAAAGTTGCCGAAAACCAAAAGAAATCACACAAAGGAAAGTAATACTTTTCAACTACTCCCTAAGTAGAAGAAATCCAAGTAATTTTCATGTTGTTGCACTGAAAACTGAACGCTAGTTAGTTTGTGCCCCAAACTCCCATTACCCTGCTAATAGTTGGAGACTGTAAATTTGAAACATACCTATTTTATACCTTGTTCTAGTAGGTCTAGAATGTTTGTTCAGGCTTCTGGATTTCTTGAACACATTTGTATGCCCCACATCATAGTCTGCAATATTGTGTTGAACAAATGGTAACCAATATAAAGAACAAACAACAATGTACTATTTTCTTACTTCCTCAGCTCATTAGCACATATTTTATTGAATCTTCATATACTCTGATAAGTTACACAAAATGATGCGTTCATATGTAAGCAGTGCTATGAAAGGAAAAAAAAATCTGAAGTAAAGCAGAAGCTTGCAAAGCTTCAAGAAGTAACTTCATTTTTTCTGATATAATCAGAATCTTGTACTTATAACACGGTGCAGTCACAGTACGAAGGAGATGATCTTGCTGCTAATGAGCCATTAAAAGAATACACTGAGTGTATATCTGCTTCCACTTCTTCTAACATTATAGATTTGCAAACTATGCCCGGAAATTCTTCGCAAAGTATGATAAAAGATGACAACCAATGTTCACAAAGACCTCAACCAACAGCAGTGAGCTTTACAACAGATCCTGCCTTATGAAATCCTATTACAAATGATTTACAAATGTATTGGGTTCAAAGAGGACCTTCAACCTTTCAAAATCGAAATAGTGATTTTCTCAATTCTACCAGTGTTTATCAAATTGGAGCAAAGAAACACGAGCGGAGTTTATCAGATGCTGCGTTCAAGCAGCAACTGCAAAATGGGGACTTCGTAGGTCATACATGGCTATTATATTCTCCTTCACAAGTAACAGTGTACTATTTTGCTTGTCGTTTGTTTTCAACAGATTCTGCATTCAGTAGAACTGGTTTTAATGACTGGAAGCATGCAGCACGTTATTTCTTAACATGAAGCTTGTCCTGAGCATCAAAATTGCAT
Organism: Triturus cristatus; assembly: GCF_964204655.1. NCBI lineage: Eukaryota > Metazoa > Chordata > Amphibia > Caudata > Salamandridae > Triturus > Triturus cristatus. The sequence continues at coordinate 841,244,182 of NC_140582.1, read as the reverse complement.
GTTAGTATACACCAACCGTCAAAAAAAGCTGGTAAAATTGATTCTGAATTAGAGGAGCAGATACAACATGAACAAATATACTGGCAGGGTATGATAAAAAGGAATTGTAGCAGTTGTTACATTTTTTTGCATCAAGATGTATGGCATTCAGAGGAGAAAACCAGATGATATGATCACTGTGCAATGGAAATTATTTGGGAATTTTAGAACTTCTAGGCCAATTTGACCCATTCCTTAAAGAGCACATCAGGAAATGTGGAAATGCTGGAAAGGGCAATCCCTCATACCTATCAGCAACAATTTGTGAAGAATTTATCACATTAATGAGCAAGAAAGGTTTCTCGGAAATCATATCAAAAATAGAAGCAAAATATTATTCTCTCAGTGTAGACTCCACTCCAGATGTGTCACATTGATGAGTTGACATTCACAGTGAGATCTATAAAGGGTCATGTACCAGAGGAGAGGTTTCTGGAATTTTTCTCCATTCGTGGTCAAAGAGGAGAGTATCTTGCTGATCTTGTAGTGATATTCCTAGACAGGGTATTCCAGTATCAGAATGCCGTGGCCAGTCATATGATAATGCATCAAATATGTCTGGTCAGTATTGAGCTTAAAGGCAAGACTGAATGAGATTAATGAATTTGCTGTTTATGTACCATGTGCTGGGCATTCTTTGAAACTGGTGAATGTAAAAGCTGCTGAGTGCAGCATACAGTTTTTTTTTACTTTATTCAAAATTTGTACACCTTTTCTGCTTTTTCTACTAATTATTGGGATGTGCTGCCTAATTCTGTAGGCCCAGATCACAAAGTTGTAAAATACTTGTCTAATACTCGATGGTCAGCTCATGCAGATGCCGTCAATGCTTTGTGTGTTGGCTATGAAAGAATTAAAGCTGCTTTTGATTCACTGGCAAATGGTCACACTCAGTCAAAAGATACAATACATGATGCACGTAGTCTCCTTAAAAAAATGAACAAGCTGGAAAACATTTTTTGGACCATTCTCTGGAATGACATACTGATGTTTTTGAACGAGACATGCAGGATTGCACAAAAAGAAGATATTAACCTATCTGTTGCAGTCAACATTATCTAATCCCTGAAGTCTTATGTCCAAGAGCTGAAAAGCCTATGAATGCAGGGCAAAGGCAAAATCTCCATATACTCATTACAGAAACTATGGAAAGCATACAAAACAATGAAGCAGTAGACAAAATCGCTTTGAAGGAACTGCTAGTGACACTATACTTGAAGAGTGAAACAAATTTAAGTTAGAAGCAAACTTACTAATTATGGACGCTCTAATTGATGGTTTGACACGGCAAAGTGAAGAATATAGAGACCTAAATAATCGGTTTGGCTTCTTTATGGAATTAAGAAATGTTGTGTAGTTCCTATATATCCTATACCGGATCTGCGAGTTTGGATAACATAAACTGTGGGTTTGGTGGCAGACTGGTTCAGAGCGCCCCCACCGGATATGTTAGCCTGTTTGCATAAGCTAGCTCACAGCAGTGCCATTAGAATCTCCTCTTATCGGGGAGAGAATAGTTTCTGGCAACCTCAGAACATGACAACCCTGATCCCTCAGGGTCGTGGAAACAATATACTACTTTTCGCTCAGTCACTTGTGCTCACTTAGTTTGTCTCAGAGATACACAGAATTAACAGTCTGGGCGTTTCAATAGGAATTTATTGAACTGTTGTTATTCTAGTGTAGAATAGACTTGCAGTAACAACCATTAGACAGTAGCAGAGATATATGAATAGCAGTACTACGAAAGTAAAGGGATAGTACAGTTCTACCATTTTGAAGTAATCATAAATATATACAAGTACATAAAACACATGATAAGAAAGTGAGAACTCCTACGATGCCTCCCTAACTAGATGCACCTAGCATTGGTGTAGGTGTTATGCTAGGAATCCATCTAAGGTCTAGACAACCCCCATTACCTGAGAAAGGAGAGAATATGGGACCCCATCCTGGTCTCGAGTTAGACACCCCGTGAGGGATGTTATACCACTGCGAGCTGGAGTGTCTGCATGCAGCAACCTCAGCGTCTCTGGTCAGTGTGTCAGCCGGGAAATCACGGTCTTCTCTGTCTGTCTAAGTAAGACATGCTGTATATATACCCACAGGTCTCTGCAGGGGTCCTACTTTGCTATGTTACTGTGTCGGCCTAAAAGGATGACGTTGGGCTTGAACTTTATGCATAGATATTATACAGGAGATGTTCGTCCTGCTGTCAGTCCTGCTGTACTTCCAAGAAGCCTCATGCATAATGTATGAGTTTCGAACTAGGGAAAAACCCACGTTCTGAATGCAGTGTTGCATCTAGGTAAAAGGTCAGTCCCTATGAACCGTTATGTATGTAATGTAGGGAAGGATATAGGTGAAAGGTTGCAGTGTTACCTACGCCTATGTAGGATACCTATATGGAATATAACACCAACTCCTCTTCCGACTGGACGACATATGTAACCTACAAGTGTACTACCATTCTAACTAGACATTGGTACGCACAAAGTGTTAAAATATTTCTTTAGTTCGAAATGTTTAAAAAACGTCAAAAAATTTCTAAAAAGACTTCTTAAAAACATACAAATAAAAAGGTTTTGCAGGCCCTAGCTCTAAAAAGTGTCTGTTGTTATCGTACAAACCACTATAAGCATTAGAAATCCATTTGTGCCCAATAAATGAAAAGGAATGTCAATTTTGTATCTGAGTTCCAAATTGAGCTTGTTATTAAAAAGGGCAAATTTCTTCCAGCACACAACGAGACAAAAGTGAGTCAATTGTTTATGTGTCCTGGCTGGTAGACGCAACATTTTCGTTGCTTGCTTTCGCAGTAGACGGCCCCTGTAACACCTCGCAGAGTATGTCAATTGAGCACAGATGAGGTTCCACACTGTCCACAGCCGGTGCGCCGTCAAAAGCCTGTGTTTCATTGTAGTGGAGGAGCCGGTGTCCAAAACCAACAGGTGGAGTTCCTACCTGCGGTGGCTCAAGGAATGCCGCCATCAACATTGGAATACGCTGAGGACATCGTAGAACATGGGCCGTTATTGGGTCCAGTAGAGCATTCACGTCCGGTTGCGCACATGATGGGAGTGTCAAACAAAGGTCTAAAACGCATTCTTCTCCGCAAAACCGGCATCGGCGGACAGGTAAGATGCAATCCATCCAGTCTGGTCGAAATGACAGGAACCAAGATGCACTTAGTTCTCTCAGGCGAGGCATGCCTAGATGGTGAACCATTCGGTCACGGTATTTCCACTCCATGAGCGCTTTTTCCATCTCCTTGGTGACTGGGACATCCATTGCGTAGCAGATAGAAGACAATCGGGATACCTGCTATTAGAAACAGGATCAGCGGAAATCCTCCAAAGATGTTTCCGAATACGGAGTGTATGAAGTTTGTTATAACTCCAAGTACCATCTGAAAGGTGCTTAGAAGTCCAGAACCTATGGTCTTAAATAGGTGGACAATGCCAGTCGTATCAGACATGTTAAAGATACGATTTACCATTTCTACAAAATGGAAAGGGCAGTTTGTATGGATAAGCGCCTGTACCTGAGCTGAAGACCTTGTGATCTAGAGATCAAAAGTCTCTCGAGCGGAGGTTAAGGGCACAGACCTCTGTAAAAGCATGGCTTTCATTCTGCCTAGAGTATCAAACCGTATTAAAGAAACATTCAGTGAAGGCCATAACGGCACCTCCCTGACTGTATGTGTCGGTGGAAACAATACTTGCATACAACAAGTAACCCTGGAGATCATGGTTACCAGATATGCGATGCCCAGGAGCATTCCGCAGCAGCCTTGACTGTTCAGAATCAAGTAACTCCCATTCAAAAGTAGCCCGAATGCTGAAGTAATTACGGCAGCTGGGGCACCCCTCAGATGACAGGACAAGTTCGCCACTGAACCATTACAAGCCCCGTGCAGCATAATGTCCTGACATATGAGTGATCCACTTAAAGCGCTCTCACAGTTTGTACCACTGAGAAACACTTCTCGATCCCCACTCCGGCATCGAAATCTGTATGGTAATTCCCAAGATTCCTTGATGTATTCCTTACCCATTTTTTCATATTTACCTGCCTGCTTTTGTTCAAGGCAATATTGAAACTGAAAAGTAGTGACTGGTAGAGTGATGTGGCCATGGATTAGCCATTCTGTGGACGGTGACTCTGCCACTGTAAATGGTAATCTATCCAGTTTTTCGATAAGCAGCATTGTATATTTTGCCATTTCTATCTGTTAGATTGTATTCAGAAAACAGAGGCATACTATTGATAAAACGCCAAGGCACATAGCCTGCACGCAAAGATTGCAGCGTCCAGCTCAACAACATAAGAGAAAGTAACTGAGTTTGCCAGTGTTGTAATATGGCCATATCTTGTTACAGTATGTCTATCGCAGAAGATACAATGTTGCCTAAGGAATATATCCTGGAGGTCAATGTCGTTAACCCATTGTCTACAACTGCTAGAGATTTCTCTAAGTTAATACGGTCTATTTCCCGTATTCTATCTGCGGCCTCTTGTTGGGATATTTTCCATATTTAATTGTAGGCAGCAAAAATGCCTGCATATATGAAACGTTTCTGACGTGGCTTCCTGGGACCTAGTAAAAAATCCCTAAGATCCATGTCTTGTGTGAGTAAGGATAAGTGCTGTTCCACCTCTGTGAGTGTTGAGGTTTCTAGCCAATCAAGGCACAACACTCTAGGATGTCACTACCCCTGGATGTTCTCTTTGTACATAGCATGGATCTGGCCAATGGATACTGAACCCTTCAGTTCTACCCAAGAATCTAGATTGACAGCTATTGGTGCCTGTGGGCCAAATCAACCATTTCTTCCAATCGGGGTCAGACCTGTTGTATTGCATGATGTCATCTAATATAACCCCCTCTTGTGATGTTTCATTACCCTCGGTTAGTGATGGTGTTGGTAGCTGAGGTGCTTTCAAATCTTTGTTATTGGCTAGTCCAAGGCAAGACGTCTGTTGCACTGTTTCGTTCAAAAACATGATCTGTTGAGGGATAAGGCATGCTCTAAATAAAGCTTCTGTTCCCTGCACTTGCCATTCTCTAGTACCCCAGACCGATTTTAAGTCTATGGTGTCTTCCCATAAGTCGTAACCCTGTTCAGACAACTGGGCAATAAAGGATGCAGAGTAAATCTGTTTGGTGTTTGTCAGCATATTTTTCTGTGCTGATGTTGGTGCAACCTTATATTAATATTAATTATTAATTAATGTGGAATCCTAACCTCTGAGGCGGAAGCCGGAGGAGATACTCGCCATTTTAAAAATTGTTGATATTTGTGTTCACTTATTTTCTTAACTTGTACTCTCACCTGAGCTCTTTTCCGGGCAAAAGCGCCAAGCAGGCTCAACTCATCACAGCGGAACTAGCGCTGTCTTGGTTCTTTGTTGCTCACGGCCGCCATCGCAGCAGACGCGAGGCCACGCCCACCTGACAGGCCACGCCCACACCCCCGCCTATAAATACAGCGCTGATTACTAGCGCGACCAGTGGAATCCTAACCTCTGAGGCGGAAGCCGGAGGAGATACTCGCCATTTTAAAAATTGTTGATATTTGTGTTCACTTATTTTCTTAACTTGTACTCTCACCTGAGCTCTTTTCCGGGCAAAAGCGCCAAGCAGGCTCAACTCATCACAGCGGAACTAGCGCTGTCTTGGTTCTTTGTTGCTCACGGCCGCCATCGCAGCAGACGCGAGGCCACGCCCACCTGACAGGCCACGCCCACACCCCCCGCCTATAAATACAGCGCTGATTACTAGCGCGACCAGTGGAATCCTAACCTCTGAGGCAGAAGCCGGAGGAGATACTCGCCATTTTAAAAATTGTTGATATTTGTGTTCACTTATTTTCTTAACTTGTACTCTCACCTGAGCTCTTTTCCGGGCAAAAGCGCCAAGCAGGCTCAACTCATCACAGCGGAACTAGCGCTGTCTTGGTTCTTTGTTGCTCACGGCTGCAATCGCAGCAGATGCGAGGCCACGCCCACCTGACAGGCCACGCCCACACCCCCCGCTGTGGAAATTTAGCTTGTAACTGAACATTATCTGCGCCATCTTGCCTATCCCCAGCGCCACGCACAGCGAACGCACGACCGCCATATTAGGCACCCCACTCTCTCTCCCCGCTCATTGTCGATCGCCAGCACGTTCCCCTGGCGCTGCAAGCATCCCCCGCGCGCCGGCCACCCCAGCTCTCTCATACACGGGCCATAAACCCTCTCCTTCTGCGCGACCCTGCCATGGAATCACACCCCGCGCCTGACCGACATCCCATACATGGTCATGCATCTCTTTGATAACCCCCTTCCTCTGCGCCCCATTGTCCGAACCGATCCCAGGCCATCACCTAGCCCTGCGGATGCAGTTTAGTGCCCCTACTGTAAGGGAAACACCCCACATCAAAGGGATTACAGTAGATCAAAGCCCCTACCCCCTGAGACCCGGCCGGTCGCACACACCCCCGGGAATTGGCGGAATGTCCAGCTGTGTGATAGCCATCTCCTACTGTGGATGGGGTGGGGACTTCCACTGTAGATATGTGTGGGAACGAGCTCGAAGTGGGGATTCCGAGGATGTTCTTTCATGTTCCAAGACAATCTCAAGAATGTGCCATGTATGATAACTCTGCAATAAAGTCATAAACCTGTGTATAAGAGGCCAGGCCTCAGAGATGCAGTTAGAGCACCTTGTGACGATACCTTGCTGTCTGATCTGATGTGTTCTGCTCCAACGGAATAAAACTTTGTTTCCTGCCTTCCAGTCTCCGGCGCCTGCCTCTTTATTGGTTTAACATCGAATGGTATAAGAGGCGATTACCGCCGGGCAATACTTGAAAGGTTATCGACTGAAACTGCCGCTACCGTTTAACAATTGGCGTCCCAAGCGTGGGGCCCATCAGCGACACGTGGATCCAGTGGGAGAGGTCCCGACGACAGAGTGAACGACTGCAACGATCGGGAGAGCTCCTGCCCGATAGACCCTTGTCTGGCAGCCGATCATCCGAACTTCACTGGTTCCGAGCAGACCTCTCTCGAGTGATCTACGGTCCTGACTGGGAACCATCAGGAGTGCCGCGGCAAATACGGAGAGTAGAGGACGATCAGGCGCTGGAGGCGGAAGACAAGAAACTGTCCACGCGGTCCGGGTAAGGTCGTGAAACACGACAAATTGCGAAATAATTGATTGATTGTTTGAAATACTAGTATTGCTCATTGATTGTTCTCTTTGAGATATTCGCTGTCTACAAACGGGGAGGAGTAGAAATACTCTCTCTCTCTCCCTTTGCAGATAGTGAAGGGTAGGTAACGCAGACTTTTGTCCCCGTTGTAACCCGTCGTGCCTATCTTTATCTCCCCACTGATTGATTGTCCGAACATTGATTGTTTTGAAGAATAGTGCTCTTTGAGATAATCTCTGTTTGCAAATAACGTAGAATTGAAATATTCTGTCTAGTCTTTGCAAATAGTGAAGGGTAGGTAACGCAGACTTTTGTCCCCGTTGTAACCCGTCGTGCCTATCTTTATCTCCCCATTGATTGACTGATTGATTGTCCGAACACTAGTTGTTCGATATTGGTTCTTTGGAGGTATTCTCTGCTTACAAATAACGAGGAATAGAGATATTCTGTCTAGTCTTTGCAAGCAGTGAAAAGATAGGTAGTGCTGACTTTTGTCCCCGTTGAAACCCGTCATGCCTATCTTCTCCCCACTGATTGGTAGTTGGTTCTGCCCGGACCGCTTATTAGAGGTGGACCATCCGGCTCCACTGGAGGGCACCCCTAATAAGGACATGTTCACTAAATATGGACTAGTCGCCGTAGCTTATAGCAAGCCATGGCATAAATATACAAGGAAGGACCCCGAGAGTCAGTGGCCACTGATGGGATCCTTCGACGACCGTAAGATAAAAATGCTAGAAATAGCTCTGCGTAGCAATAAAACGACGCCTACTATGCTTGACAGTATCGGCATGTGGCGCAAAGAAGCAACACAACGGAAAAAGAGGGAAGAGGTAAAAGCAGAAAAGGAATTACGAAAGGCAGCTCACCTTGCCGCTAGAAAGTTAGAAGAAGAAATAAAGGAGAGAAGGGAAACTAAACTAAGACAGGAGCCCGAAACATCAGGCCAGTACGCTGTTAAGACCCCCTCTATGCTCTACCCTGAGTTGTCCTCTAAACAACGAACGAATGACGAATTACTATTAGGTCCCCCGATCATTTACATGCCCCCTCCATACGCACCCTCCCAATCGGTAGTGCAACACCCACAACCCCCAAACACAAGAGAAAGCAGTACAGGGGCCTCGGTCCTCACGGCCTCCGCGCCGGCCGAGCCTCTTGTACTGAACACAACGTCGGCAATAACGTTGGATGACCCTGAGATGAGAAAGAAAGATTCCACCAGAATGAATCGACTAACAAGGGAGGAACGAGCAGGAATCGATAAGATAGTAGGGACACTGGTGGAGCGAAAGGAAAGTGAGGAGTATATAACAGACGTGTATAACTCATATGCCGACAGCCGCAGACGACACTTTGTCGTACGACTTTGTTATCACGCCCTGAATACATATGAGGATAGGTACCACGATAAAGGTCCCGAAGGCTTAGCGGCCCTATATAGGAAGGTAGACATTGGGGAAGAAGGAGAGGGCGATGTGACGAACCTCTTCACTCGTACACTCGAGGTCTACCGACACCTTAAAGAACACAGACAGGCCACCAAAGCAGAAACCCCCATAGCGACTAAGCCCCAGGAAGAAAGGACTGATACCATGATGCCCATCAAAGAGGCCGCCCCCTACTGGGTCCCCCCACGAGGTCAGGGAACACATGACGACATCAACCACCAAGATGCGAAGGGAAGGGTTGTATATAATTGGGTCTACCAGCCCTGGGACCGACAAGATATTTTGACCTTTAGAAAAACTCTACCCGACTTAAGAAAGAACCCGACTGCCTTCTACACCGAACTAGGTACAGCCTTAGGCTCAACAATAATGACTTTAGCAGATATCGACTTGTTCTTCGGATTATGTCTGCCGGCTGATGTGTGGAAGCAAATCCGGAAAGTTGACCACGCTGAGCCGTTCGGATATACCTGGGTACAACTCGATACCATAGATAAACAGCGAGAACCGGGACAGAAACCCCCGAAAGCCATATTGGAGGTCCCAGACAAGATTGTACAGAAATTGAAGACTCTAATCCCAGAAAGAAAGGTAGACTGGTCGATACTGACGGCTTGTCGCCAGAAACCCCAGGAAGATGTGTCTGAATACTTCTCTCGATTCGAGACTGTGTTTTCCGATTATAGTGGCCAGGACATGACCACTGCAACCGGACATCACCTCTTTGTCCAGAATTATGTGAAGGGTCTGTCACAAGAAGTCTCCCAGAAGCTACAGACCAGCGAGAGTAGTTGGGCAGCCTCCAAACCCGCAGCAATCCTCCAGATGGCCCAATACTACGAAAACCAAAAGAATGAGAACGATAGGGCGTCAGAGAGGAAGAAAAAGGAACTGAAGGAGAGGGTAATGATAGCACAGTTGCAAGGGGTGACCATAGGAAGGGAGCCCCCGAAAGGGAATTACCAACCAACCGCCCCTAGAAAGCTACCCCCTAGAGACCATACCCCTGCACCCTACAACGGACGGAGAGACTTAGATGGGAACCAATGTGCGTTCTGTAGAGGGTTCGGACACTGGAAATCCCAGTGCCCGGTCCTTCTGGAATTGAACAAAAATAGGGACCCCAGAGACACAGCATATGACGCCAGAAATAGAGGACAGGGACGAGGGTACACGAACGACGCCATCAACGACAGGCCAGGCAGACCAAACACCTTTGATCGCCCCCGACAAAACCAGTGTCAGCAGTCCGACTACGAAAGCACCCATGACTTCGCATAGGACCGCCAGGGGCAAGGGAGGGATCCAGTCGAACTCCGTGTTGACCAGCAAGGTCCTTACGTCACTGCTAAGGTCTTGGGCACCAAGTCTCCATTCCTGGTAGATACTGGGGCGACACGTAGTGCGTTATCTAAACGACTGATTCCTAGGGCACCCTTGTCTGGCTCACACGTAACCTCAATAGGCTTCGATGGAACGCCCTCCACTAACCCCTTATCAGCACCAATCTCCTTTGACTTAGAAGATAACGCCACTGACACAACCTTTCTACTCTCCTCCAACACCCCCGATGCTATTATGGGACTTGATTTGCTAAAACATTTTCGAGCTACCATCAGATGCTCCCCAGACGGAGTTCGAGTCATCCTGCACGATAACCCAGATCTGTTCAGACCTTGTCATACACGGCGTATGCTCTCTATAACCGATGCTGACCTGTCCCTACTCGACACGTTACCTTCACATCTATGGGCTAAAACCGACTCAGATGTAGGGCGCATGGTGATCGACCCAGTACACATAACCGTCCGACCGGACGCAGTGCTCCCAAAGCTTCCACAGTATCGGATATCGCCCGAAGGCGAGAAGGCATTGGTGGAAATCATCGAGTCCCTAGTCGATGCAGGAGTGGTAGAAGAAGTAGTCAGTAATGTTTGCAACAGCCCTATCCTACCCATTGTAAAAAAGCAAGGCGAGGGAGATGAGAAAGCATACCGCTTTATTGTTGACTTACGAGAAGTTAACAAAGTAGTCATACCTCAGTACCCCGTGGTCTCAGACATCACCACCATCCTCACCCTGATTCCGTCCACTGCCACCACTTTTACCGTTATTGATCTCAAGAACGCATTCTTTTCCATCCCCATCCACCCAGACAGCCGCTACCTGTTCGGCTTCACTTTAAAAGCCCGTTCGTACAGATTCTGTAGGGCACCCCAAGGCTACACTGAGAGTCCCAGCATTTATAGCCAAGCCCTCAAGAGACAACTAGATGCAGTCCAACTACCCGATGGAGTGGTGTTAATACAGTACGTCGATGACATTCTTTTGGCAGCCGAAACCACTCCACTTGCCGTCACAGCCACCATTCACCTCCTCCACTTCCTCGCGGAAAACGGTCACAAGGTCTCCAGGAAGAAGTTGCAATTCTGCCAACGCCAAGTGACATATCTAGGCCACCTACTATCCAAAGACGGGAGGAAACTTACCCCTGACCGAATTCAGACCATCCTAGAAACCCCTGTTCCCAAAACTCAGAAGCAAGTGCGGTCTCTAGTAGGCCTCACCTCCTTTTGTCGACAATGGTTGCCAAACTTCAGTCTTATTGTAAAACCTCTGCTTTCCCTGCTGGCTAAAGATGTCCCCTTCCCCCTCCCTTGGACACCCGAATGCCAATCCTCCTTCAAAGAATTACGAGACGCCCTCTGCTCGGCCCCAGTCCTAGGAACCCCAGACTACACTAAACCTTTCTCCCTCTACACCCACGAAACGGAGGGATGTGCGTTGTCTGTTCTAACCCAGTCCATAGGCCCTAAACAACGCCCTTGTGCCTACTTCTCTGCCACTCTTGACCCTGTAGCCAGAGCTTTACCCGCCTGCCTCCGAGCAGTAGCCGCTGCTGCTGTCTCTATCCGGCAAAGTGAGGGGATCGTGCTCTCGAACCCCCTCACAGTATTGGTACCCCATGCGGTTGACACCCTCCTGAACCAAACCAAGACTCAACACCTGACTAGCGCACGACTGACTGGTTACGAACTAACTCTGCTTGCACCCCACATCACATTGAAACGATGCACCACTCTGAATCCAGCTACTCTACTACCTCTCCCTGACGCTGACCCCAATGCGTCCCCTATACATGACTGCGTGACCCTCACCGACGAACAGACCAAGAGTAGGGTTGACCTCCGGGATACTGCCTTCCCGGACCCTGACGGAGAACTGTGGGTGGATGGCTCATGTATCAAGTTCCCCGATGGCACCACCTCAGCCGCCTATGCAGTCACCACAGCCCGAACAGTCGTTGAGACAGCCCGCATCACACAGCGATCCGCACAGGCAGCGGAGCTAATTGCTCTCACACGAGCATGCATCCTGGCAGCAGGGACAACCGCAAACATTTACACAGACAGTCAGTACGCCTTCGGGGTAGTTCACCACTTTGGGCTCTTATGGAAAGAGAGGGGATTCTTGACTTCCCACGGCACACCCATCCTGCATGGAGATCTAGTCTCTGCCCTGACCGAAGCAGTCCTCCTCCCCACACGGCTGGCTGTGATCAAATGCCAGGCACACAAGAAGGTGACAGACATTATAGGACAGGGAAATGCACTAGCTGACATTACTGCCCGAACCACAGCCGAGAATAGGTCCACGACCCATATGTACGTGACCAGGTCACAAACTGAGAAATGGAAGGATGCTAGGGAAACGATTAGGGATATCCAACTAGCCAGCACACCACACGAATTAACTGAATGGGCCCGGGTGGGATTGAAGGACGATGACGGTTGCTGGCGAACTAAAGACTCAAACAAATGGTTGCTACCCGACTCATACTTGATCCCCATGCTCACCATGGCACACTCCCCCGCACACATAGGGTCTGCCCCCATGATCGAACTCATCTCCAAAGTCTGGCACAACGACAAAATCCCAGACTCAGCCAAACGTCTGGTCCAACAATGCCTGGGATGCCTCCAACACAACCCTGGGAAAGGAACTGCTGTACCCCGGGGAGGGTTTGGGGTTCCCAATCACCCCTTTGAAGTCCTACAAATGGACTATGTCCAGTTAGAAAGGTGCCAAGGTTTTAAGTACGTACTTGTCATTGTGTGTGCCTTCAGCAAGTGGGTGGAGGCCTACCCAACCCACGACAACACCGCTATGACTACCGCAAAAGTACTACTGAAAGAATTCTTCCCCCGATACGGCCTTTGTCGAATTTTGTGGAGCGATAATGGCCCCCACTTTGTAGCCGAGGTTATCCAACACATCTTAAAGGGGCTGGGTGTGAAACAGAAATTCCACGCGGTCTTCCATCCCCAATCTGCAGGCTTGGTTGAGCGACATAATGCCACATTGAAGCTTAAGATAGCAAAAATAGTTGCCACCACAGGACTGAAATGGCCAGACGCTCTCCCGCTAGCATTGCTATCAATGCGTTCCACCCCCACTAAACACCACTTAACCCCCTACGAGGTCGTTTTCGGGCGGCCCATGAACCTTTGGACTGCACCAAAACCAACATCCATCCACGACGTCCCGGACGTCCTCATGTCTGACTATTTGTATAACCTAACTAAAACGTTGTCTGTTATCCATCAGCAGGTGCTGCAAGCCATTCCCGATGTTCCCAGGGGCCCCGGGCACGACATCCAACCCGGCGACTTTGTCTTAGTGCGTAACTTCCAGCGCACCAAGAGTCTGGAGCCCCGGTGGACGGGCCCCCTGCAAGTCCTGATCACCACCCGAACAGCTCTTCGAGTGGAGGGGAAACGCAATTGGCTGCATGCACACCACTGCAAGAAGGTATCACCGACCCTGACGACTACGGACAACATCACCGCCCAAGAAGAACTTCTGGACAAAGACCGACCATCCCTGAACCGCCGCCCAGATACGGAGACACTTGAGCTAGTGAAATATCCCGATCCCACCGTCCCATCCAGGGAAGGGTATAACTTGCGACGAAAGGAGAGAACTTCGGCTAAGCAGACCACAAACTAAGTGGACATCTCAGAGCGGTAGCCTAGTCACCTCAAAGGCCACCAGGAGAGAAACTAAACAAAGTCTGTGGTTCTGCCCGCTACCGAGTCTCTTGAAGGTGATGGAAGCGCCCGACATGAAGATGATGGAAGCAACCGGACGTCCGAAGATCCACTACAAAAACCCAAAGACTGACAGAATGCACAGCTCAAAGACTATTACACTTTTCATTACCCTTCTCTTTTGCCTTCTCCTCATGGTCACCTTCTGGATCATGGAGGAGAGCACACCCGCTCATAAGACATTGCTGACCACCGTTCAACCTACCACCATGAAAGAACACCATCTGATCTCACTTTCACCCCAACTCCGAGAAAGGCGTAAGGAGTTCTGGAATAACTCTTTTGTGCAGTTGCTCCACCAACACAATCTTGCCGCCAACGCCACTAATTGCTGGATCTGTGGATTGCTACCACATGCCACTGGACACTCGATCCCTTTCATCCCTTCACCTTTTTCTGTCCATGGTTCCTGCCTCGCCTGGCTAATCCTCCTGCAGGAAAGCTACAGGGATAATGCCACTTCCGGCAAAACTGTGTCGCACTTCTACCATGGGTTCTGGCTGAACAAAACTGGAAAAACTTCTGCCCCCTTCTGCCCTCTGAGATCAAATACTTCCTTTCACATGGACATCCCTGCCAAAGAACGAGTTGAAATGCAAGTGTTCAACAACCCAGCCAGACCCACCTTCTCTTACCTCCGGAAACGGACGGCCGCCACCCTAACAGTGGCCCTATCCGTCATCAACGTCACTGGATTTGTGTGCCTCGAAGGCCTGGGGGCGCAGCTGGTGGGCCACAGCTCCTGCCTCATCACCCGAACATTGGACTCAGTTGACCCACCCTCCTTTGTTGCCTCCCCAAATATGTACTTCGTCTGTGGTACTAAGGCCTACACCTGGCTTCCGAAAGGTTGGGGAGGCACCTGCTACATCGCCTTTGTCCTTCCTCCGACATATGTGGCTCCAGCAAACCATCACCGACAGAAACGTGCCAAAGACATTGTGCAAGCCGACTCCACCGGAGCACAGTTCATGGACGCAGTAAAAGGTCTTGTTCCACTCTGGGGTCCAATGGCAAACAGCCGTGCCATCTGCCACTTAACCCAGGCAGTCGAAACGGCGATGAACATTACGGCTGGCATCCACGCCAACAACACCGCCGAGCTCCAGGCCGTCCGCCTAGTGGCTCTTCAGAACCGCCTCGTTCTAGATGTGGTTCTGGCTGATCGTGGAGGAGCATGCCGCATCATTGGGTCCAGCTGTTGTACCTACGTACCGGATAACTCACCCTCAGTCTACAAAGCAATTGAACACCTCCACAGACTTTCCACAGAGGTTCATCAGGAGCAAGAAGAATGGTCACTGGGGAGTTGGTTTTGGGACACTATTAGAAGTTGGGGATGGAGGCTGTTTTCATTTATCCTAATACCAATTGTGATACTATGTGGATGCTGCTTGGGGATTCAGTGTCTGCCACCTTTATGTTCGCTTTTTATGAACTGCATCTGCCCTAAGACTTTGAACTTTGAAGCGGAACGAATGAAAGCTCTGTATGAGATGGAAGTTCATAGTATTATGGGGATAGACCCGAACTAGACAAGCTGGCGAGATATGTTAAAAGGGAGGACTGTGGAAATTTATCTTGTAACTGAACATTATCTGCGCCATCTTGCCTCTCCCCAGCGCCACGCACAGCGAACGCACGACCGCCATATTAGGCACCCCACTCTCTCTCCCCGCTCATTGTCGATCGCCAGCACGTTCCCCTGGCGCTGCAAGCATCCCCCGCGCGCCAGCCACCCCCGCTCTCTCATACACGGGCCATAAACCCTCTCCTTCTGCGCGACCCTGCCATGGAATCACACCCCGCGCCTGACCGACATCCCATACATGGTCATGCATCTCTTTGATAACCCCCTTCCTCTGCGCCCCATTGTCCGAACCGATCCCAGGCCATCACCTAGCCCTGCGGATGCAGTTTATTGCCCCTACTGTAAGGGAAACACCCCACATCAAAGGGATTACAGTAGATCAAAGCCCCTACCCCCTGAGACCCGGCCGGTCGCACACACCCCCGGGAATTGGCGGAATGTCCAGCTGTGTGATAGCCATCTCCTACTGTGGATGGGGTGGGGACTTCCACTGTAGATATGTGTGGGAACGAGCTCGAAGTGGGGATTCCGAGGATGTTCTTTCATGTTCCAAGACAATCTCAAGAATGTGCCATGTATGATAACTCTGCAATAAAGTCATAAACCTGTGTATAAGAGGCCAGGCCTCAGAGATGCAGTTAGAGCACCTCGTGACGATACCTTGCTGTCTGATCTGATGTGTTCTGCTCCGACGGAATAAAACTTTGTTTCCTGCCTTCCAGTCTCCGGCGCCTGCCTCTTTATTGGTTTAACATCGAATGGTATAAGAGGCGATTACCGCCGGGCAATACTTGAAAGGTTATCAACTGAAACTGCCGCTACCGTTTAACACCACCTATAAAATGTGCCTTATACGCAAGCGCAGTGGACGAGTGCAGCGGGAGCGCCGTTTGCGTGCCGAAGGCGCGCTTAAGGCACGCCCGTCTGGGCCCGTCCGGGCCCGGACGGACCCAGGCCCAGGGATGCTGCCAGATCCATCCCCCAGTCGCCTGATGTATTCAGCAGACATGCTTCGGGACCTCCGACCTGAAAAAAACCATGGTTTTCGCTACATTCACGAAGCAGGTAAACCCTTCACAAACTGCGCACGCTGCTACACAGCCACGCAGACCCCAGCCAATTCCAGGCTACAGCTTGGTCTCCTCAACTGTCGCTCCCTTCCCAGGCACGCACTTGAAATCAATGGGCTGATTCAAGACCCAGGCCTAGACACTTTGTTTTTAACAGAAACCTGGCTTTCTGATAGCAATGATGCGGATATCGTCACCGCCCTTCCCCCAGGCTACCTCATCCAAACCCGCCATAGACCCATAGGAAGAGGAGGCGGGTTGGCTATAATCTACCGCGATCACCTCAGCTGTAGAATTAATGACGCCAATATTGATGACGCCGAAAGCTGCCACTTTTCCCTCCAAACCTCCCGGACGCATTCCCTCTCGGGACTGCTCATCTACCGGCCCCCGGGTACCCTTGGGAAATTTCTTAACGCAATCACCGAAATGACCTCTCAATTGGCCGCCTCTGTTTCCAACTTCCTTATTGTAGGTGATCTTAACCTCCATTTTACTGATCCCGCTGACCGGTCTGCCTCTGACCTTCTAGTAGACCTCCAGTCACTCAACATCCGTTTAGTGAATAACGAGCCCACCCACGATAAAGGACACCTCTTAGATCCTGTCCTTACTAATGTCGCCAATATCACCACGAGTCCCTCTCTGCCACTGCCATGGACCGATCATTTGTTAATCCCCATTTCCTGGGAGTTTCCTACTGTTACCACCCAGTCTGCGAAAATCAAAGTCACCGACAGACGTTGGCACAAACTCGTACCATCTGATTGGTCCTCCGTTCTCTCTAACTCTATTCCATCGTTTTCTTCCGATGCTATCACGGCCGACAAACAATTTAGCTCCTGGATCACATCCTCGTTGGACATACTTCTCCCTAAAACCACCACCCTCAGACACACCAAACGAATACCTTCGGCCCCGTGGTATACTCCTGAGCTCAAGTCGCTTCGGCAGAACTGTAAAAGAGCTGAACGCTCCTGGAGGATGGAGAAATCCAACACTAACAAGGATGCCTATCTCACCTCCTTATCAGGATACAAATCTTCTATTGGTGAGACAAAAAGTTTATTCTTCCAGGAAAGAATTGAAAAAGCCGTCTGCTCTAGCAAAGAAACTTATACCATCCTGAAAGAACTTCTCAATGTTCCCGATTCAGTCCCGAGAAACCCCCAGACCCCAAAGCGGACCAGGAAAAATGCCAGCAGTTAGCCAGCTTCTTCCATGAAAAAATTCAAAAAATCCTTAACTCCATTCCTCCCTCCATTCTGAGCGACTTTGGCGATCCCCTCGACACTCAGATCTCCCCTAACCTAACTTCCTGGGGGCGAATAACCATCGAAGAAGTCGAGAACACACTAAAAACTATCAAAAGCGGATCTCCTAGGGACCCCGCACCGTTACGGATCCTTAAGGAAGTAGCTCCCATCATTATCCCCCCCCTCACCCATCTGATTGACGCGTCTTTTCATCAAGGAACCGTCCCCCTTAGTTGGAAAGCGGCAGTTGTTAAAGCGCTCTTAAAGAAACCCTCTTTGGACCCAGCGGAATTGGCTAATTATAGACCAATATCTCTCCTCCCTGGGACTAGCAAGATCGCCGAGAAATTGGTGAACAAGAAACTTTCCCAGTTTCTTGAATCTAATAACCTGCTAAAGAACTCGCAGACAGGTTTTCGTCCAGGACAGGGCACTGACATCGCCCTCCTGGCGGCGGTGGAGGAGGCCAGAGCGCTCTTAGACGAAGGAGGATCAGTGGCAGTGATCCTCCTCGACCTGAGCGCGGCCTTTGACACCGTCAACCACCAACTCCTGATCAAACGGCTCAAGAAGGTTGGAGTAGAAGGCACTGCTCTATCCTGGCTTTCCTCCTTTCTGGCCCAACGGTCCTTTCAGATCTGGGAGAACAACTCCTGCTCCTCCGAAATTCCCCTCCAATGTGGGGTGCCTCAGGGCTCATCCCTGAGCCCCACACTGTTTAACATATACATGGCCCCATTGGAGGAGGTTGTCACCCCGTTCGGAGTGAGCATCGTCAGCTATGCGGACGACACACAATTAGTCGTCTCCCTATCCCACCCCAGCCAACAACCTGCAGACTTATTCAACTGCCTGACGCAGATACAAGGGTGGATGAATAACTCAGCTCTAAAGCTGAATGGATCAAAGACGGACATTCTCCTTCTGGGTCCGAAGGGCCTTACCTTTCCCCTGAATATCTGGCCACCCTGTCTGGGTCCCCACCCAGACCCAAAACAGGAAGTAAAAAGCCTGGGAGTATGGATCGAAGCTGATCTCTCGTTCACCGCGCAGGCCAAAAAAGTAGCAGGTACCTGCTTCGGACTACTGAAATCTATGAGAAAGATCTTGCCCCTCCTTCCACCCACTTCCCAGCGACTTCTCATCCAAGGCCTCATACTCTCCAGGCTTGACTATAGTAATGCAATCTACCTGGGCACACCTGAAGCAACTCTTAATAAACTCCAGAAAATCCAAAACGCGGCGGCCCGCATCCTCACTAACACCCCGTCCAGAGCTTCAGCTAAACCTGCCCTGAAGCTCCTTCACTGGCTCCCAGTGAGGGAACGAGTGATTTTCAAAGTCCTATGCCTGGCGCACAAGCTACTGCAGAATCAAGGCCCTCCGATTCTTCGAAAATTTACAAAATCTTATAAAGCACCAAGATCCCTTCGATCGGATAAGGAGTCCCATATCATCATGCCTAGATTCAAGAAAGCCCGCTCGGGTGGAAGACGCTTCTCGGTCCACACCGCCCGCCTCTGAAACGCTCTCCCCCGAGACCTGAGAAAAGAACCCAATTACCTATGTTTCAGGAAACGGCTCAAAGCTCACCTGTTTCCTCAATTTTAATTTTCCTCCTTGCGATTCCTGCCGTTCCCCCCTCTCAGCCGCCCAACCCACAGAGGTAGGGTTCCCCAGCGCTGGGATACCTCAGGGTGACTACGCGCTCTATAAAATTTTTAATAATAATAATAATAATAATATGAGTCTGGGTCAGACATATTGAACCCTGAAAAATATGGAGACTTTTGTGCAAATGTTTTTGAACTGCCCTTTAATGGTGTTGTGCAATGTTACCACTAATGTTATGTGAACACATTTCTAGGATTAGCAGATTTATGCAAAAAATGATGACCATAATGCTGAAAACAATACATTGATTTGTAATCTGCTGAGCTCTCCAATGTTTCACTATTAGAAAATGCAGCAGATTTTTCTTAATCAGATAACATGTTATTAACAGTTTCAAAATCCTGATCATCGGAAAATGTACTTGAGGTAATGATATCACTTAATGATATCTTAAATAAATGTGGAATGTGTAAAATTTCTGTCAGGCCAAATATATCAAAATCGACCTTGTCCCAAACTATACCATCAGGTACAGGAACTGCAGTAATGTTCACTGACGACAAGTCTCTTTGTTCTCGATTAGACGATTGATGTGGTTTTAAAATTAAGTTCACTTCTTGGGCAGCAAAACGTTGCCAAATGTATTGTCCACTAATAAGCATGTTAAAAACTGTCACTAAGCCTAACCAGAAAAGAAAGAAAAGAATCCCGGAAGTTACCCATAGTTCTACCCACGGTGATACCAGGTACGTTCTTCTAAGAAAGTTCAGAAAGTATTTAACTTGCTGCTTGCATGATTTGTGGGCTGGCGTCGTTTCAGGTTCACTTAGATCCAAAGAAAACGTATCAAAGTTTATGAAGTAGCCAGAAGCAGTTCGATCAACTGTTGGAATTGCATCAGGATTTGTTGAAATCGTACTTTGCTCTTGTCGAGGCATGTTGACGTAAATATCTGTATTTGGGCGAATAGCAACTTATGTGTTATTTTGAGTTCCATTTTGAAGTTGGACTTCAGGTTCAAGAGGAACGAGTTCCATTGCATTGTTGCATAGTTCTTCATTCCGTATAGGTGACTCTTCGAACATGATGAGTCTTTCAGTTTGAACTTCTTGAATAGTAGCGAGAGGAGGGCGTCTGCTACTTTGGAGTCCACGTGGCCTAGTGCTTAGTATCGACCACATAGTGTGGTTTGATTAGGTCAATTGAGACAAATCTTTTCTCCTTTTTTCCGGCAAGAGGTGGTTGAAGTACAGTTCTTGTTCCTTCAATTGCTAGGACCAGTACAGGTTTTCTGTAGGATGGCCCAAATTCTTTCTTGTCCTCTATTTTCTCTCTGACCAGATCTTTGACTTTTGGGATCCAGACAGGTCTTGCCTTGACTGATTTGACTTCACCAGTGGCGGTCTGCTTCAGGTGGACGTTACTTTGTTGTGTTCTGGATTCATTTAGATCCTGTAAAACAGCCAAACGTTCATGGATATCAAAAGGCTTTTCATCCGCCACTGCGCCTTTATAATCAAGATCAGCTACCCACATTCTTGTCCCAAATAGGACCTCATATGGAGTGACCCCCCCTAGAGAACTTCTTGGCATATTGTGAAGAGCCCGCTGGACCCATAAAGATGTTTTGCCCAACTATCACCCATGCCTAATACTCTAGCTATTAAAGATTGCTTCAAGTCTTGGTTTTTTCTCTCCAATACCGAATTTCCCTCGGGATAGCACGGAGATGAGTACCGCAATGCTATACCCAAACTTCTCATGGCCTCCTTGTAAGCCCTAGAGTTAAACGCAGGGCCCTGGCCAGAATGTAATGTGCCAATTGCGTATGTCCCTATAAAGATTCGCAAATGTTTTATAACAGTTCAAGCATCAGCCGAGCGCTGGGGACACACCCATAGGAAACTCGAGCAGGAATCCACTGCTACCATGAGTTTGTAAGGGGCCACAGTGGTTCAGATAAACACACGCGAATGGACAGTGATGCTGTCTAATAGTGGGATCTGCGCTGGACGTGCTACGGTGGACCGTATGTTCTGATGACAGATATCGCACTTTAAGATGAAGTCTTTGGTCTGCTTTGTTAACCTTGGCCACCAGTAGCGTTGTTTCAATAAAGAAACAGTCACCGAAACTTCAGCATGTGCAGAAAACCTAACCTACGATCCATGTTTGGAATTACTCTATCCCCCACTCCAGGAATCTGAGCAAATGGAATATTTTTGGCATCTAGCTTGTAGGAGTACTTGAGTGGAAATCCTTTTGGTACTGCACCCTGTTTTTGCGTGAAGCAATAACAGCCACCATAATCTCACCGTCTATTTTCGTTTTAGAACGAGTGATTGCAGCTACGAAAGCCGTACATACAGCCCCCTTCACAGCTTCATCAGCCAAAGAAATCCCTTCAACATGAGTGCCATCACACTGATGACTCAGTGTATGTATCACGTGAGTCCTTGGTAGTTCGGATTTAACTCCACTACCTGTTCCCATAGCATTTTATGCTTAATTGTGCCACCTTTTGTGTCTTTGAACCTATTTTGAACCCAGTATTGCAAGTATTGATTATATGACTGCACACAGTAAAAGGAATCGCACACAATTAGTGTGGGGAATTCTCGATCCGTATTTACAAGTGCCAGAATCAGGGTTTTTAACTCTGCCAACTGTGCCATGCAGTCTCCTAGAGATTGCGTTTTAATGCAACTCGGATGGAACTTTCCATCCCGCATGCAACCTTTAACGATTGCACATGCCGTGCTATATTGTTGCTTACTTCCTATGGCTGGTTGAGCAGATCCGTCAGTGTAAATGATATATTCATACTGATTCAGAGGCATTATTTCATTAGTTAGAGGATATTCTTGTTCGTATTGCAGGAATGCTTGTGTCTTTAAATTTGGGTCATACCTGTATTCTACATCTGTTGCAGTGAGAGAATTAGCCCATTGTATCCATCTCGGATGTAATGCTTTAGCACTAGGTATGCTTGCCTTTGTTGCAGGCACCGAGTCACTACTATTATTCGTTTGCCCTGAACCAGTGCTCTTTCTCTCACTACAGCAGTCTGTACTGCTGTCAGAATCTTTTCAGTGGATGCGAAGCGTATCTCAGCATTTGTGTACAAATGAGATTTGTATGCAATTGGTACTGTTTCACCTTCATTGTATGTCTGATAAGTCTACCCAGATTTACCCTCAATTATACGGATCACCAGGTTGTGTATGTTTAGGCGTGTCTGTAAGTGTTTGGAAGCAATCATGTCAGTTTGTAAGGAACGAAGTGTATCTGTGTGTTGCTGTGTCCAATGTCTTACTGAAAAATCAGGTTTTATTAAGTCGTAGAAAGGTTTTACTCTTTCTGCGTAATCCAAAATGTATGCTCTACCAAAATTTAGGAATCCCAGTATTCATTGTAACATTTTTAATGATTTTGGAGGTTGGAGCAGTTCGCATTTTTCAAAAAAATTGGCTGCCAGGCTTTTCCCTTCACTTGAAAGCTCATATCCTAAAAACAGGACACTGAGGTGGGCAATTTTTGATTTTTTAAAGTTACATTTGTAACCTTCAGATGCAAATCTCAAACTAATGGTATTCACCCTGTTCAAGTGTTCATCTAGGTCATCGTCCATCAGATAAAAATCATCCACATAGGACAATGCCTCTTCATCCAAATTTTGAAGTAACTCTGTTACTCTGGCCGAAAACAACCCCGGGCTGTTCTTATACCCCTGGGTGAGTCGATGAAATTGCCTTTGCGACCTTAGCGCTTAGATTGCTGTTAAATACCTGCTTTCAGGCACCATATTTTGGCAGAAAAATCCATTTGAGTGCCATTTTGTATTTTCTCCGCACACTGTTATTCATTAATGCGGCACTGTGTGCATTTTGGACTACAAATGTCTTAGTGCCAGTATTTAAATGTCTGGGATCTAAAACTAGACGATATGTATTGTCGGGTTTCATGACTGGAAACAAAGGATTGTTCATTTGAGAGGTGCATGTTCCAATCACCCCTTGGTATTCAAGTTGATCTAAGATCTCCCTGACCTGTTTTTTAGATTCTTGCTTGATTGGATACTGCCTCTGTGCAGTTGGAGTATTTTTTAAAGGAATTATGTGGTGGGTTGAATCCTCATCCTATCCAACATGGTTTTTGTATAATGCTGGTTCTTGGGCTACCGCCCACTCCTGCGCATATGAGTGTTGAAAATGCCTGGGAATATGATCTGAGAATGCCGGTAAAATAACTGTTTTCCCTTTAGGGCAATCAACGATGAATGCTGGCGGCCAATCTCGTTCAGCTAACAAAATGTCATAGCCAAACGTAAGGTTCTCCCACAAGAGACTTTTCACTTTCCTACACTTGTCCCCCTCCATCTGGAGCATTATTTCATATACTTTATGTGGGACACTTATTCTAGTATCAGGTGTTTCCACCGTAATATAATCATTCAAGTCTGCTATCACCAGAAATTCCATCAGGTTCTGACGAGCTATTGTTACTTCTGCCGCACTGGCTAGCATCGTCAGAGCCCATTCGCTGTTCAGTAGTCGAGTCCTCAGAATTCTGGGCACGTCTGATCTTTAGATCTGCAACCTTTTTCTTTTTGATCTGTGGCTTTTGCTTTTGCTTCTCATCTTTTTTGGAAGTGTAATCTTGAGCGTGATGCTTGTCTCTGGACTTTGTATGCTCTTCTTGTCTTTCTGACCATCCTTCCCTCTCTGAGTTTTCGATTAACCCTGAAAGGAACGAGAGGAATGTGTATCAGTATCCTGATACCTGTCAGGTTTCCTAATATTATCCCTATTCCTGAGATTATACCTCTTTTCAGAGGGCTCCTGTGGAGGAGATCTACCTCGGGATTGAGATCTGTTTCCCTTAATTGTTTGTTGTTTTTTATTGTCCCACTTCTTCTTAGAAGTAGCCGGTGTCTGCTTGCTAGTGTCCTTTTCAGAACTGCCCATTAGCTGTGGTTTTAATGCTTTCCCACCCAAACTGTATCTGCCTAATTCTGCATACGCAGTTTCAATTATTTTTGGTAGTTCGTGTTCCTGTTCTAAAGGACTGAACTCCCTTAGGCATTGGCGGATAGCCACTGACGCTGCTTCCCCTTTTATATTCGCTAAAATTATGGCTGATACCTGGGCATAGTTACCTAGTAACTTTATCCCTAAGTTCAGAGCAGGCTCTGCACCGCACTCGTTTTGTATTTGTCTTAATACATCGGGTATCACTGCTAATGAAGGAATACCATGAGTGCAGGTATAAATAGCAGCAAAGACTGTACCCCAAGTGGTACTGAAGTACTGGGTATTTTAAGCCCAGCGGTGCAGGGGAACACACCCTATGACTTCTGGGTTACTCCCTGTTTCAGACCTACAGAAACACAGAGTCTTCTGGGTGAAGTCAAAGATTCATTTATTGGCTGCAGACCAATTACAGATATCCTAGAAGTACAACAGCGTGTATGTTCTCAGGAGACTGCTGAAAATCATAGAAACGGACTTCATCTTAAATACAGTTTTCCCTGCCTCTGGCATACATTCCCAGGTTTATGATACGGCCATATACACGTGTACATTACAAACGAAAAGGCAGAGTCATGATGACCATCCCACATTCCAGCTAAACCAGCCCACAATTATTTACACAGCAAGGTTCAGATCCCACATTAGATATCGATAGGCCCCAATAAACATGAGCATCTCCTGTTTTGGGAAACAAGCCATAAAGCAGGAACAAGCAGGTGCGAGAGTGATTAGCCGGAGGCTTGTGTGTGATGAAAGGACTTTATGGTGCGTTGAGCCCTGATGCTAATCACAGGTGGCCGGAGGAAGGGGAGCTCGTGAGACCAGTTTGACCTGGGGCAGCAGAGCCAAGCTGCCCAGGTCACAGAAGAGTCAAGGAAAGGCACATGCATTGCAAGGCCCGTAGTTGCTTCATTATAGCCTATGTGAGGGCAATCACAAGATGGCCACTGCTTCCAAAATGGAACCCGCGTAGTGAAGCAGAATAACGTGTACACAGTGCATTCATAGGTAGAACGATATATAAAGCACTCGGACATACCGCATTAACCATTTGCGGTCCGCTAATACCAGGATAGACAGGGGTGGGGCCCTCTCCCCTACGCGGTCACAGAGATTAAAGTAAGACAGACCCTCCTTTTGCCCTTACATAGGCAATCACTATACTCATCTTAATCCGAGTCTAGGTCAATGTTCACAAAGTCATTGAGATGTTGCTGTAGCATCATCCTTTTACTTAGCTCGTCCCTCGATACAGGTTTCCTTACACATAAGGTAGCACAGAGGCCACATATCGCAGGAGCACACTGTATGCACAGACAGAACAGGAAAAGAATGGCTAAGATCATTCCAATGACCATTAGAACTTTCCAACCCCAGGCAGATATCAGTTCCCAGAACCACCCCACCAGTGACCAGTCTCCCTTATCCACGTGTATGGATTCAGATATTTTATGGAGTTTGGAGATGGCTTGATAGACTGTTGGAGCGTTATCTGGTATGAAAATGCAACAACTGGATTGGATAACCTTACATACCCCACCGCGGTCTGCAAGAATAACGTCTAGAACCATGCGGTTCTGCAAAGTCATAAGGCGATCCGCTTGGAGCTCAGCGGTCAGATTACCAAGGGCACCAGCCGTTACATTGACAGTGGATTCAACCACACGAGTCAGTTGTCTCAGGTTCCTACTATTTACCATAGGTCCCCAAAACAGCAGGAAACCCAAGAAGAAGTCTCCTGCTTCCTGACCGGCAGTATCCTCCTTACTAATCACGTCCCTCACAACTCTGGTCTTGTGATAGTCAGCGGCAGCAGTAAATGTTGGCGGTAGCAAGTTTGCAATATAACATGTGCCCGAGAAATCAGGGGGCAACCATGTGTATGCTCGGTCATTGCAGATGAAATATGTACCCTTGGCAGCCAAAAACGCAGGAGAAAACTGTGACGGGAAAGTGTACGTTTCAGTACAGTCGCTTCTTCCCAGTTGAGCTCTAGGATTCTGACCATTACCCTGTAAGCAGAACCGACCTATGTGGGGTACGACCCAGATTGGAGATGAGATTTTTCGCTGTCTTTCACCCAGACTAATACTATACCCCGTCGCGTTCCACCCTACATAAGCTCTCAGCTCTTCTTTGGGAATGGATGAGTATGCATCAATATCCCTACTCATATCGGCAATTCCTCTCACTAAGGCTTTAATATTTGTACTAGGTCTGATGGAACGCGGTTGTCGCGGGGAGTAGGCATCTAGAGCGTAGAGGAACATGGTCTGGAATGCCCATGACGATCCATTGTAACTAAATGGCAGCACCAAATAAGGAATACCCTTATTAATGGTATGCGGCATTAACCCCCACACCCAGCAATTGGTTGTATTCATGACTAGTTGGTGCTGGTGCAAGAGCTGAATAAACGAGTTATTTACAAACTCTGATCGTCTGGTCTGTTCGTGTTCAGGCAGAGGGTGAAAAGAGTGTGAGGAGGCAGTAGAAAGAGGTATAGGCTGTACAGTGGGTGCAATGGGCTTTTGAAAAGAGAAAAATACAAATCCGACGATGAACATCATTATACTACATAGTATAAATAGGCACAAAAATACAAAACATTTACTTCTCATAATTTTACATATCTTTGCTTTAAAGTTCATTTCCTCAACGGGTCTCTCCATCTTAAAAAACTCCATCCTCTAATCGGGCCGCTCACGGCGGATGAGTTTCTTCTGCTAAGGAGTACGCCTGTCAGTCCAGGGAAACGCCCTAGACCAACCAGAACCGTTGACCTAACGTCTTCGGCCTGTACCCCAGAGTCTTGGCACCGCGACCCTGCGGCTGAACCCGGATGGTGGTTCGAAAAACAAAAATCAAGAAAGTCCTTCAGATGGGAGAGCTAAAATGTCAAAAAGGAAATAGTAAGGAAATCTTTATTTGTCCATAGGCCTTGGTCTCAAATTATAGCGGAGACGGCCAGGTGCTGTTTGGTCTTGGAACAAAAGTTCAGGCTCTGTGGTGTCCAATCGATTTGACAGTGGCACAGCCTCTTGCAGAATATTGTCACTCTCTCGGTCTGAAACTGTGCCTTTTATGCGTGCATCACTGAATGGTACAAAACGAGGTACAGTATCTGTCTCAGAGTCGGCGATACCCTCCTGGACCCACCGGTCATATGGCAGAGGCAAAGGGATCCTCTTCACGTGGGTGGCGTGGATCCAGTTCTTCTTGCCTTTCACTCGAACCGCTGATCTTGTCGACAGAAGTACAAGGTGGGGGCCGGTCCAGCGAGGCTCGTAGTTGCCTTTGCGCTGGAAATTTCGGACCAGGACCCACGAGCCAGGGTTGATAGGGTGTCCGGGAGTTTCAGGAGCCGGGGGAAGAGTATCATGCACCTGTTGGTGTAAAACACGCAGTTTAACAGTCAAATCATACAAGTAATCGAGTAGTACTGGATGCTCGATCTCACTGAATTTCGCCGGTCTTGGCACGCCCCATACATTAGCCGGGCGGCCAAAAACGACCTCATAAGGACTAAGTCCCACTCGTGAGTGTACGGTCATTCTGGTGGACAGGAGTGCTAAAGGCAGAGCGTCAGGCCATTTAAGACTGGTGCTCGCCTGGATTTTGGCCAGTTTAAGTTTTAGAGCACCGTTGTAGCGCTCTACTAATCCAGCTGATTGGGGGTGATTTGCAGCGTGGAACTTTTGCTTGATGCCTAAACCCTCACACACATTCTTCATTACTTTACCCACAAACTCACTTCCATTATCACACCACACCATTCTTGGCATTCCAAACCTGGGAAAAAACTCCTTCACAAGAGCTTTGGCTGTGGACAGGGCAGTGTTATCTAAATAGCCTCTATCCACTTCGAGAAAGCACAAACAACCACCAGTACATATTTCAGGTTGTTGCACCTTTCCATGTGGATAAAGTCCAGCTGCAAAACTTCAAATGGGTATGATGGGGGTGCAAAATGACCAGCTGGAGTTGGGGTTCCCCTACCAGGGTTGTATTTCAAGCATACCATGCAATTCTTGACCACATTCTCTGCACACTTGGGAATCCCAGCATTCTGCCATACTGGAGCCAACAACTTACAAATTCCTTTTGTACTGATGTGCGCCATTCCATGTGCCATTGTAACTACTGGGAGCACATATGCATCAGGCAACAACCATCGCCTATGTTCTGTCAGATCAATCCAACAACCATTCTCATCTAACTTACCCACACTTTCTCTCCACTTGCTTAATTCTTTCTATGTGGCTTCAGCTTGAAGCGACTTCACACTCTCTATCGTGTTTTTACACATTCCAACATCATCAACCCATCTTGCGGGGCCTGCAACATACATTCTAGTCTTTACATTCTGTGCTGTTTCTTTTGCGATCTCATCAGCAAACGCATTCCCACGTCCAACATTATCTGTGATTTTCCTGTGCGCACTGCATTTCATGATCGCAACTTGCAACGGTAGGGTCAGTGACTCAAGGAGATCATTCACCAACTTGCCATTCTGAATTTTAGCTCCATGCGACGTCAGGAACCCACGTTCTTTCCACAATCGCCCAAAACTATGAGCCACGCCAAAGGCGTACTGGCTATCGGTGTATATATTCACTCTCATTCCTTCAGACAACACGCATGCTCTCGTGAGGGCGATTAATTCTGCTGTTTGGGCCGAATTATGTGGCACTCGTGCAGTTTCCACAACCGTGTTTAAAGTCGTGATAGCATATGCAGCAGTCGTGTCACCATTAGGGAGCTTGAAACACGAACCATCCACCCATAAAGTACCGTAACACTCAGTCAGGGGAGTATCTTTTAGATCTACTCTCCCTTTCGTCTCTTCTTCTGTTCTGAACAGACAGTCATGTTGCTCATTCTCATCTAGGTCTGCTGGATTTGGCAATAACGTAGCTGGATTCAGCGTGTTGCATCTCTTTATGTGTATGTGGTTTGCTAACAGTGTGAGCCAACACAGGAGCTGAACATAATGCACTGCGCAATTCCACAAAACTTTTCTGGCACTCTTCAGACCATGGGACAGGATTCGGTGTGTCTTTACATGTTAATGCTAACAAAGGTTTAGCCAACAAGGAAAAATGTGGGATCCAGTGCCTACAGTATGAGGTAATGCCCAAGAAAGCACGCACTTCTCTCTGCGTTCTTGGCACACTCAACTGTGCAATGGATTGAATTCTTTCTGGGGTCAGTTTCCTTCCCTCCTTCGATAAGAGATGACCTAAGTAGGTCACCTCTTGTCGACAATATTGCAGCTTTGAGAGAGACACTTTATGATGGAAAGCAGATAAATGGCGCAACAATGACAATGTGGCTTCTTTGCAGATCTTTTCAGTATCCGCGGCGATTAGTAAATCGTCCACGTACTGAATCAGAATAGCGCCACTAGGTAAAACAAGTGCATCAAGCTGCGCTTTCAAAGCTTGGCTGTATATGGATGGACTCTCACAGTAGCCCTGGGGAGCGCGTTTGAAGCGGAAGCTTCGGCCTCCCAGACTAAAGCCAAAAATGTCTCTGCTCTCTTCTGCAATTGGGATGCTAAAGAAAGCATTCTTTAAATCGATCACTGAAAACCATGCAGCAGAGGCTGGAATCATCGTTAACAAGGCAGTTATATCAGGGACAACTGGAAACTGTGGCACAACAATCTTATTAACCTCTCTAAGATCAATCACAAATCTGTAAACAGGTGGCTGTGAAGGGTCCGTTCGTTTTAAAACAGGTAAAACCGGGCTGTTGCAAACGTTGCCTCTTGTCTCTTCAATTACACCCTTATTAATCAAATCGCTGACAATGTCTAACAATGCTTTCTGGCCTTCATTAGAGATCTTGTACTGGGGAATACGTGGCAGCCTGACATTAGCCTTTAAAGTTACCACGTATGGCGGTATCTCCAAGAGGCCCACATCATTGGGACCAGTAGCCCAAAGGACATCCGGAAGGGATGACAATTCAGGCGGCATTGTATTTTTAGACAAGTACATCGGGGAAATCACTTTCCTGCCTAATGTAAGTTGTACCCCTGACAGTGAACAATACAGTGTAGCATGTAATCTTTTCAACAAATCTAACCCTAGCAAATTCTCACCACAACCTGTTGTTAGAATCAGGGGTGCTTTCAGCTCGCAAGGTCCAATAGAAAGTGACATGGGACTAGAAATCGGGTTCCTAACTGGGGCGCCAGAAAAACCTACTGAAACATTTATATCGCCAGACAAAGGTGCGCCAGGGAGTTTTGAATGCATGATTGAACTCTTTGCAGCACCAGTGTCTAGCAGAAAGGGCTCCGTTACATTTGCTGTAGTCACCTCAACATACGGTCCGCTCTGATCCACTGGCACTGAAACAACTCCCTCTCTCTGTCTAAGGCTGTCCTAGTAATCATTATTTTCTGCATCGCCGTCCTCTGCATAATAATCATTATTGTAATACTGAGCTGTATTACTAGTCGCGTTGGCTTGCTGATCAAAGCTATTGATGGTATTTTGAGGCGGAAGAGGACACGCGTTCTGGGGAACATTTGCACGCCCTCTGCCTCTAGGAGCTTGCTGACCACCCCTACCTCTTGTGCCATACGCATTACCGTTCCGCTGCATTAATTTAGGGCAACTATATTTAAAATGACCTTCCTCTTTGCAGTATGAACATTGGTTGGGACCTACAGGGACACGTGGTTGATAATACCCATTCATTTGCTGATTGTTCTGAAATTGTTGGGGTTGGTGATAGACACCTTGGGGTTGCCTATAATTATTCTGACCTCCACGTGGCGGATAGGCCTGCTGCAAAAGGACCTTTGTCTTTAGTTCCTTCGTTTTCTTATCTGTTCTATCTTTTTCATCTTTATCTCTGTTTTCATAATACTGTGAAGTAGCCAGTATTTGCGCTGAAGAGGAAACAGCCCAAGAACTTTCCGAATCTTTTAACTTTTTACACAGGTCAGGAAGTAAATTCTGCACAAATTTATCCACAAATAACCGTTGGCCACCCTCAGTACTCATATCTTGCCCCCTGTGATCAATAAACGTTTCTTCAAACCTGGTAAAGAAGTCTGACACTGTTTCATCTTTCTTCTGCTTGCATGCAGATAGCTTGTCCCAATTTACGCGCATCGCGGGCATTATTGTCTTCATATACGTGATGATTCTACCAGGGAGTTCTGCTATTAATGGCTCAGGTTTCGCGCCACCAGTTTGTCTAGCGTCAGTGGCAATAATGTCAGCCCATGTAGCACCTAGTTCTGCATCGTGATCTGCATTACGAATTGATCCCCATAGGGGCTGTGGAACAACATTACCAAACAACATGTCTATGTCGGCCAGATTCATAACGCATGACCCTGCCGTCTGTGACAACTCTTTATAATATCCTGCAGGGTTTTTACGGGGATCAGGCAATGTCTGCTTAAGCGCTAACACCTCAGAACGCTTCCATGGAACATGCACCCAAACACGCTGGAAATGCGCTGGCACAGCAGCGATACCGGCACCGGCATCAGCTGCAACTGCTTCCTTCCATACCGGGGGAACTTCTCTCATGGGGTATTGTCGCGCTTTTACCTTTTTCCCCACAAGGACATCTTGTTCAAACAATGACTGTTGACAATCATCATTCCTGAAGGACAATACAACCGCAACTGCTTTATCTACCTCGCGATCTACAATGGTACCAGTTCCAAAATCAAATCTCACTCGACACAACTCCTGCGGGCTTGGGTCTTTACCACTATCATCCAATTCCTCACAGAGAATTTCGCACATTTTCTCAAACACATATCTCTGTTTTGGGGCATCCCATTGATGAAAAACGTTGACAACTGATTCCACATCATACAGTGAAGGGAAAACAATCCATCTACGCGCCATGCGATCTATTACCTTTTTCTCATCGGGGTTAGGCAATTGACTGCGCAATTGCTTACGCTGTAAACCAGGAGTCGCACCAGATGACTCAAAGAGAGGAGACATTAATGTAGTAACCACATTAGCTAAGCGCTGTCGCGCTGAAGGAGAAGCTGAGGCGAAAACAGGGGGATAAACAGAGGGGAGAAAAGAGGATGCAGAAACAGGTACTGGAGTGGTGCAAGGAAGAGTATCAGGGGAGGCAGTCAATATGCTAGGCAAAGTCGCAGGAAGCGCGGGGGCAGTTGGAAACACAACTGGCGGCCCTTGAGAAGGCTGCGCTATAGGGATAGGAGCCGGCTGCAAAGCAGCTGGCGGTAGCGGCAAGGCTTGCAGTATATTAACTGGAGGTGGCATATTCACAAGCTGTGGAGGCGCCGTGGCATTTTGAGCATACGGGGGTGGCGAACTCAACAAATGCGACATCAGGGGATCTTTCTCCTTTTCTTCTAACTCATTCTGTTTAGAGTGCGGTAAAGCTGGGTAACATTTGTCGATCCCTAACTTACGCTGTCTGTGCAATTGCTCATTCATCTGCTCCTCCTCATTGTCTTTGAATTGCACAGCTGCTTGCATTACTGTCATACCTTTCTCTCTCTTATTCTTTTTCGCTAGCTTTATTTCCTTCTGTTTGGCTTCCTTTCGCCATAAGCGGAAAGAGTCAAACATCGCCGGCCGGGCTTTCTTTTTAAACAATTTAATTTCCAAATTATCTAAAATATCGGTATCGAAACTACCATTTTGGGGCCATTTTAAAACACCATCTTTTCTGGTGTAGTGGATCCACACTTCGTTATATTCAATAGGGCCTACGCCATGTTTTACATAGAGCTCATAAGTTGGAGTTCCAACCGGAGGAACCGGACATGATTCCTCCAGCTGGAAATCTCTTCCACAACCCAAACAAAATATTCTACCAAATATTCTAGAACCAGGCATCTTCGCTCACTAGTCTAGACCCAAAAACGTCAAAGGATTATCGATTATGATAGTCTCGTGAATACACGAGTCCTCTGGCTTTGGCGTTTGCAAACTCCAAATTACCAAATCAAAATGATCCCGAAGGATACCAAACCAATGGGAGACGCTCCACTTATACTTAACTGAATATTGATGATCGATGGCGTCACCAGAAGACTCTCTCGATTGTTTCGCTCTCTCAAAACTCGTCAAGGGTCCAAAACAGGTCGATTAATCAGGGCAGCAGTCCTTCGTAGCCGTCGGGACGCGGAGAACCTCGCAGAAAAGACTTTCGGACCACGTCGACATGCAGGGGTCGATGAAGTGGCGGCCTTCCTCCAGAATTTCCACACGAAGCTCCTCACGAACCTCTGGCTTGGACTGGTACCGCTGAAATCGTCCCGAGTTGGGCGCCAAACTGAAGTACTGGGTATTTTAAGCCCAGCGGTGCAGGGGAACACACCCTATGACTTCTGGGTTACTCCCTGTTTCAGACCTACAGAAACACAGAGTCTTCTGGGTGAAGTCAAAGATTCATTTATTGGCTGCAGACCAATTACAGATATCCTAGAAGTACAACAGCGTGTATGTTCTCAGGAGACTGCTGAAAATCATAGAAACGGACTTCATCTTAAATACAGTTTTCCCTGCCTCTGGCATACATTCCTAGGTTTATGATACGGCCATATACACGTGTACATTACAAACGAAAAGGCAGAGTCATGATGACCATCCCACATTCCAGCTAAACCAGCCCACAATTATTTACACAGCAAGGTTCAGATCCCACATTAGATATCGATAGGCCCCAATAAACATGAGCATCTCCTGTTTTGGGAAACAAGCCATAAAGCAGGAACAAGCAGGTGCGAGAGTGATTAGCCGGAGGCTTGTGTGTGATGAAAGGACTTTATGGTGCGTTGAGCCCTGATGCTAATCACAGGTGGCCGGAGGAAGGGGAGCTCATGAGACCAGTTTGACCTGGGGCAGCAGAGCCAAGCTGCCCAGGTCACAGAAGAGTCAAGGAAAGGCACATGCATTGCAAGGCCCGTAGTTGCTTCATTATAGCCTATGTGAGGGCAATCACAAGATGGCCACTGCTTCCAAAATGGAACCCGCGTAGTGAAGCAGAATAACGTGTACACAGTGCATTCATAGCTAGAACGATATATAAAGCACTCGGACATACCGCATTAACCATTTGCGGTCCGCTAATACCAGGATAGACAGGGGTGGGGCCCTCTCCCCTACGCGGTCACAGAGATTAAAGTACGACAGTACAATCTTCTACTTGTGTTGTTATCCCCACGGGCAAGCAGATTGTTAGCATTCTGTGTTTTTAATACGGGGTGGTATTCGGGAATACTGCCTCCAGGTGTGTTATTTTCTGAGCTACCCAGAATGGCATTTGTTCACGCTTTGTGGGCATCTTGCCCATCACTGCGTGTAATGTTTGTGGTGTGATTTTAGTTGCTGAACCCTGAGATTGAGTTCCATTTGTTGCAACTATTGCTGATTGGACAGTAAATGTCCTCATGACGAATTGCATCATGTTTCTATAGATTTGAATTAAATCTATGTGTTGTATGAGTAAGTCTCCTGGTGGCATTATTTCAATGTCAGGATGTGTTGTGTAGGCTGCTAATATAGGCTATGTTGCACCTTCTCCTCCGAGCGTGCCTAATCTTACTCTTCCTCTTATGTGGGGTGTGGTGCGCCTTTAAACCAGTATAAGTGTTCCTGGTACGTGAGCAGAACCTCTATGTCCTTGAATGGACAATATTCTGCTGGTGCATCTCCTTCCGTGTAAAAGTGAAATGTCTGTGTTCTTGCATCTGTTGCAATATATATATATATATGTATTTCCATATAAATTCATATGTATGCACTCACACTAACGTGAGGCCCAGAGCTTCAAAAGGCTTCCTATCTGACCTTGCCTGGAAAAGCTTCCAGCAGCTATTCTGAATCAGCCTTAGAGGTCACTTTCCTTGTCCTGACATCATCATAAGTTTCCTTATCTGGTTGTGCAAGTTGCTTACACAGTGCCGAGCCAGCCTTTCTGGTCTGCCCATATCTGGCTGTTTATGATTTGCATGGTGCACACATTGCACATCCATGTTAGCCATATTTGGCTTGGTGCCTTATTCTAGTTCCGCTGACATGGCATTACTCAATGTATATACCACCCAGAAACCTGTCACTCTGGGAAGAAGCAGTCTGAGAGCCCCTAAGGTGGCAGAACTGACTTCTTCCTTGCTAATTAGCAATGATGCATGCTTTTGGTACTAATAAATAAAATTCACTCTGTTTCTGAGCAAACCTGCTATGTCTGGTGAGTTTCATTCATTTGCTCCTGGGAGGGTGCCAGTATTTCCCCATCGGCATCTGCTGCTGGGAATGTAACCCACAAATAAAATACCTCTGTTTTGTTAGATTTGTGTGCCTCAATCACGAAAGCTACTAAACCACCCCTAGCTGATAAACCATTTTCTAACAGTTTCAGGGTGACTGTATGTCTGACTTTTTCTGCAATCGGAATTGCGTCTCCATCTTCTTCTCCTATGTAACAGAAACAACGGTTCCAGTGGAAAGTTAAGCTAATTTATAATAATATTAATATGCGCAATCACAATCACAAAACGGGTTAAGGTGATGTTAGAAGGAAAGAGGCCCTCGCAGACTTTGTATTCACATTGATTCTTTTTTATCAGAATTGTAAAATTCAAACTGATATATACAACAACCAAGAAAAACAATGGTACTTTTTGGGTCCCCCAGTGAAATGGAACCATAAAACAGACATGTAACGTATACAACTTGGTTTCACAATTTTTAAAGACGACCAAAGAGTCACTTGGTAATGATTCCAGCTGCTGTGTACAATAGTCATAGCTGTTCAACTGGTTCGCTTTAAAATACAGTCAATGACGTTTCGACCCTTTTACAGTACAGGGTCTCTTCAGGACTAAGGGATATGGGGACAATCTAATGATCAGAAAAAGAAAAGAAGACATACGCTTAGAATGCTATATGTCAGCTAAAAGCCTTAGAAAAGGACTATGATGGAATAAAGAGTACCTGATGGCGATTGTACAGCCTTCGGAGACAGTAAAATAAGTGAGACACTGGTAAAGTGAGAAAAGAAAAGGATACTCACACGGGGCCCAGTCGGGTGCTGCACATGTGAGAATACAAAAGCGGTTTTGGTTAATGAGCTTAAGGTTGATGTTTGAGGTAATTACGAACTGTTCGCTGTCGTGTAACTGGTTATCTTACCCCCGTATGAGAGACGAACTGGTAGGCTGCCAAACGGTCTGAATCATAGGTTGCTCAATCGCGATGGATGGCAGAAGTCATGACCCCCCTGAAATGGTGAGCACGGCGTGTATGAGTATTGAGCACTGCATCTTTTAATAATTGGCCACGATAATGTAAAACAAGTGTAAGCAGCCTTAACAATTAGTATAGTTGTGAAGGAGCAGATTCTTCAATTTAATTAAAACAGCCGCGGGACCAATCGTGCCATGGGAAAATTGTTACTCTGTGGAGTAATGCCAAAAGTTAGTGATAGCCCAACTCCTTTCCAAAGTTTTAATAAGGGTGCAGGGGCAGCGTGTTGGTTAAGGTAACAGTAGGGGCTCGCAGCGCTGTGGCTAATAAAGGTTGAATAGGGCAGGGAATTAACTAACTTTTCCACCCATAGCCCAGAAACATATGTCACAATCTCAATGGCGGATGCCACCAGTCTCTAATGTGGTCTTAATGTGCGTGATACTGCGCGTGCGGACAGCGGGGTGCTGTAACCCATAAAGGTTGCACCATGAATGGAGTTATTCGTAGTCAATTACTTGTATAAAGGAGTGGTTGGAGATAGGGGCCGCCACCCGTCTCGGATGTAGCAATAGTATGTTAAATAAGGGGCGTGCTGTTAGCGGGGGCCGTCATGTGTGCAAAGCGCTTAGCTTTGAAATTTGACGGCTAAATGCTGAATGCTGCGCGTGCTGACAAGGGGCGCTTTAAATAAAAAAGGTAGTGGTGCAGATCGGAGCTTCCGAATCCCCTCTACTTCCACGGACGGAGTGATCTCACAGTCACACACGCACACACACATCACACGCTGGTGGGGCCCATTACACCAACATTCATCCTACCACTCTTATCCGTGCCATGTATAAGGGGAAACCCTTTCCGATACCTAACCAATCTGCATGTACTTTGAGGTCAACGGCATCAACTAGTTGCTTATAAATCTAGCGAAAACATTTCAAAGAATATGCAAATAAATTCAATAATCATGACAGGAAAATAACCACCCGACACAGAGATTCAAACAGAATGTTCGTTTATCTAAAATTGTAGGAAAAGCTAATTAAATGCAAATTCATTTCTCTCATATTAACCTATTCTGTCTAAATGTCAGATCCTAAGTCAGAACCGGTCCTCAGTAAAAGAAACAGAGTGTCTTGCCGTCATGTAGAGTCTCCGTCCTCTCCGTCAGCATAGGGACCTCGGATCATCAGTTTGGGAAGAAGTGGCGCTAGACCTCTCTAGTCTACTAATATTTATACTAATTTTACATTCTATAATGTTACAGTTTAATATTCAGAACGGATGAAATGGCAGAAATAATGTCATCTTGGTACATTTGCGATACAGTGCAAGATTTTCTCACACTTAGATTGTCCCAAATAATGAATAGAAAAATTGAATGTCCATGACTAATTCGATACTTCTACGGATGTCTTTTTAAGATAATTTGTATCCCAGTGGTGGGATCATCAGTTCATAAGTTCAGCATTCGTATTCGAAACAAATTTCATGTTCAGGGGCTCTTGGCATCCGTCCTGGATTTGTCGTCATGATCATGGCTTTTCAGTTTTGTCGAGTGGGCAAGGTCACAGACAGCGCGAAGCCTCTTTGCAAAATTTCCATCTACTCAAATGCAGGCTGCGGGTGGTAACCATTTTCTGGTAGGCCACATTAGTCAATTTAAGTGAAAATAGACATAAAACAGAATTACTGCACGGAAATGATTATACAGTGTTATTCCCTTGCTAATACCCTTATGTGTATGTATTTATCTAGCCATTTGCGACATCAGAAGCCATTAACCCCTTCCAGGCTCATGACGGAACGGTTCCGTCATGAGCATCGGTTGAGCTGTGCTCATGACGGAACCGTTCCGTCATGGCCCCGCCCGCGCTCGAACCCTTCAGCACCGCGGAGGAATCCGCGCAGCGCTGAAGGGGTTAATGCATATTAATTATAAGCGCAAAACACAATAACATTACATAAGCAACATCTATTTCTGTCAGTTTCCTCACCAACTTAGTTCACTTATTATTTTAGCCATGCAATAGCATTCCCACGTGTAATTCTCTTGTTAATAAGGTTGGTTAGACAAGATTTGACAAACTTTTAATAATTAATAATTAATCAGTAGTACTTTTAATTATAACATGCGAAAATGAAACAGGTATTCGGTTTTAAGGAAAAAACCCTGCTCCATCAATCCCCCCTTTGGTGATATCTAATCACCACAAAAATCAAAACCCCAAAAATCAAATTCATTTCCCCTTTTGGAAGAAATTCAAAATATCTTCTTGTTCATTTTTCAAACCCTTGTTTCCATCTCATCTTCCTTCTTAGTTTCTATATACATGCTTTCTCTTAGCTCTTCTAATTCTATTTCTTGTAGATCTCTTTCTGGTTTCTTTTGTCTCCTTTTAATATTTTCTTTTTTGTGATTTTCTTTTTATTTCTTCTATATCTACAACACATACACCCTAATCTAAGGATCAATAATGCAACAATTACACAGGTTAATGGAAATAATATTTTACCAAAAATGGTACTACCTATTTTAGCTATAAAATTCTTAATAGCAATCATCTTATTAGCCATTCTAGTCCAGACACTTTCAGCTTCCAGTGGTACTAATTCTTCATGCAAATCAGTAATATGTTTTATATAAACTTTTAGATCTTTACTTTCGTCAGGAATGTAAGTGCAACGATGTTGAACTTTCAGCATTCCACAGACTCCACCCTCTTTTGCCAAAAGAATGTCAAGGGCAAGTCGATTTTGCATAGCCATAGCGCGCAAAGCATCCATTTCTGTATTAACCAAAAGAAAGCCTCCAGCGGTGCTTGTTGACAAGCGATCTACCACTGTTGACAGCTTCCTAATGCCAAAGGCATTTAAAGAAATTCCCACTGCTGGAATTAAAGCTCCAAAAATATCTCCTACAATTTCTGTCCATGTTTCTCTTCTATAACGTGTTAATGGATTAGTTTGTTCAGCATTTTCTACTCTATCCATATGAAAAATCTTTGGAAAGACCAGGCCAACATAACATGTGCCAAACCAATGGTCAGGCAACCTATAATAAGCCTTGTTCCCAGAAATATAATACACTCCCGGGAAAACTGGATCTTCTCCTCCTCTAAATCCCCATCCGGTTGCAATAAAGTATGTATCATGGCACTCACTAGTCCCTATGAAATAATAATCATACTGGGATCTCTTCCTGGTAATGCATAGTTTGCCTTTCTGTGGTGCATCTATAGCCATAGTTGGACTGGCTCCAGTTTTCAATTCTTTTTCTTTCTCAATATCCCACATGGTTTCACTCATTTTATGCCCTTCTGCTTTCTTGTGCATGTTCAACCTTCTTCTCTCAACCATGTCTAGAAAATTCTTCTCTCCTCCCTTCAAACTGCAAGTTAAATTGTTCTTAAATACATATTCTAAGGTTAATTCTTTAGTTTCTAAAAAAAATCTCACCTAACGTGTTAGCTTCTTTTGCAGGATTCAGTGCTTTATTCATAGGCAATTGCCCAAGAATATTATCTACATTAGACATATTATAATCTAATTTCCCTAACTGGTAAAATATACTAATCAACACACTACATGAAATTCCATACGTAGCCGGAAGATGATGATAAGTCACTCCTTCCGAAACAGAGGCAGGTAATTGCATGCAAACATAGCAATCCCTTACTTCCATTGTCTTTACGTATTCATACAACAATTTTGAAAAACCATTGCTAGAAAAATCATTAATTGACCTATCCTTATGTATGTGTACATTACTAGTTCTAGTTGGTACTATTTTCTGTGAACTTTTCCCTATATTAGTCCTGTTCTCAGTATGTCCTTCTAAAGTGTCTATAGTTACTCTAAATGAAATCAGTAGAGCAAGCACGCTCCAAAGCAGCATTAATAATCCTGTACAGCAGCAGCACATTTTGCACCATCTTTTCAGAAAGGTACATCTACTTTTATTATTCTCAGTGTTAGCCATTTAGATAATTTGACCGTGTCTTTTGACTTAGCCTCTTCTACTCCTCTACCGAACTTACGGGCAGCAAGTACCCAACAGATTTTTACAATCAACCAGTTTTAATATTGTTTTTTCTTTTCTTCTCCAAGTGATTTTCCTTGGATTTACTCAACTTGGATTTTCATCACTTTTCACTGTCTCTTCATCATCATCAAACTGTATTAAGTCCTGAACATCCGTCTCTTCTCCAATGTCGGACAAGATAACTCTCAGGATCCCCACAGCTTCTTCTTCAGCAACCTCTTTCAGTATAGCCTCCTCTGGACTTCCTTGACTGTCTCCCTCTTCTCCTTGTTCAGGCAGCGCCACATACGTCCATTCCGGTGACTTATACCTCTGGTTTGGTTTTCTTATTCTTTTAGTTCTCTCAGGTATCTTTGTTTCTTCTTCTTTGGTTGGATTTTGACTTGACACTTCGTTCCCTTGTTCAGCTTTCGAAGAGTTAACTCGTGTCAGTCTATACCTCAGTCTCTTTATTTTATTCGGCCAAAGATCTCCTTTTGCATTCCTCTTTTGTTTTCCTTCTTTATTGTTTCTTTCTCCAAGCCAAGTTCTCTTTCTCAGAACTCGTCCTCCATGTATCTCATTGTCACTTTCATCAGACTCTGTCTCAGTTGCCTCTTGTTCATCCACAGCTTTCTTTTCTCCAACAACTTTCTTTTCCCCAACAGTCTCCTTTTCCACCAATTGAGATTTCCCTACTTCTGTCCCTCCTCGGGTCTCCGACACGCAATCTTCTTGCTGTCTACTTCACCTAGCTTGTTGTTGATGTTCCCTACACCTCCTCTGGGTTTTTCCGCAATCTGTCCCTCACTGACTTTGTCTGTCCCTTTTTCTTCAATATTTATCTCAGGTGGAACTTGTCCAATTTCCTCATATGATTCAGGTGTCTCTTCTGTTGGAATGTTCTTTTCTTTTCTTTCTTTCTTTTTGTGTTGGTCACTGTCAGTTAGAACCTCAGGCACTTCTTCAGAATCTGAACTTGCCTCTGAAGTTTGCACTGTTCTTTTCAGAACCTCTTCTGGTGGGATGAAAATTTCCCTTGACTCACTTTCCCCACTTTCAGGATTCTTTTTCCTTCTTACTGTCTCGCTGTCTGCATCATCACTGGAATCTGATTCTTCAAAATATTCTTTCCCAGTGCCATCTCTTGGATTTGGAACTCTCAGTGTGTGACTTGCATGTATCCAATTTTTCACTCCAGCACACTTCACAGCAGTCGTTGTGGTCAAGATGACTTGTCTTGGCCTTCCCCACCTTGGAACCAGGCAATTCCTTCTTCTGTGGACTTTTATCCTTACCCAGTCCCCTGGGCTCAGATCATGGGCTGGTTTCTTTTCAAGTGCGGTAGCGTCTTCTCCAACCTGGTGAAACACAGAATGAACTGCGTCAGCCAGGCCCTTACAGTAATCCAAAATCATGTCATCAGTTATAGTCATCAACTTGTTGACTGGTACAATTGCATGTCTCATAGCACGTCCCATGATAATTTCATGTGGACTCAAACCTGTAGTTCTATCCGGAGTAGACCTAATGGTCATCAGGACTAGAGGCAAGACATCGGGCCATGTCATTCCTGTGGCTAGGCACATTTTGCCAATTCTATTTTTGATGGTACCATTCATTTGTTCAACCACACCAGAAGCCTCTGGTCGGTAAGCACAATGTAGCTTCTGCTGTACACTCAATGCTTCACAAATTAGACCCATGATTTCAATATAAAAATGTCCTCCTCTGTCTGATTCAATGGTTACTGGGAACCCGTACCTTGGGATGAATTCTCTTAACAGTAATTTGGCCACTGTTATCCCATCATTTCTTCTTGTTGGATATGCCTCCACCCACCTGGAGAACAAACAGACCACCACCAGGACATACCTCAATCTGTTGACTGGGGGCATTTCAATGAAGTCTATCTGCATTCTTGTGAAGGGTCCTCCCTCCCTGCCTATTGTTCCTAGGCTCACCACTGTTTTCTTTCCAGGATTGAATTGCTGACATATCAAACATCTCTGACAGAGACTTTCTGCTATCAGCCTGAACTTTGGACTGTACCAGGTTTGCTTAAAGGCTCTTATCATAGCATCCCTCCCCAGGTGTCCTTGGCCATGATACATCCTTGCCATCGTTGATAGCATTCTATTTGGCATGACTGGTCTTCCATCCCTATCGACCCATACATGATCTTTTTCTCTAGGTGCACAACCTGCTTTCACCCAATCTTTCATTTCCTCGTCTCCTGCCTCATCCTGCAATTGTTTCACCTCCTCCCATGTTCCCACCTCATTAGTAAACATCAAGGATCAAGAAGATATTTCTCTCTCTTTACTCCTGTTAATGGAATGATTGTTTCTTGCACAGTATTGTGCTATGTCATTGGTGAATTTATTTCCCACAGTAACAAAATCATCACCTTGACCATGAGCAGCACATTTTACAACTGCTAGTTCTTTTGGCAGATGTATCGCCTCTAGCAATTTTCCAACCACTTCAGCATTCTTTATGGGAGTTCCACTTGAGGTCAGGAAACCTCTTTGTAGCCATAGCTGGCCAAAATCATGGACAACTCTGAAGCCATACTGGCTGTCAGTCATCACAGTCACTCTCACACTCCTCCCAATCTTGCAGGCTTTTGTCAGTGCCACCAATTCTGCCACCTGAGCGGATTTAACTCCTTTCAAAGGTGATGCTTCCACAACTCCTGAAACTGTACACACAGCATAAGTAGCACTCAGTGTTCCTTCATCCGTTCTCAAGCAAGATCCATCCACAAACAACACATGATCACTTTCAGGCAGTGGCAGATCTCTTATATCTGGCCTTGGTTTTGTACAGTAACCAAGCACATCCAGGCAGTCATGATCAACTTCATTTCTCACTCCCACACATTCAGCATCAGGCAACAGTGTCGCTGGATTCACATTCACACATCTCTCCAGGCTTACATTGGTTGCACCAAGAATGACTTTCTCATATTTAGCCAACCGACTATGAGACATGTACTGTGTCTGGTTCCTTGTTAAAAGGATTGCCACATCATGAGGTACAAATACCCGTACAGGATATCCCATTATGATTCCCTCACTTTGTTCCAGACTTTTGCAGGTAGCAGCTACTGCTTTCAGGCAACCTGGTAAACCCACAGCTACTGGGTCAAGAGTTGCTGAG
This sequence comes from Triturus cristatus, assembly GCF_964204655.1. Taxonomy (NCBI): domain Eukaryota; kingdom Metazoa; phylum Chordata; class Amphibia; order Caudata; family Salamandridae; genus Triturus; species Triturus cristatus. The sequence continues at coordinate 841,200,414 of NC_140582.1, read as the reverse complement.
AAATAGGCAATTGGCCTCCTCAGGCGTCCATGTTTCTGGATTAACACTGAAAGTGCACATCCATTTCTCTCACTACAATACAGCTCAAATTCCTTTTCAAAATCTGGCATTCCTAGGGCAGGAGCTTCACATAGTCTGTCTTTTAACTCTCTGAATGCAGCCATTTCTTCTGGATTTAGTTCTAATGGGTCTTTCACCTCACTTTTGGTTAATTTAATCAATGGTTTGTCAATCAGGGAAAAGTTACTTATCCACTGACGACAGTAACCCACCATTCCCAGGAACATTCTCACTTCTCTCTGTGTCATTGGGGCTCTCATCCCTCTAATGATTTTAATCCTGTCAATGGTCACTTTTCTCAGACCTTTCTCAATGTTATGTCCCAACTACTGGACTTCTTTCTTGCAGAATTGCAATTTGGCTGGAGATACTTTTAATCCTCCATCTGCCAAGTGATTCAGTAATGCAATGGTGTCTACTTCACAGGCTTCACGGGTTTTTGATGCCACAAGCAGGTCATCAATATACTGGACCAAGACTGAATTTTCAGGCATTGTTAGACTTTCCAGAGATTTCTTCAGTAATTGATTAAATATTGAAGGGCTCTCTGCATACCCCTGTGGAATTCGGCACCATGCCAAAATCCTCTCTCCAAATCTAAAAGAAAATATTGGCTGGCTGTCATGATGCAATGGAATTGAAAAGAAAGCATGACACAAATCAATTACAGTATTCCATTCTGCATCATGGGGAATCTGATACAAAATCACTGATGGATTTGGCACAATGGGACAACATGACACAACAATCTTGTTAATTTTTCTCAAATCCTGTACTATTCTGAACTTTCCATTAGGTTTCTTCAGTCTCATTATTGGTGAATTACATGGGCTGCTCAATATTTCTCTTAACACCCCCTGCTGAATCATCTTCTCAATTATGGGTGTTATTCCTTCAATTATTTCAGGTGTCAGTCTGTATTGCGGTATGTTTGGGTAAGCCACTCCCTCCTTTACAGTAATCTTTACTGGATCTACATTTCTCATCAGACCCACATCTTCTCCAGTAAAATCCCAAACTGCTGCTTTCACTGTCTGTTTCAATTCTGGGGGTAACGCATCTGGATTGAATATAGCATATGTTCCCAAAGCCTCACATTCCCTGTTATCCATAGTCATTCTGTATAAGACATCCTCATCTGGTGTTTCAAAGGTTATTCCATCTGGAGTACAGAAAATAGTGCAATTCATCTTGCACAGCAGATCCCTGCCTAGTAAGTTCACAGGACTTGTGTCACACACCACAAATCGGTGCATGTCTAAAAATTTCCCTATTCTAACCCTTACTGGTTCAGTAAGTAGAGTTTTAATCTGTGTGTTGGACACACCAACTACTTGGATTCCTTCGTCCGAGAGAGGAAGATTCTTTATATCAGCTGACCTGACAGTTGATCTCGTGGCTCCTGTGTCAACTAGGAAAGTAACACTTTCACCATTAATTTTCCCATCTACAAAAGGCCCTGCCTGGTCTATTTCTAGAGTTGCGCCAAGTACGCACTCCTCCTCCTCTCTTCGGCACCGTCAGAAGTCTCCCTCGGAGTCGCTTCCCTCATTTTTCAGCCAGTACTGAGAAACAGCGCTTGCGCGTTTTGGTTTGATTACCTGCTCTTCATCGTAGAACCCCGACTCTGGGCTGTACTTCTGGGATCCTCTTCTCTGCGGCAAGGGTGGTTTTGGCACCTGATTCTGCTGCTTATCCGCCTTCTGCTGTTGCCGATGCTGACCACACCCCTCACTCTGCACCTGTGAATTCAATGATGGATTGTCATCATTAGTAGACGGTGGATTCTTACACTCGGATTTCCAGTACCCTAATTTTCCACAGTTGTGGCATGGGAACTTCTTCTTCGCTTCTTCAATGTTTCCATTCCCTTTTCCTGAACCAAACCTGGGTTTATTTCCTGGGTTATTTGCTTGTTCAACCAACTGAGCTTCCTGTCTTTCTGCAACTTTCACCTGTGCCCACATTGCCTTTTCTTTTAGCTTCCTCTGCTTTGCCTCCATTTCATCACTGAAGTATTTTGCATGTCTCAGAATCTCATCAATCTTCTTGCTCTGCCAGTCTACGGTATGCTGCCTTATCATTTCACTGATTTCCGGCCGCAAACCATACACACATCTATATACAAAATGGCTCAGGTCCTTGTCACCCAGATGTTCATCTCCACTGAACTGTTTGAAAGCTAATATTAATCTTTCATAATATGCATGGACTGATTCTTTCAATTCTTGGTGTGTTCGATCTATTTTAACCCAATCTGTTTCCTTGGGGGGTACCTTATTTTTCAAGAAGGCCATAACCTGCTCATATTTCTTCATTGCCTCCGGATCTGGAGCTCCTGTCTTTGGATCTCTCGGGTATTCCTTAGTGGGCCAGTCTATGACTATTTTACATTCTGCCCACAGGTCTGCTGGTACAATTATATCAAACAGACTATTCAGGTCAATCCACAGCACTTTTGACAACTTCACAAATCTGTCAACCTGTCTATACCACTCGACGGGCTTCTCCCTTAGTCGAGGAAAATCATTTGTAAAGGATAAAATATCCTGTCTGGTCCATGGGACATGTACATACCCACCTCCTGGAATCTCTCTCATGGGGTAAGCTGTCACTGCCTTCTCTTTTTCTTTCAGAGGGAATGTCGAGTAAGTTCTATCTGCCCCATCCTCTCGCTTTCGGTACCATCTGTCTTTCCATCATTCTACATCTCCCCATTTCTTCAGCAAAGCAATCATTTCCTTAATGTGTCCTGTTCGGCCTGCATTGTTCAGATTCTCAATGTCCTTATCTGTAAAATCCACTCTGTAAGGCTTTTGTACAGCTTTTACCTTGTCCATGTCAATCCCCAATTCACTGGCTATTCCTTTTAACCTGTCATGTATGTTCTTTGCTCTCCATGTGATGCTTTTGCACAGGAAGAGGATCTCCCTTCCTGATAATTTTTCAGTGTTTCTGTAGGGATTGTTCCTACAATCATCTCCTCCATTTCCATACGTAGCCTAGCTACATAAATTCCCTGGGATTCTTTTTCTTTTCTCTGCAAAGTTTTCAGCCAATCATTCAAATCTTCAGCAGTTATCACAGATTTTTCTGCACCCCCTGGTTCTGTCACTCTTTGTGGTTCTAAGATTGATCCTCTGTTCCCTTCCACACATCCAGAATTCAAACTTGAGTTAGTCTGCACACTCAATTCTCCTCCACATATGGTATATCTCCACTGATTTTCTCCTGTTCTCCACTGTGTTTCTCCTGCTCTCATTTCTGCCTGCTCTGGAGGAACAATCAATCTATTGCCCACATATGGTACTGTCAAACCACTTTCGCCCGTCTTCTGCTTGTCAAAATTCGGCATAACTGGGCCTATTGTCACAGGCACTGTAACTGCCTCAAGATTTTTAGTCAGTTCTCTGATTTTCTCTGTCAGTTCAAAGGTAGTTCTTGCTAGTTCTCTGGTCTTTTCATCCTCAAGTTCATTCTCCCTTTCTATCTCTCTTTCTTTCTCTCTTTCTCTCTCTCTTTCTCTCTCTCTTTCTCTCTCTCTCTCTCTCTCTCTCTCTCTCTCTCTCTCTCTCTCTCTCTCTCTCTTTCTCTTTCTGCCAGAGAACAACTGCTTGTCAACCTAGGGGTGGTACCCTCTGTCTTAATAATCCGCAGGGTGTCTCTCATCGGGGTCACTGCTGTTCCTACCTCTGGTTCTCGTCTATACGGGGGTGGTCATTTATAGAGCATGTCCTCTAAGACATCATCATCAGACTCATTTGCCCCATATCTCCTGGGTTCTATATTATGTTCTTTCTCTGTACACTTTCTCCCTTCTGATTCCTCTGCCGTTCTTACAGGATATAATCCCTCGGTCATACTGGCGTCACGCCATCGTCTCATCCGGTCATGATGGGTTTCACTATCATACTTTCGCCCAAACATGTACCTGTAACTACCCCCACCCCTCTGCTTTTCTCGTTCATGCATTTCATCTTCCCATTCAGTCAATGCCTCAAACTGCGTCGGCCTAGGCCGAGGCTCTAGACTCATCATCCGTTCCCGTAAGTTCCTCAATATGGCCAGATTAAATGAGCCATGTTCCGGGAAAGCTAAAACTCCATCTTCTTTGGTATACTTCACCCAGTTATCTAACCAAATACAGGTATGATACCCATACTGCGCAACCATCAAGGATGCCGGGGTTCTTATCGGGGGCAATAACTGTCCTTCCCTAGTCACAATATCCTTATCCTTGTCAAACCAGGTCTTAACCTTACTAAACAAGGATTTCTTTTTCTTTTCTTCAGCGTGGTAATACATTTTCTTATTCTCCACAAGCTGTTTATCCTTTCTACAACTGTACGATCTTCTGTCCAATTGCAGCGCGACTCACACTAACGCACCAATCCTGGAGCGTCTGCGTCACTGTCTCAGTCCACAAATCCCAGCGCGACTCACACCAACGCACCAATCCTGGAGCGTCTACGTCACCCTGTATGTCTCCCAATCCTAGCGCGGCGTCCACTAGCGCACCAATCACCGTACTTTCCACCGTTCCAACCCACTGTCCAATCACAGCGCGGTCTCCATGATGTCAGCAATCTCTGCAGTCGCTTCTGCTCCTGTCTCCTGTCTCTCGCGTCTACCCCTCCTTTACAAGACTACTTGGTAGACTTTGTTTCAATTTCTACGAGTCTGTTAGTTACAACATACAAACATCTCCATTGTCTGCTTCGCTAACCACAGAACAGCAAAAGATCTTTCCCACGAGAATTCTGCCTTTCCCGAGAGCAGCGCTTACCTCTGCCCTACTACAGAATCGTTACTTCCGTTGATAAAGTAGCACATCCCTCTACTCTACCCTTCTAACCAGCACCAATTAACTGTTTTCTCCGGAATGCTCCTAAGAGTTTCACAATTAACTAGAATGCCTTCTCATTCACGCACTTTCACACCAGAAAATGTAACCAGAAAATGTAGTACATCCACACAGAATTCTGTCTTTCCCGAGAACAGCGAACAGTCTGTCCTGCTACAGAATTATATCACACGTTAACAAAGCAGCACTTACCTCTGCCCTGTCCTTCTAACAAGCTCAGAGAATACCTATTACCTTTCTAGTGATAAGCTTTAACGGAATGCCATACGGATCCCTGAGACCTAGGACCAGAACTTCACAGATAATCTTCGCTATCATATACACTTCTCTCACACAGAAAATATGTTTCTAATGGCAACACACGGCGATGCTACCTCATTGAACCCAGACAATGCGACGCGCAACTTCAATTGTCACACGTTTTCCCCTGTCTACATACAGGGCCAACAATCCCGCCTTTTTCCGAGAGCAGCACTCCCTCTGCCCTACTACGGAACTGTCACCGACTCCCTACGTCCCAGAAGCCGTTCACAATACATAAAACTCAACACGACTTCAACATACAGTGTTAGTACAAATATCAATCAATAATCAACAAGCCTATATACAAGCAATTTCGCCAGACTAAGACAATAGTTAACCATCATTCTGCTACCAAGAAACTGGTGCAGATCGGAGCTTCCGAATCCCCTCTACTTCCACGGACGGAGTGATCTCACAGTCACACACGCACACACACATCACACGCTGGTGGGGCCCATTACACCAACATTCATCCTACCACTCTTATCCGTGCCATGTATAAGGGGAAACACTTTCCGATACCTAACCAATCTGCATGTACTTTGAGGTCAACGGCATCAACTAGTTGCTTATAAATCTAGCGAAAACATTTCAAAGAATATGCAAATAAATTCAATAATCATGACAAGAAAATAACCACCCGACACAGAGATTCAAACAGAATGTTCGTTTATCTAAAATTGTAGGAAAAGCCAATTAAATGCAAATTCATTTCTCTCATATTTACCTATTCTGTCTAAATGTCAGATCCTAAGTCAGAACCGGTCCTCAGTAAAAGAAACAGAGTGTCTTGCCGTCATGTAGAGTCTCCGTCCTCTCCGTCAGCATAGGGACCTCGGATCATCAGTTCGGGAAGAAGTGGCGCTAGACCTCTCTAGTCTACTAATATTTATACTAATTTTACATTCTATAATGTTACATTTTAATATTCAGAACGGAGGAAATGGCGGAAATAATGTCATCTTGGTACATTTGCGATAAAGTGCAAGATTTTCTCACACTTAGATTGTCCCAAATAATGAATAGAAAAATTGAATGTCCATGACGAATTCGATACTTCTACGGATGTCTTTTTAAGATGATTTGTATCCCAGTGGTGGGATCATCAGTTCATAAGTTCAGCATTCGTATTCGAAACAAATTTCATGTTCAGGGGCTCTTGGCATCCGTCCTGGATTTGTCGTCATGATCATGGCTTTTCAGTTTTGTCGAGTGGGCAAGGTCACAGACAGCGCGAAGCCTCTTTGCAAAATTTCCATCTACTCAAATGCAGGCTGCGGGTGGTAGCCATTTTCTGGTAGGCCACATTAGTCAACTTAAGTGAAAATAGACATAAAACAGAATTACTGCACGGAAAAGATTATACAGTGTTATTCCCTTGCTAATACCCTTATGTGTATGTATTTATCTAGCCATTTGCGACATCAGAAGCCTTTAATGCATATTAATTATAAGCGCAAAACACAATAACATTACATAAGCAACATCTATTTCTGTCAGTTTGCTCACCAACTTAGTTCACCTATTATTTTAGCCATGCAATAGCATTCCCACGTGAAATTCTCTTGTTAATAAGGTTGGTTAGACAAGACCTGACAAACTTTTAATAATTAATAATTAATCAGTAGTACTTTTAATTATAACATGCGAAAATGAAACAGGTATTCGGTTTTAAGGAAAAAACCCTGCTCCATCAGTAGCACAAGGCATGGAGTTAATTCGTAGCCAGGGAACTCATTTGAAAGAAAGGTTTGGGATGTGGGCCGCCATTAATCCCTAATGTGTCAATGATATGTTAAAAACAGGGCGTGCTGTAAGCTGGGGCCACCTTGTGAACCTTTGGAATGAATCCGTCTGAGTGTATTTCAAATCGATCTGCTCCGGTCGTCTGCCTGGTAACAATGACAACTGGCCGGCAGCGCGTGTGTGCTTAAATACATGCAGTTTGGACCGGTTGTTTGGCAGACATCAGTACTGATCGCCACTTACCGATCTAATCTGTTTATCTGCAATCTCAGTTTACAGTGAAGAAAGACCGGTGTCTCAAAGGAAAGAAAGAAACAAAGGACAAAGGAATAGCGTAATGAGTGGGTTTAGTGCAGTATAGAGATGTTGGGAAGAGGCCTAATTTATGTATATTTTTATCGTAAGCACAAATGGATATATTTTCGAATTTTGTACACATATTAAATTGGAGGAAGAAGCATAATATTCCAATTGTATGAAAGGTCATGCTAGTCACAGCTTAAATTTGAGACTTAAAATAATTGTGTTTATCCTATGTGCCACAACTATGAAATATCTGCAAAGTGAAACACCATTTCATGAAAGTTACACAGTAATACATTAAGGTAACAAAAAAGGTGCACTGGAATATGCCTTATATAGTGTGTTCATATATAATGGGCCACATTTATCGTAATACTTAACTGTAGGGAAACACTTTTCTCCTATATATTGCAATGGGCACAATCATGAGAAAAAGCTATTAAAATAATATATCATGCCGGTATTTACAAGAATATTTATACAGTCTAGAGTGGAGGGGGTTCATTTCGTAGGTGGACTACATGTAAGTTAAAACAGTAGCTGGGGGACATAACACCCTCTTGCACCTGGTGCAGCTTTACATGGATTGTACTGAGAACAATATACTATGTTGCCCCGGTGCCGGGTCGCTAGGGAGTCATAGTTTTCATCAACCCAATGTCGTTATGAGCCCCCGCCATTCTTCGGCGGAATTCAATCCATGAGTTATGGAATCAGATCTCTCTATCCAACGGCATTCCAAACGTTGTAGAATTTGCGTCATGTCCCCACCTCTTGCAGGGATGTTGGATTTCTCAATGACTTGCCATTTATTCTCATCAGGTGTGTGGTTGGCCTCAGCGAAATGTGCCACCAGTGGTGCATTCAGGACTGAACACCGTATCCGTCTTCTGTGTTGCCCGATCCGTGCTTTGATAGGCTGTTGCGTCTGTCCTATATATGAACAGAAATAACTGAAACATGAACACCAATAAAATCCAAATGCAGTGTTAAAAGCTTGCCTCTTTGTAATATAATCATCTCATCAAGGAATAGCAGCAGGTCAAACATTATCCAGTACACAAAAATGAAACAATGTCAATGTCTTGTCTTTACCGGAAAATAAAAACTGACAAACTAGAGAAAACTTTCCCTAACATTGAAATTGGACTGAGAATATTCTTGCCGTTGATGGTCTCAAACTGTAGTGGTGCAAGGTCCTTTTTATAAAGTTAAAACTAAAAAAAAATAAGCTACGTAATTGAATGTTACAAGCCAGACTCAATTTTATGGTTCTGCTGAGCATTGAGTCAGAAATGCTCCAAGAAATAGAATTTTCTGATCTGGTTAATGAGAAAGAGAGGCATACTTTAAAAGGTAGTGTCTTACAGGTGCCTAATATTGCACAGAGATGTTATAGAGAGTGTATTTAGAAGCTTTATTTTGAGGAAACACTTAGTAATATTTTTGGTACTCAGTGGGTCGAAGTAAGCATTCATAGAAACACATTTGCTTACTTTTTCCCAAAATATGCATGGAGATGTTTAACTTCTGGTACCTAGCCTGTAGTTAAAATACCCCTAGATCACCGGAAGCACAGCACATTGTGTACTAAAAGCATTTGACATTATATGACGAGAAAAACTGACAAATAGGAAGAAGTCACAAGAACAAAATCACTTTGAATAATGTTTGTGAGAGAATACAGAAACTGCAAACTATGTGACAAACAACATTGTCAACATTTAAATCAACAATATAGAATTCTTATACTCAATCTTATCTGACCCATCATTCATCAACTATAAAACAACCAAAGAGTGCCTGTCTATTCAGGAAAACAGCATGAATGTAGCAGAGCATGCACAAATCTCTAGTAGGAATCACCAGTGATGCAATGAATAGCCTAACAAATGGCATAGCACGTTAGTCAACAAGTGATCCTCTGTTTGAAACAATTTAACCCCTTCGCTGCTGCGGACATTCCGCTGCAGCGCTGGGGGGGGCAGGGGGGCAGCGCGGCGGGCCTGTGCTCATGACGGAGCCGCTCCGTCATGAGCCACAGTTGAGCTGTGCTCATGACGGAACGGTTCCGTTATGACTCCGCCCATTTGCGTTGTCCCCTCGCACAGGCGGGGAAACAGCGCCGCGCAGGCGGAGCGGCCGCCAACAGGATTGTCATGACGGAACCGTTCCGTCATGAGCACACGCCAACCGTGGCTCATGACGGAACGGTTCCGTCATGAGCAGGGAAGGGGTTAAAACATGGTGGCTGCTGACTTTAAAAAAGATATTTGAGTCATTTGCGAAGGAGACCAAATTGTCAGTATAATTGCACAGTAAAGTTGCTGAACCTATAAGTAAGAGTTTATGAATAACCCAGCAATGTACAGACATATGGGTCTTATTGACTCTAATAGAAAATCATTGAGGGCATCTCCAACACTGGGTGGACCTGAAAATGTTTATATCATAAACACCGTCCACCTGAGCTTCATAAGATTATCGTCAGCAGTTTTCACAAAGGCCCATAACTTTCTACCTATCATTGAAACTTAATTCATGCCTTTCATACTGTCAGCAAACATTGCCTTCAACAAATCTTTCAAAACCAGCAGCATTAATGTTAACTTCCTCAAAATTAAAATAGAACTCTACAACACAATTACTGTAAAGGTCTGGTATGAGCAACAAGATTTGTGGAGAGACAAGATGAGGACAGATAACTGTCCAACAAGGATAACTGCTAAAACATGTGCTGTTTAACTTATTTATGCACCATGATGTTTATGATATCCAAACAGTCACCCATTGCACAGAACACATTGAAGAAGTTTGAACACAAATGCTTTTCTGTACTTATTACTGTATTCTGACGGCCCATAACCTATAGCTCTAAAAGTACATCTCAAAATCAACATTGTTAATGCCTTAAAAACAAGATGGAACTCAACAGTAAAATGTTAGAGATGATGTTCTAAACATCACAGAGGAAAGAAAGAACCAATGTTAATAGTGAAAAGGTGAGAAGAACAGCACTGGAAATAGTAAATGGATAGAAAGTTCTATACCCCAGGCTAAAATGAATGAAAAATAATATCTTGAAACTAGACATTGATTGAAACCTAGACAGGTGGATACAGAATTTTGCAATATAATTGGACATCATCACTCTGGCTTACTGTAATATTTTCATATGCGATAATTGGAGTGCCTGAGATAGCCAACAGGAAAGAGTGGCCTAGCACAACCAGAGGACCCCACAAATCTTCATTTACCTTCAGGTGTGGATTCAACTGACATAATCACTATAGAATTTCATGTAAGTAATTACACCTCATTTGCAGTGGGGTAGCAAGGGGGAGTTGAAGGGTGGTCCACCCTGGGCAGCACAAGTTTTGGGGGCAGTGGCACTTTTACCCTCATCGTCGTCTATCTCTCTGCCACCCATGCCACCCATCCCCCCTGCTCTTCGCTCTTACCTGCGGCAGTCGCGGGGCGGAAAACGCAGGGACTGCCACAGGCGGCAAAAGGTCTAGCTATGCCAATGCTCATTTGTCTTCTTTCTTTTCCTGTATCTGACATTTTTATTGTAGAATTGAATATTGCGTGGCATAACAAGGGTGTGAATAAGCTAAACATGGACAGTGAATTCAAAGTTATTTCAAACAGGGGCTCCCAAAATATGTTTGGCCCAGGGCCCGTAAAATCCTTAAGATGTCCCTCTGCCCATGGCCACCTGTGTTTGCTGGGCAGTGAAGCAGGCATGCTCCTCTGAACTTTAGATGTGCTTAAATCTTCCACTGCAAGCAAGTCACTGGTACAAGCAGTGTGGGTGCCACTTAATGTGAGGTTTCAAGTTTGATACGTTTGCACTGCGTGAAGGTAGAGTCAAGACAAACTACATTTCCCGGAGCAGCACAGGGTGGTCACAAGACTTGCAAAGGTGGTGATCATCTTAGATTGAAGGAGTATAAGTTACTCGCTTTTCAGGGAGTTCCTTGCTACACAATCATGATACTTGGTTACTGCGGCCGGATCTTTGTTGCAACACAATGAAGGAAAATCATTAAGTGAAACAAAGGACCTGAGATATAGACTAAAGTGTCAAAAAAGCTTTGAAATGAATTGGAATTCATCAAAATGCGCAAAAGAATATTAAAAAATCCAGTTCTTCTCAGAATTGTAAAAGTAATTCTGCCCGTATGTTGAGAATGGCCAAGTTTATTCAGTGCGGTTGGCTTGAATAAGCAATATGCCTGGGGCAGGCCCTAGATCAGAGGTTTGCAATAACTACTGCTAATCTGATTATTGCTCAATTATAGCATTTTTCAGGCTCTCTTAAAGAGGATCCCGGTGCTGCGAGGATCGATGAAGATAAAATGGGCCGCTGAAGGTGGAATAAACTGTATAAAAGGTCAAAGACAGATGTTTCCTAGAAATACCTAGCTGGCTTGCGTGGAAAACCACACCACTCACAAATAAAGCTGTATGGACACATTACAAAATTTTGAATAATTTATTAGGTGCATCATTCCAGTTCCACAATACTTTTTTATACCCGAGTGAATTCGAATTGGTTGACTCATACACTGCTTTCTTATTGTGTCATTTTACATTAAACTGGTTCTAAATGAATGCTCTATTCATGTTTTAATGTTAATTTACAAATTATGTATAAATTATTAAGCGCAAATAGTGTTTATTATATTTTTGCTGACTTCTATTTCTACAAAATTCCCTAATAAATAACATTCTTACTTAAAAACATTGATACTAGAAATATGTATTTAAATATGTTTTTGAATGTTACTAGAAATAATATGTAGCTAACTATGGCTGAGATAATATCCAGCCTCAGAATATCAGTGCACGCGACATGTTGACATTTTTATATGGGGTATTTCTACTGAAAGTAAGAAGTCTGAACAAGAACACCGAAGTAAGCGTGAGACCGCCCTCTTATTACACTGCCGGTTAGCGGGGAATGACCCGGATGCAGGAAGTGTTCTTTCCCTGTGGTCTCCAAAACCCCTTCATATGGAACATCTTTTTTCAGTCCAGAAAGCTTCATGGATACTCACCTTAAGTCTTGAGGCTTTCGTTGTTGTGGAGGTAATTTATTGCACTTACTGCTCAGCATGTACACAGCATGTTCCATTCATCGGGAGTTATTTACTTGCATGGTATTATGGGTGCATATGTTTTCATGTGTTTCACATCATGAGGCATGATATTTTCTTCTGTAATATTAACGATTTCGGACAGGTGGGAGGTTTCGTCTGATCCTACAATAAGTCAACTCAGAGACATACTTTCATTCCTGAAATGGTAATTATTGTAAACAAGAATCCTGCGCGAACACCTGTTTGCACAAGGATTAGAATTTAGCCCTAAATCTCTAATGAAGTCTGCGTATTCTAATTTCATTATTGTGCTTTGATGTAACTGCGATACGCAACATATTCTAAACTACTTAATCCACAATGCCTCAGCCTAGCTCCTAAGGACAGAGGAAAAGCAACTGGGAACTGCAGCTAAGCAAGGGACAGCTCATCTGCTAAGCTGGAGGAGCATCACCCCACTTCTCTTTGAGCAGTGAAAAGAGGAAAAAACAAAATGATAATAACTTTTAATATCTGTTAGACCTGGCAGATCTTGGCGTGATTACCCCAGGCTTTTTTGCCTCTACCTCCTTTGTTTTTAGATGCTTTGGGTACTTTGCCACTGCTGATCAGTGTCAAAGTACAAGTGTAAAGTGTAACGGTAATTGGTTGGCCATGATTGGTATGTTTGCTTACTAGTAAAGTCCCTAGTTATGTGCACTGTGTGTGCCAGGGCTAGTAATGCAAAGGCGACGAAGAAGGGAACTCAGACCTGCAGTGTAAGGCCTGCGCGCAGTTTGCTAAGTTAGCATGCTGTCCTGACAAGTGCAACCTCTAGTCAGGCCTTACTTTCCCTTTTTCATACACAGTGGGCACCCCTGTGGTAGGTCCCGGGTAACCCCTGGGCAGGGTGCAGTGTAAGTAAAAGGCAGGACATATACTGAGGTGTGTGCTATGTCCTGACACTGAAAAACACTCCATTCCGTTTTCACTGGTGAAAGGCCATCCTGCCCATAGGAATGAAAGGGGGAGGCTGGGTAGTGTGTTTTGTTAGCCTAGTTTCCTATAAGTTTAAAATAGAGAGGTGAAGTTTAGTATGTATGAACTCACAGTGTCATAACACATCTTTCTATGAAAGTGGTTTTGTCACTGTGTGTTCAGAAACCACTCTTTTAGAAAGTGGCTGAGTTTTGTGCTTTAAGCATTTCTGTGTGTCTCTGCTGAATGTGGATTGACTGTCTGGATCTGAGAGGTGAGAGGAGCTGGGAGAGGTCTTGACCCAGGGAGGGGTTGAGATGGCACCAGGCTGCCCTGCATCTTCAGAGTAGGGGGAGGAGAGGCCCTGCAGGTGAAAAGGCCTGGGCTGGTGCTATAAACCAATTGACCCCTCTCCTACTGAGTGATGAAGGATCCAGGCCCCCAGTATCAAAGGGAGAAAGGTGACACTGGGAGGGAGACACCCAGAACTGATTTAGAGAGGTGTCAGGGACCCCTGTGCGCAAGGAACTTCAAAGACATTAAGGGGTATAACTATAAGAGCTGAAACCCCTAAACATGGGAATGAAACAGAAATGGATTGAGACTGAAAAGGCTTGGACCCATTTTGTGCTCAAGAGGAACCTCTGCTAAGGAAAGAACAACTGAAGAGACTGCTGGGGAAGGACAAATCCTTGCTTTGTGATCTGGGGCTGGTCTGCAGTTTGCTGTTCTAACCAAGGAAGAGGCTGTTGGGACTGTGCTTGGTGTGCAGGGACCACCTGCTTGACGAATACCATGCTTTGTGCTGTGTCTTGTAACCCCAAGGGCCCGAGGTGAGCTGGCTCCCTGTTTGGAAACACAGGAACATAAACGTTTCCGGAGAAGTTTCAAGCCACGCGGTGAGTGCGTGTTGTGGCAGCTTGAGACCCCCAGAAGCTGTGCCTTGTGATCCTGGACACACGGAGGAGAAGTGAGACTCAGACGCGCTGGGTGCATGGCGTGCAGCACAGGGGGTGTTAGTGAAGAGCGCCTGGTCGATGTGCGCACCGAAGCTGTAGTGAGTCTCGAATGCGTTGGGTGTGTGTCGTGGTGCACTGCAGGCATTAGTGAAGAGCGCCTGGTCATCGAGTGCACTGGAGGAGAAGTGAGGCTCAGACACGGTGAGTGTGTCGAGGTGCGGCCGAAGGCATTGGTGAAGAGTGCCTGGATATCGGGGCACCGGACTTTGAGTAAGTCTCAGTAAAGCAGTGTGCGTGCTTTGGTGCAACCTGGGACTGTGGAGGTGATCGGCTGATCATCGTGTGCACCGGAAGAAAGTGAGTCTCTGCAACGCAGTGTGCGTGTCTTGGTGCCAACTGAGACTGCAGGAAGGAGTGCCTGGTGAGCGTGCACTCTGAGTCAATGTGGAGTCCCATCAGCGTTGTGTGTGTGGCTTTGTGCCAGAGGAGACCCGGAGGGTGCGGTGGTGAACGTGCACCTGGAGTAAAGTAATCTCGGGGGCATGGGGTACGTGTGCCCTGCGGCCACCTGAGACCTTCCTAACAGTCGCCGCCCGGACCGGCAGCCCCGGAAGAGCTGAGCTGTCAGGCCCGTTGAGAAAGTTCTGCACGGAAGGCCCTGTTCGCGGAAGGAGGAGAGGAGAGTGGGGTCGCGCCCCCAGGTAATGTGGATCGCTACCTGGGCGGGGTGCGAGCTCGAAGGGACATTCTCTCAGCCTCTCAGTCCTTCTGACGACGTGAGCCTGTGCTTCGGCTCAGAGTGGAGGCCCGTACTGACGAAAGGAGTGGCAGTACTGGGGCCAGAGTAAGAAGCTGTACTCTAAGTCATCGTTGAACCATGTGGGGCGCAACTGTTTTCGAAGAGGCTGATTGTCATAATACACATTGCCAATATTGCTGCTAATGAACTGCCGGACTGTCTTTTGACACCTGACATTATTTCTGCATATAGAAGTACACGATTGTAGGGCTACGCATTGTGTTATTTATCCCTTGCAAAGTACAGGATTGTAGCGGCCCGCATTTTATTATTTCGTCATTGCAATGCATATGATTGTAGTTACGCCTTGCATTAGTCCTTAATTGCAAAGTACATGATTGTAGCAGCCCGCATTGCATTATCTCTTCATTGCAAAGTACGTGATTGGGGTGTGATGCATTGCATTATTCCTTCATTCTGCAGTACATGATTGTAGTGGTATGCATTGCATTATTTCTCCCATTGCAAGGTACGGGGTGTATCGTTACGCATTGAATTATTTATCCTTTGCCCAGCACAGGGTTGTATCGTTATTCGTTACGCAGTGTATTATTGTTTGTCCATTTCAACGTGTGTAATTCTAGCATTGCGACCAGTATAGCATTTTGGAAGCGGTGGTTGGGATTTGAACCTACCAGCCAGCCAGAACGAATATTACCATTTATTATATGTTGACTTTTGTAACGTGTGGTCTGATCGTATATCTTTATATATAAAGTTTTTACTTGTTTAATCAAACTTGTGTGGAGTCCATTTGTGGTGTCACCAGGGGGTTACAGTGGGTGTGGTTGCACAGACTGTCCACTTGTGCCTTGGACATAGGCCTGGCTGCTCGTGCCAAACTAAGGGGGTGAGCAGGGCTATTTCAAACGGTGTGCTTACTTGGCCTAAAGTTGAGTGGGGAGTCCTGAGTCTCGCACTTGGTGACAGTGGTGCGGTACGGGGACTCCGGCTTCCAACATTTGGCAGCAGAGCTGTGGGATACGATCCTAAACATAATTAAAACGCGTATGTGCAAAACCACTCACAGTAATTGGTGTACATCATAAATTGATTGCAGCAACAACATATTGCTTTGAATTGGTGGTTCTATTGTTAAGTAACGTTTAAACCACACATCATGTCTCAAGGGGAGAGCCAGATAGCCGGTGAAGCTGAGGCTGCAGAATTAGAGTTTAACATTGAGGCGTTGTTTACCTACAAGGTTGATCAGTTGAAGAAATTCTGCAGAGGTTTTGGATGTCCCATGAAGTGTAGCTCCAAGAAGGAGGAGCTGCAAGTGGCCTTGGGGGCCTGGTGGGAAGCCAAAGAGGCTCAGGAGACTGGTGATGTTGAGGTGGATGAGGATGACCCAGGGAATGGATTTGGTCCACAGGATTTGCCAGTGGAGGGATGAGCCGTAGGGGCTGGTAGTAGCCATTCAGAGAGGAGTTTTCACCAGAGGAGTTGGTGGGAAACCAAAGTGTCAGACTGCATGAGTTGGAGGTGTCTTCTTTTCTTGCCCTTCTGTGGTACTGTGATGAATTGCTGTCTGCCGGAAGTACCACAGAAGTCCTCGTATTACGTTAGAAGCCCAATTCATGAAGGGCTAGGAAAGAACTTATGACATCCAGCGATAGCGTCTAAGAAGACGAATTGTCCCGTAAGGCATTACAAGAGGGCCATTATATGTAGGGCAAGAATAGGAGACTTCAAATTGTATCCTTATCTATATGACGAAACATCTCGCTATTACCTCTGAGATAAACAATCAAGTGTGAAATGAACTTTTTAATCATATGATTTTTAAAGAACGCCGCAATACCCATTACAAAGCGAGGGTTGTAGCATAATATAAAGGAGGTGGTGTCGACAAAGCCCCTGGGTGAGGACAGCTATATAAAAATGGTTAAGTCTTGAACTAAAACTAGAGTTTCTCCCTCGGCAAACAGGATTTGTTCTATGTAACAATATTTTGATATATCATCGAAAGAATTAAAGAGAGTCTTGATAAAGATGGTTTAAACTGATGAATTCCATCAAATCGCTTTGATGCGAATTTTTACACAATTCGGTGGTTGAGTGGCTCCACAGATACTTTCAAAAGAAATGTGTATCGGGTTCCAGTCAATATTTTGTCCCTTTCACGAATGTGTTACAGTTTATGACAAATTGAAGTGTCTGTTGTTTTTCTCTCGGGGGTTTGATTTAGTTTTGTTAATAGATATTTGTTTGTACCCTATCAATTGAAGGGAACATTAGAGAATGCTTTCTTTGATTTATTTATCATATTATACTGATGAGATGTACTAGATATCAATGTTTTAGATTTTCTGATAGAATATATTTTTCATCTTTATTGTATAAATATTTTTGATAAAATTTGTATTGACTTTTGGACAGTTTCTTTGAGCTTACTGTTTGGGCTTTACTGTTTGCTTATTTTCTATATCTGTTTGAATGACATAAAATGAGAAAGAGTGGTGTGAAATTGTGTGTCTAGAAAACCAAGGAGAAATTTATTTTTCAGCTCTCTGATTTATTGCAGCATTTAAGGGACAATATTGGTTTACCTACTACTGAACTGGTGGTAGGAGAAGAGGATTTCCTTTAGCAGTACATGTGTCCTGAGCCAGAGTCTTAACCCATGCATGCTGCTATATGACGTTTGTTGAATCACGAATAGAGGGATGTGGATAAAATGTTCTTATCATGTTTTTTGGTCAGATGTTACCCTGTTGACAAGTTTTCTGAAGAATTTCCAGCAGTGGTTAAGGTAGATGACCTAATAGCGGGCCTTTCATCACAAGGCAATGTTGTGGCTTAAGACGCTTCTCTACCGGACCCCTCAGATAAGAAGGTGGAAGGGGCTGATCAGTGAGTTTATACAGTCTCTAACGTCACCCTCAGGTTCAATACATATACCACCCAGACAGTTCAGTCTCTACTCAAGGACTTTCATCAGTTGTCAGAACAAATGATTGTGAAGGTTCAGACTGTTCATCCCTCCTCAGTGCTATGGAGCAACAGGTCTGCTTTCTTTCAGGCATCATCTGGTAACTTGTGTGCTTCAGCTGCTGTATCAGGTTACTGCAGTATCAGCCTGTCGTCACCTGTGAATGTGGACCTGGAAAGCGGATGCCCTGCAAAAATCAGTTTTGATGAAGTTACCTTTTGATGGGCATTCTCTCTGTGGATAACTGTTAGAGTATATGATCAAACAAACTCTTGGGAAGAAGAAATTGGCACACCATTTAGATCCTTTTTAGGACAAGAGGTTTTAGTAATAAAGGAGCCTTTCTATTAGCACCCGGTAGAGGAAGCTCACAGCGCTTTCAAAGGAGGGGTCATGGTTGGGGGGCCCTAAATTTAGACAAATCCGACTTCAAAATTCTAGCAGCACCTCGGTCTCTGCAGCCACCAAGTCATGATAAATATTAGGGGCAGCCAGTGGGTGATCAACTCTTCTTTTTCAAGGAATTATGCATGCGGACAGGGTTGGAAAAAAAGATGGTCTCTTCGGTGTCTCAGGGGTATTGTCTGGAGGTTGCTCAGCAACCAAAAGATCATTATCAGTTAACCCTCACTCAGAGACAAGAGGAAACAACAAGCTCTTTTGGAAGGAGTTCACGGCCTGCTTGTAAAGAATTAAATTTTCCCCATGCCTCTGCAGGAACTAGTCAAGGGGTTTTACTCAATTCTGTTCTTGGTCCTGAAATCGTCTGGCAATTTTCATCCAGATCTAGACCTAAAAAAACTCAACAAGTTCATAGAAGATAGAAATTTCAAGATGACTACTTTACACAGTATATTTCCACTGTTAAGGGAGAGCGATTACCTGATTTCTCTAGATATGCAGGATCCATATCTTCATCATCCCATTTTTCAAGCTCACCAGGGATTTGATCAGTTTGCATGGACCACTAGTATTTCAAATTTCAAGTGCTCCCTTTTGGATTGATCTCAGCTCCAAGAGTCTATTAGTGCCTTAGGATTGGCACAAATCTGGTTCTGAACTGGACACCCCAACTTACAGCTTGGACCCTCTAAATCCTGTGGTGCTTGATAGATCGAATCGAGCTTTGCCACCGTGTTGCAAATGGAGCAAGAACAAAAACAGGTTATATATATATATATTTCAAAAAATCCTTACAAAGCAGGAGAGTCGACGCCGTGTCAAATGCGCAAAATATCCTTTATTGCTTGTCAGCTACAACGTTAGACGCGTTTCGCTTGTCCCGCAAGCTTGTTCACTAACGGTCTCCATAAAGTTTTGCCGCCATTTTAAACTTTACATGTGGGCGTAATTCAAACTGAACTACTAAAGCATAAAGAGTGACAACAGACTCGTAGTTCGCAGTGAATCGCGGACTTCTTGGCGGCACATTAAAATTACACAGTTCATATTCTAATAACAGTCAATTCGCTCTCATCTATACGCTGATTTAGCAATTAAAATTTAAATAGTATCTAATACAATTAGCATTTCTCAAAGTTCATTGTGAGTGTATTGGTGAAAGTAAACATAAATATGAATTACTCGCATAAACTGCCCCAGTGGGCTTAAGTACAATAGCATTGATACCATCACCCCAAAACTTCACAACAATTCTGCCCTAGTGGGCTATGAGCCACCTTGCCTAGTCCATCCAATAAACTTTCTGTTGCAAAAAAACAGTAAAAGTGAATAAATCATATATCATAACTTTAAAGAGATACAATTAAAAACAATCTTCATCACATTCTTTTTCAGGAATAGGGAATGAAACACAGTCATTTTACAAGTGTGTATGAAAGTCTTCTTCCATGTTCAAACCTTCGGGGATCTTAGTGTTGAGCCTAATGATGTAATTAGACTCCAACCTTCTCAATTTCTTAACTCTATCTCCCCCTCTCTCGCTCACTGGGACTGCATCAATGACGTAGTACTCAAGTCCTTTAGTGTTTCTATGGTGGACTTGATCAAAGTGTCTAGCAACGGGGTATGTTTTGTCCCCATTCTTGATGGCCCTTAGATGCTGCAATATTCGTTTATGTACTGGGAGTATTGTGCTGCCCACATAGCATAAGTTACATGGACAGCGCAGGACATACACAGCGAAATATGATTTACAGGAAAAAAAACCTTTAATTTTATTCACTT
The DNA here is from genome assembly GCF_964204655.1 of Triturus cristatus. Classification (NCBI taxonomy): domain Eukaryota; kingdom Metazoa; phylum Chordata; class Amphibia; order Caudata; family Salamandridae; genus Triturus; species Triturus cristatus. The sequence continues at coordinate 841,180,196 of NC_140582.1, read as the reverse complement.
CGGTCGTAAGGCCTCCCACAAAAGTAGAGGTATTTTTACCATGTGTGCACGCTTTACATTTCGCGCACTTGATGAAACCCTCTTTTCTCCTCAACCAATTTTGAATTGTTTTAGTCTGTGCTCCTGGAAGTGAATTACTAACCAGGGATTGTTTTAATGACTTGGCTTTTCTGAACGTTATTAAAGGTTTGCGACCTACCAATTTCCTGAGAATAGGATCATTTGCAATAATATGCCAATGTTTTTGTAAAATTTTACGTAGGCTTCCTTCTTGCTTATTGAAACCAGTAATCAATCGGCATTTATTATCACAATCACTGTCTTGTCCTCCTGTTTTGTCTTTACCATTAAATAAAATGTCTTCCCACGATTTCTTACGGGCTTTCCAGATGGCTGTTTCCACCCACGCCCTTGGGTACCCTCTAGCTGCAAAGCGTCCTTTCAAACACTCTAATTCCGCATCTAGATCTTTCGTGCTGCTACAATTGCTCATAGCTCTTAGGCATTCCCCATACGGAATACTCCTCACTAGATTGTTAGGGTGGAAGCTTGTTGCATGAAGAAGGGTGTTACCATCCGTGGCCTTACGATAAAGTTTAGTCTTTAATTTATCGTCTTCAACATACACAGTCACATCCAAGAAATTAACACTACTTTCACTGATCTCATAGGTTAATTTCAGATTCAGATGATTGACTTGTAGACCATTAACAAAGTCCTGTGCACTTGCTTGGGAGCCCTTCCAAACAACAAACAAGTCGTCAATAAAGCGACACCAAAAGAGTACATTTTCCTGCCAAACCATAGGAAACCGCGTCTGGACCACCTGCTCCTCCCACCAGCCCATATGCAAATTCGCATAACTGGGGGCGAAGCAGGTGCCCATCGCAGTCCCACACACCTGGTGGAACAGTTCTCCATTAAAGAGAAAGTAGTTGCTATTCAGGCAAGTTGCAGTCATAGTCACTAACATCTGAGTATGGTGCCATAGCTGTAAAGGCCTAACCCCCAGAAAGTGTTTAATGGCATTGAGCCCATCCATATGTCTGATGCTAGTATAAAGCGTTGTTGCATCTATCGTCATCAATAACAAATCTTGCTCCCATGGGATGTCATAAATTTTCCTTAGAAAATCACCCGTATCCTCTATGAAGGACGGTAGTTTTCTGAATAAGGGATTGAGAAAAAAATCCACATATTTTGAAGTGTTCTCGAGCGCACTCGAGATTGCCGAAATAATCGGCCGCCCCGGAGGGCTCTCAATGTTCTTGTAAACCTTCGGTAATAGATAAAAAACAGGCGTTACAGGTTTGTTAATCTTAAGAAACTGCAGTTCATTAGTACTTAGGAGCCCACTTTTATGCCAATCCATTAATAATGGTCCAGACGCGGTTTCCTATGGTTTGGCAGGAAAATGTACTCTTTTGGTGTCGCTTTATTGACGACTTGTTTGTTGTTTGGAAGGGCTCCCAGGCAAGTGCACGGGACTTTGTTAATGGTCTACAAGTCAATGATCTGAATCTGAAATTAACCTATGAGATCAGTGAAAGTAGTGTTAATTTCTTGGATGTGACTGTGTATGTTGAAGACGATAAATTAAAGACTAAACTTTGTCGTAAGGCCACGGATGGTAACACCCATCTTCATGCAACAAGCTTCCACCCTAACAATCTAGTGAGGAGTATTCCGTATGGGGAATGCCTAAGAGCTATGAGAAATTGTAGCAGCACGAAAGATCTAGATGCGGAATTAGAGTGCTTGAAAGGACGCTTTGCAGCTAGAGGGTACCCAAGGGCGTGGGTGGAAACAGCCATCTGGAAAGCCCGTAAGAAATCGAGGGAAGAAATTTTATTTAATGGTAAAGACAAAACAGGAGGACAAGACAGTGATTGTGATAATAAATGCAGATTGATTACTGGTTTCAATAAGCAAGAAGGAAGCCTACGTAAAATTTTACAAAAACATTGGCATATTATTGCAAATGATCCTATTCTCAGGAAATTGGTAGGTCGTACACCTTTAATAACGTTCAGAAAAGCCAAGTCATTAAAACAATCCCTGGTTAGTAATTCACTTCCAGGAGCACAGACTAAAACAATTCAAAATTGGTTGAGGAGAAAAGAGGGTTTCATCAAGTGCGCGAAATGTAAAACGTGCACACATGGTAAAAATACCTCTACTTTTGTGGGAGGCCTTACGACCGAAGTGAATAAAATTAAAGGTTTTTTTTCCTGTAAATCAGATTTCGCTGTGTATGTCCTGCGCTGTCCATGTAACTTATGCTATGTGGGCAGCACAATACTACCAGTACATAAACGAATATTGCAGCATCTAAGGGCCATCAAGAATGGGGACAAAACATACCCCGTTGCTAGACACTTTGATCAAGTCCACCATAGAAACACTAAAGGACTTGAGTACTACGTCATTGATGTAGTCCCAGTGAGCGAGAGAGGGGGAGATAGAGTTAAGAAATTGAGAAGGTTGGAGTCTAATTACATCATTAGGCTCAACACTAAGATCCCCGAAGGTTTGAACATGGAAGAAGACTTTCATACACACTTGTAAAATGACTGTGTTTCATTCCCTATTCCTGAAAAAGAATGTGATGAAGATTGTTTTTAATTGTATCTCTTTAAAGTTATGATATATGATTTATTCACTTTTACTGTTTTTTTGCAACAGAAAGTTTATTGGATGGACTAGGCAAGGTGGCTCATAGCCCACTAGGGCAGAATTGTTGTGAAGTTTTGGGGTGATGGTATCAATGCTATTGTACTTAAGCCCACTGGGGCAGTTTATGCGAGTAATTCATATTTATGTTTACTTTCACCAATACACTCACAATGAACTTTGAGAAATGCTAATTGTATTAGATACTATTTAAATTTTAATTGCTAAATCAGCGTATAGATGAGAGCGAATTGACTGTTATTAGAATATGAACTGTGTAATTTTAATGTGCCGCCAAGAAGTCCGCGATTCACTGCGAACTACGAGTCTGTTGTCACTCTTTATGCTTTAGTAGTTCAGTTTGAATTACGCCCACATGTAAAGTTTAAAATGGCGGCAAAACTTTATGGAGACCGTTAGTGAACAAGCTTGCGGGACAAGCGAAACGCGTCTAACGTTGTAGCTGACAAGCAATAAAGGATATTTTGCGCATTTGACACGGCGTCGACTCTCCTGCTTTGTAAGGATTTTTTGAAATATTATCGGACCGAGCCTGGGAGGTCCGTCCGTCGACGCGCCCTCTGCTCTGGAGGTGGTGGGCATACCGAGGCATACGGAGGAGAAATATATATATATATATATATATATATATATATATATATATATATATATATATATAGATCTTCAACTATCAGGTTCGATATTTTAAAAAAAAATGACAAGAAGTTGAAGAAGTTTCCAAAACCTTTATTTATCATATAAGAATTAATGTGGTTTTGTCATCTTTATTCCAGTAAGTCCAAATTTAAAGAAATATTGAGAAACGGTTGATTAGTGACAGTATGAATCAAACAGAATGTTCCATAAAGAAGATTTGTTAGTAAAGTAGCTAAAGAAGCCTAACCTTTCCAAATAGAGAACCCATGAGGAGTTCCTTCTAGGAAAAGAGCAAGAGTTTCAGAGCATAGATGAAGCCTTGAACTTTCCATAAAGGGTCGCTCTGGAAACTCAGCCAAGTTCCCCACAACGGCAGTAACAACTTTTCAACTCTCGAAGTAGAGTCGAAAAAAGGCGTCTCTTTAAAAGAAAGGATCTCTCACTAAGGGGCCGATTCTGATGTTGGACGGACCATAGTCCGTCCGACATTGGTCAGGAACTGTAACCGAACGACCTCCTGTCGTCGGTTACAGCCCTGGAAGTAGGATGTGACCGATGCCTATACCTTTGAATGGGAGCATGCATTCCAAACGGAATGCATGGTCTCATGGAAAGAGCAGAGGTGCAGGCAGGCACCCCAAGGTAAACAGAGGGGCACCATAAGTGCCCCCTAGGCTGCCACTCGGCGGCCTTGCACCCATGGGGTTTCTGCTGGGGGCCCCAGAGCTGTTTCCCAATGCCTTTCTGTGCCGGAAAGGCATGCAAAAAAAGGCAGTGGGAAACTGCCATCGAAATCCCTCGGCTGGAAAGAGCCGTCCAGGGGATTACGGGGGCCTTCCGAATGGCAGACGGGCTCTCTGAACCCGTCGGAAGTCATTCGGAAGACAGATTCGGTTTCACTTCCGACGGACCCCAACCGAATGGGTCGGTCGGAAGGGAAACCGAATCGGTGACTCCGATCCAGTTAGGATGGCTCCGTCCGAGGGTCAGAGCCATTCCTAACCACATCGGAATTAGCCCCTAAGTAGGAACAATCAATTATAGTATAAAAATGCACAAGAATGTAACGAAAATTAGTAGGTGTATGATGCTTTCAGCCAATGGAAACCGCTCATCCGATGATGTCATCGACATCCGCTGCTTCTCCTCTCAATTCCCACGTTAAACATTCACAGCGGTACATAGTAAATCTGATGTTGCAATAATGGTAACATGGAGGAAAGTTCACATTAGAACCTTCTTACCTAAGCTATTAACTGTGTTCAATGTCCGGTTGTGAATACAAAGGGCTAGCCAAGTGCAATTAAACAAATCTATGGACAATGTTCTGGTTAGGCATACATAAAATATATCTAAATTATTCTTTATTCAAACAGTCTATTCATAAAGAATCCACAGCAAAGGTCATTGTTAAGACAGGATGATCTAATATGGTGTGATGAAGCAAAGGAACATAATCTTGAAGTCAGCACATTCTTTAGTAGGATGCTGGTGTCAGGTAAAAATGTTCTAATAAACATCTATTTAACTGTGAGCAGGGAGTCGAGAGAAAATGGTTTGGCACTAGTTACAGAAGAACATTAAATATGATAGCCTTCTACATTTTTTTCTTCATTTTATTTATACTACACGTTTAAAGCAAGCACATTTTCCCTATGTGTAATTTGCTTATGAATTCTGTGGTAAATAATTCTCCTTTACCTGGACTGAATTTGATACAGGAACATAATAAAACAGCTCAGTAAAATGAGAGGCAGAATCCGTGGTATTAGAGGTTCGGAATGGGCTTTATTCCAATGAACGATTATAATCGGTTGCTCCAAGTTCCATCACCACGGAGGTTCAGGAAGTGAAGTACATACATTATTGACATGAAATGACTTTTATAGTACATACATTACAATGAAGCGAATACAGTAGGCGTAACAATTGATAAGGAAAATGACGAATATCATGCGTAACTGAAAATGGGTGTAATAAGGAGTAAAAAGGAACATAATTGGTTATGATGTCATATATAGGTGGATCTATAAGATAATACTTGGCATAGATGCGCGCGCAGCAGTATGACGTGTGATTGACGTGTAACTAGGGGGTGAAGGGGACTTGACATTTAGCTCCACATGTGGAGACAAGAAGTCTGGGGGGTCAAGTCAACCTAATCCCAAATCATATCTAACATCCTATGTTTAAAGAACTATGTTATCCATAAAGAAGGACTCTCGAACAGAATCTATTCTATACTGACTGTGCGTGCGTGTACAAGCGTCTAAGTGTCTACACTAAATGCGAGGGCAGGAATCTTCCATAGTAACAGGACTATGAATTACTTGCATAAGGGCAGAGAAGTCGAGCCTTTTGCTCGGTGGCTGGAAGAATGTTTACTTAAACTACTAGGCAGGAATGCATCGGCTGAGGGGGAAGCAGATAACTCGAAGGTGAAATACAGTTCTTGGCAGAGAATAGGCTGATGTCAGGCTTCATGAGCCGCGCAGAGAATGAGACAAAGTTCATGGTCACAGATGCAGGCTCAGACTGGAGCTTTCAGAGGCAGAAGGCAAGAAGAGTTTGACGACAGAATCAGGGCCTACTTGCCTGGACTGTAAAATGGCATAAGTGAACCATATAAAGGCGGTGGCCTTTCGTACTTAGGAATGGAATATCCGGCCTATTCATGGCGGATCTGACAGAGGACATGTTGACGGTGGACGCACATGTATTTGCGTCTTCATAACTGGAACTGGAGGGAACATACATGTACTTGTGACATGCACATAGAACCGTTGGGGTCCAAGATAGGGGACATAACTGACCAGAAAATCCATATTTCCACATTCCCTCCTTGTCCCCTACTTGCCCGTTAAGAGATATCAATCTTCATCAATCCATGGATCTGTTAATATAACATCATTTGTTCTTCTTTCTTCTTCCGGGACGAACGAAATCTTGGTGGTGGAATACACGATGTGGTACACAGACCACAGATCGCTGGTCCACATTGTAGACATAGACAGCAACTGAATAGTATGAGAAGGCCAATACCTAGGAAAGATAGAACTCTCCATCCCCAGGCCGATATCACACTCCAAAACCAACTGGACCAAGTCCAAGTGCCTGGGTTCTGGTGTATCTGGTTTACAATCTCATGAAGGCGAGTGATGGCTTTATATACAGATGGCGAATTTTCTGGTATGAATACGCAGCAGCTTGATCCGATGACCCTACAAGCTCCGCCCCTATCAGCCAGGATGACGTCAAGGACAAGACGATTTTGAAGCACAACAATCCGCATAGCAGATTGCTCTTCTGTTAAATTGCCTAAGGCGGAAATAGTTTCATTCACTACTGCTTCAAGGGTTCTAGTTAATCTACGTATTAGTTTACTATTAGTAACAGTACCTATATAGGGAAAGATGCCTTTATTGAAATCTGTGTATTTTTCCCATGCTGTTTCAGTGTAATCGACAATCGGGAGATCTCTCCGCTCTCTATTGTGTACTAAATGAATATTTCTATAATAATCAGGAGGAGCTAGGAAAACAGGTGGCAAAAGGAATGCAATGTAGCAGGTACCATCCCAATCTAGAGGTAGACGCATATATGCAGTCTGACCACATATAAAGTAGGAGTGGCGATAAGCTCTGAATGAGGATTTGCCTTGATCACTGAATTCTACTGTAGTAGTGCATTTACTATGGCCCATATGTATGGAACCAACCTTTCTTACACACAATTCACCCTTCGCTGGGAATACTGACATGGTGGGTAAGACTAGTTCAACTTCGGATACGACATTTAGAATCATGAGATTAGGTGTAAAATTACCTAATCCATATACTTCATTTTCTAGATCAGTTCCTGTTCTTTTGGGGCGACCCTCCTTGTCAGGGTAGCAGACCTTGAGTAAAACTAGGTTTAGGTTTCCCCATACCCACTGATCTTGGTAAACTGCTGTGTCTGAGTCTATGGAATTGATTAAACTAAACCATGCTCCACAGGAGCCATTATGTGTAAATGGGTGCGGAAAGAATGGCAAGACTCCTTCATAATTCTGATAGGGAGGGAGCCGGCCACACACCCAACAATTAGTTGCATTACTAGTCTGATGGGAATGATGTAACATACTAATGAAAGTGTTATTGCGCAGCGCAAGTCTATAAGACAATTCATGCGGGGGTAAGTCACTAAAAGAATGTTCTGCGGTAACATTGTAAACATGTTTAGAAATAGGGTAATATATGTGCAACAATATACTTGCAGTAATTATTAAAAGACTCAAGAAAAACAAGATTATTAATGTCACTATGCAATGGCTACGCAGTGATTTACAATACGCCTGTCGTTTCATCATTTTTCGCGACTGTCCATGATTCAGGTCTAGAGGATACATGTCAGAGACAGATTCAACCGCTTCACCTAGGAGAGGACTTAAACAATCAAATCGTCTGACGTTCTAGGCCTCAATTTAACTTTGTAGAGTTCGGTTTCAGTCTTTTCAACCAAAGGAAGTTTTGAATCAGTCTGTGAGGGAGTGCAGGGCACAATGTCTATATCTGAGGATTGTCCATGAAATTTCTTGATATGACTTGAATGAATCCAGCCCTTGCGGCCCTCGATCTTCACGGCTGTTCTTGTGGTCAGCAGAACCAACTTGGGTGTCTTCCACCTGGGCTCCAGCTGAGTCTTTCGGTCGAAATTTTTCACAAACACGAAATCACCCGGAACTACGTCATGGGGTTTCACCTCAGTGTTGTCGGGAAATGCTGCAGCAACCTGTGAACGACAAGATTGTAGTGCAGACATCAAGGAAGCCAAGTAATCTGTCAGCATATTACAGTCAATATCAGTTATTTTGCGTGGTATAGGCGTCCCCCACATATTTGGTGGTCTGCCGAAGATCACCTCATACGGGGATAGCCCTGTTCGAGAATGTGCTACCATTCTCATGTAAAAGAGTGCAACTGGTAATGCTACTATCCAGTCGACACCTTTCTCTCTGCATATTTTGGACAGTCTGATTTTCAGTATCTGATTATGTCTTTCTACGAGACCTGCTGCCTCGGGGTGTCGAACACAGTGGAATTTCCACTGATATCCTAGCAGAAGTGAAACATGTTTCATTAATTCGGATGAGAACGGTTGGCCGTTATCTGAGTAGACAACACGTGGTAAACCGTATCGTGGGAAGAATTCTCGAACCAACTGTTTGGCAGTAGTCGGGGCAGTGTAATCTGAAACCGGGTATGCCTCCGTCCAACGGGACAGAGCGCAGACAACTACGAGAACATATTTGAATCCTCGACATCGTTCCATCTGGATATAATCCATCTGGAGGACTTCAAAAGGGTGATCAGGAGGATGAAATCCACCCTGTTCTACGGGAACGCTTTTTCCTGGGTTGAACTGGCAACAGATCATACAGGTACGGACTTTTTGTTTGGCTGCTGCTCGTAAATGTTTATTGAACCAAATGTGTTGAATGCTGTCTAGCATAGCTTTTTCTCCTAGATGTGCTGGACTATGTATAGTGTTAACTATAACTTGGACCATTGAATCAGGAAGGAACCATACAGACCTTTCCTTCATCATCCATCCTTGGTCCGTTTGGATCCCTCCTAATTCAGTCCATTTCTTTATTTCGTCTGGTGTAGCATGTGTCTGTATGTCAATTACGTCAAGAGTAGGATCTTTAAAACTGTCATACAATGTGTCGGCATCGGGACTATTGTCTTTGTCATGTCGGGGGTTTGAGTTTGAGCAGTCTGTTTAGCAGTTCTGTCGGCTAAATCATTGCCTTGGGAAATGATATCAGTAACCTTCGTATGAGCCTTACATTTCATAATTGATATTGCAGTAGGTAGATGTATTGCATCTAATAAGGCATGAATGAGGGGTCCGTGCTGAATGTGGGCACCGTGGGAAGTTAAATAACCTCTCTCTCGCCACAGCACGCCGAAGTCATGTACAACTCCGAATGCATAACGTGAATCAGTGTATATGTTGACTTTTTTACTTGTGGCTTGAATACAGGCTTGTGTCAGAGCGATGAGCTCTGCGGCTTGAGCTGACAAAGTATTAATACGATTAGTTTCAATGACTTCTGTATCTGTTGTGACTGCGTAAGCAGCCACTAACTCTCCTGTACTTGTTCTCATACATGAACCATCTACATACAACGTCAGGTCTGGATCTGACAATGGGACATCTGTCAAGTCTTGTCTGGGTTTTGTCGTTATAGTAATAACTTCAATACAGTCATGAGCTAGTGGGTCTGTTCCGGTTACTGGCAAAAGTGTGGCAGGATTCAATGTGTTACAGCGTCTGATTTCTATATGTGGCTGAAACAATGTAAGTTCATACCCTGTAAGTCGCGCTATAGTCAAGTGTTGTGTTTGCGTTCTATTTACAAGGACTTCTACTGTGTGTGGTACTTGAACTGTCAATGGATGTCCTAACACTATGGCATCGCTTTGTCTGATTGCTAAAGCTGTCGCTGCTACTGATTTCAGGCATGCAGGCAAAGCCTGAGCTACGGGATCTAATGTACTAGAAAAATAAGCACATGGTTTGTGTGCTCCTGCTTGTTCCTGTGTGAGTACTGACAAAGCAGTACCTTCGCGTTCTGTAACAAAGAGTGTAAACTGTTTTCTGTAACATGGCGTTGCTAAAACAGGTGCTTGACATAAAGCTTTCTTTAGGCTTTCAAAAGCTTGTGTATGTTCCTGAGTCCAAGGGAGAACAGTCGATGTGGCTGCCTCCTGGGTTGTCAACTGAATGAGTGGTTTTGCTAGAAATGCATATTGCGGGATCCACTGTCTACAGTATGAAGTGAGGCCTATGAAAGCCCGCACCTCCTTTTGTGTCTTGGGTATTGGCATGTTAGCTATTAACTGAATGCGGTCTGGTGTAAGCTGCCTTCCCTCCTTGGACAGCGAGTGTCCAAGATAAATAACTCGCTGGACACAGAATTGCAGCTTAGAAGGGGACACCTTGTGCCCCTTTTCGGCTAGAAATTGTAAAACTGTCAGTGATGCTTTTTCACATTCGGGTTCGCTTCGGGCGGTGATCAGCAGATCATCGACGTATTGAAGCAGAGCAGTGTTAACTGGCATGTGGATACTGTCAAGTTCTCGTTTCAGTGCTTGGCTATAGATGCTGGGGCTTTCTGTAAATCCTTGAGGTGCGCGTGAGAATTTAAAGCTACGTCCATTTAAACTAAATCCGAATAAATATTGGCTTTCCGGATCTATTGGGACGCTGAAAAAGGCATTCTTGAGATCGATTACAGTAAAGAATGTCGCTTCGGAATCAATAGCTGTCAGTAATGACGAGATATCTGGGACCACAGGGAATTGTGGCACAATGCATTTGTTTAACTCGCGCAGATCAATAACCAATCGATAGACTGGCGGGGCCTTTGGATCTGTTCGTTTAAGAATCGGAATTATTGGTGAATTACATACATTGGAGTCTGTTTCCACAACTACTCCTTGGGTAATGAGCTCGTCAATGATTTGTAGTAAAGCCACTACAGCATCTGGTGGTAACTTGTATTGTCGCATTCGTGGTAGCACCACTCCTGCCTTTAATGTGACTCGATATGGTGTAATATTCATGCAACCAACATCAGTAGGGCCTTGTGCCCATAGACGTGTAGGTAAAGTCTGCAGTCGGGGATCCATGTCTCTAGATACATAGTGACCTTTAAAATCGCGTAAAAACAATCTTACTCCTTCCGGAGAACAACATATTATAGCTCCTAGAGCTTTTAATGTTTTTATTCCTAACAGGTTTTCTGGACATGATTTAGTAAGCAATAAATCTGTAGTTCGGGTCAGAGGTCCTATCGTAAGTGGCAGAGGTTGTGACACTTCATTAACAATAGGTTTTCCTGAAAAACCAAGGGAAATATTTTATGAGCCTGAGAGGGGTGCCCCTGGAACTTCACTACGTTTTATAGTTGTTCGACTTGCCCCTGTATCGAGTAAAAATTTTCTATCTTGACCTAATAATTCACTGTGTACATAAGGTCCTTCTTGATCTACAGGTATCTCGATAAGGGGTAAGTCAACTTCCCTCTCTAGGCTAGTTCATGCGTAACGCTGATACTCAGGATATTCATACTGTGCGGTCTGATACATTTGTCGCGTTGTTGTCTGTGTGGCAGCAACAGGCAACGGTGGTGCAGCTGGCACAAACTGTATTGGCTGTTGTGCGGCTGGCATGGCCTGGGCATGCTGCAGAGCTCCTTGTTCATTCTGATCTTGTCTAAATGGCCGTGATCTTTCTTGTGTTTTACCTATGGCGATATTATGTTTTAAAACTGGACAATCGTGTACGTAATGACCTGGCTTTTTACAATAATTGCATGTCCCTTTTACAGGTCCTGCTGAATCGGAATGTGTCATACCCTTTTTATGTCCTTCAGCTGGAACTGTCTGGGAAACTAACATTTTCATTTTCGTGTCTTTCATGCGTCTGTGTTCATGTTCTTGTTCCTCTCTAATTCTATTATGATGGTACTGTAACATTTGTAACATTTGTGATGGAGTGTTACCTTGCCAGGTACTCTCGAATTTTAATACTCTATTCTTTACTGGTGGCAGGGCATTTTCTACTAATTTTGTTACAAACAGATGTGGGTATGATTCGCTACTTGCTTTTATGCCACTATTTATACCAAAACATTTTTCAAATCGGGCATAGTAATCACTAGTGTCTTCATCTTGCTTCTGTTTACAGGCTGAAATCGTACCCCAATCTTCCTTTTTCGTAGTTAATAAACGTGGCAGTACCTGTACTAATAAACCTGGCAGTGCTTTAGTTTTATCCCCAAGTCCTGCTCCTGCAGTTCGGGCCTTTTCTTCCGCTTCTAACACTGACCATTCTATCTTTTGGTCTCCTACCTCCCACTCTTTTTCCTTGAGTTTCTCATAAATGCCAGCAGGCATCAATACCTTTAATATTGTCATAATGTCGGGATAGGTATACTCTCCCATGAGTAACATGTCTTTAATTTCTCGGTGAAAACCCGCTGGGTCTTTGTCATGACTGGGTACCACTTTCTTCATTTGTAACAATTCTATTTTCGATATGGGCGTATATACAAATACGCGTTTAAACTCATTGTCCTCGCCCTTTATTGGGTGCACTTCTCGTAAGGGATTCTGTCTATCCATGTGATACGTGGTTCTTTCCTTGACGGGCAATGAGACATGTTCTGAACATACAAAAAGAATATACTGCTTTCTTGATTCTAGAATTTCTTTAATTAATTTAGTACCTGCACCTCTCCATTTATTCATAAGCAATTCAGTCAATATGTCAGGTAAGGGACCAGGGTCCGAACGCTGACTCCGATATAGTATAATGAGTTGTTGAATCATATAAATCCCAGCTAACCGCTGTTCATCTGGGGTGAGATTCAAAAATGTGCGTACTACTGTATCATCACTATATTTTCCGGGACTGTCCACCCAATGGACAGCTGCCCTGGCTAAATCTTGTTCATCCATAGAATCGAGGAAATGATAACCCCTTCGTTCTCGGAGTAATTTGTCAGCTGTTTGGAACGAATGCTCGTTAGACCTTATATGGACTATGGGTGTTGGGAAACCCCTGTTATTGTCTGGACATATCGGGCGTATCGGGTCAATAAGACATCTCGTACTATTACAAGATCTTCTTTTACCTACATAGGCTATAGTTTCTGACTGTCCTGTGGGCAGTCCTGACCCTTCTTCCTCGCTTTGTTCGAACTCGTCTACCTCTAATCTCTCTTCGTGTAGGCGTTCTATTTCTTTACGGATCTTTCGGCACATGGCTATTATACAATTTTGTTTATCATGTCTCCCTTCTGATATATTCTGGCTCCATCTTGTAAGAATTTGCATTGCTTCCGGGTCTACCCCCGGTCGGTCTTTATTTCTGATCACACAGTTTATGAGGAAACGTAACAGTTCCCCCTGTATCTCTACTTTCTGGTATTCCATAGCTCTGTTAATACATTCTGGATCTCGCCCTGTTTGGACAAAATGGTATATATTATCTAGATGCGCAGTCATTCCTGGTAACTTCCCTAAATACACTGCGGCTCGTCTGATACGCAATGACGCCAGGGTCATTTCGTCCTCTTTACCGGGCACAGGGTCATATCTGCAATCTATAAGAAGTTCCTTCAGCGTACGGGCACTTATGAGTTTGGGTGTACGTGAATGTGCTGACTCTTGAAAAGTAAGTTTATTTATTCTGGGTGGCGTAGAAAAGATGTTGGTAGCACCTCCCGTGGCCCCATCTGGGGTGTCGGGTGTGAAAGGATTCGTCGAACGTGACACAGCAACTACAGGTGTGGACACAGCTATAGAAGTAGCTGTAGGAACGGATGCAGAAACAGATGTGCTTGCCAGAACTTGTGACTCGATTTGTTGCTGTAGGGATACGGGTGCTGGATCTTGGCGTTGGACCTCCCTGGTATGCGGTCTATGCGGGGCGGAATTAGCATACTCGGGAGCTGCGTCATCTAAATATGAGGAAAGAAAAACGTCTTCTGCGGTTCTAGGATGCCCCTTAGGATGTACCTTTATTGGGAACAATGGGGGTGGCAAGTCTTTCGGTATTTCCGGGGTAGCCTTAGGTAATCCTTCGGCCAGAAGGGGATACATACCATTCATAAGGGCATTTCTTTGTCTGTCTACTTGTTCTGTTTTCACTCGGATACCTTCCTCAATTAATAGATTTTCTCGAACTTTATTGGAATTCTCTTTACTCTTCTCTTCCTGTCTACGTGCTTTTTCTGTTCGTCTATGTGATTCTTTACGCCATAATTCAATGGCATCTTTCTGTGACTGTCTGACTTTCCTTTTCCATAATTCTTCTTCTACTTTCATGATGCACTCTGCATCCCAGGTTCCCGCTGTGGGCCACCTCTGACTTTCTGGTAATTCCTTGGTGTAGTCTACCCATAAATCAAGAAATAATATGGCGTCTAGGCCATGTTTATGATACATGAAGTACCCTGGAGTGTCCCTAGGAGGAATGGGAACGGCTTCTTCGAGTACCCCTTTTCTTGTAGTGATCTGTCTTAGTTTCGAAAAGAACGGCATATTGAGAACCGATCTTATACTTGATTTTGACCAACTGACCTGATACTTGATTTTGAACAGACTTAATACAATAAACACGATAATGAACAGTCATTCATACCACAATATACAGAACGTACTTAAACACATTAAACATTAAACATTAAACCTTTAACTGAAACAACAATGATGATCGTCTGCATAACTAATCACCAAGCTTAATTCTTGACAATAACTAGATACTTCGGAATACTTGATATACTGCTAAACAGTACAGATACACTGCTGAAACAGTGCAGACCGGATTTGTGTACCCAAACCCGTCTTGACCGGCACAACCTATGTGCACGTCAGAAATGCCTCCCCAGCAATGGTACTCACCGGGTAGCTTTGGAAACGGAAGGCCTCGGTAACTTGAACTTGAACCGGACTGGACTCGACTCGACTCGTCGGACACTGGGCTTGACTTCGAACTGGTGGGTCTCTGTATACCTCGGATCTTGCTCTCTCAGCTAGGCTCTGGTCGGGATACTTCGCACTTCTCACCGCCTCGTCTGGGTGTTGATCGCAGTCTCAGTCGCCCCCGCTTGACCGGAGGGAGATACAGGAAATCCTGCTGGTACGCGTTATTGTCCGTCCAGCTGTGGCAGGAGACCGGGCCTGCAACGCACCGCCGGCGCGTGAGATGAGAAAGTGTCCCTATTCGGGCGCCATTCATGTGGTAAATAATTCTCCTTTACCTGGACTGAATTTGATACAGGAACATAATAAAACAGCTCAGTAAAATGAGAGGCAGAATCCGTGGTATTAGAGGTTCGGAATGGGCTTTATTCCAATGAACGATTATAATCGGTTGCTCCAAGTTCCATCACCACGGAGGTTCAGGAAGTGAAGTACATACATTATTGACATGAAATGACTTTTATAGTACATACATTACAATGAAGCGAATACAGTAGGCGTAACAATTGATAAGGAAAATGACGAATATCATGCGTAACTGAAAATGGGTGTAATAAGGAGTAAAAAGGAACATAATTGGTTATGATGTCATATATAGGTGGATCTATAAGATAATACTTGGCATAGATGCGCGCGCAGCAGTATGACGTGTGATTGACGTGTAACTAGGGGGTGAAGGGGACTTGACATTTAGCTCCACATGTGGAGACAAGAAGTCTGGGGGGTCAAGTCAACCTAATCCCAAATCATATCTAACATCCTATGTTTAAAGAACTATGTTATCCATAAAGAAGGACTCTCGAACAGAATCTATTCTATACTGACTGTGCGTGCGTGTACAAGCGTCTAAGTGTCTACACTAAATGCGAGGGCAGGAATCTTCCATAGTAACAGGACTATGAATTACTTGCATAAGGGCAGAGAAGTCGAGCCTTTTGCTCGGTGGCTGGAAGAATGTTTACTTAAACTACTAGGCAGGAATGCATCGGCTGAGGGGGAAGCAGATAACTCGAAGGTGAAATACAGTTCTTGGCAGAGAATAGGCTGATGTCAGGCTTCATGAGCCGCGCAGAGAATGAGACAAAGTTCATGGTCACAGATGCAGGCTCAGACTGGAGCTTTCAGAGGCAGAAGGCAAGAAGAGTTTGACGACAGAATCAGGGCCTACTTGCCTGGACTGTAAAATGGCATAAGTGAACCATATAAAGGCGGTGGCCTTTCGTACTTAGGAATGGAATATCCGGCCTATTCATGGCGGATCTGACAGAGGACATGTTGACGGTGGACGCACATGTATTTGCGTCTTCATAACTGGAACTGGAGGGAACATACATGTACTTGTGACATGCACATAGAACCGTTGGGGTCCAAGATAGGGGACATAACTGACCAGAAAATCCATATTTCCACAATTCTTTTAGCAGAGTTTAAATGCATTCAAAAGTGATTATAACACGTTTAAAGCAGGCATATTTTCCCACTTGTTATTTTTCTATGCAAAATTATTTTTGCAAACGTTTAAATGCATTCTAAGGTGAAATTCTAATACTGTGTGCAAGTCGAAATTTGATGTTAAAATGTATTTCTAACAAGTCTTTATGACGCTCTTGGCACCTTTAGTAGGTATTCTTCATTCTATAAGTACCCATGTTTATCCCTATCTTGATGCCTAGTTAATCAGTTCTCCTTCTTTTTCTAAAGCAGAGAGCGTCCTTGACCATCCTTCCATGGAGTCGCTCACATCTTTATCCTTTGGTACACCATTTGTTAGCACATTGGGACCCCGTTTCTCAAGACTACGACGCTCTGATTCCCATCATGCCTCAGACAATGACAGATCTTAAACGGTGGCTCAATTCAGTGAACTTGAGGAAGGGACATCATTTGAGTCAGCCCACAACAGTGCTGATGTCTACAAATTTCAGCTTACTGGAGTGAGGGGTGGCGGTCCTGAGATCATCAAAGGCACAGGGCAAGTGGTCACACCAGGAGGCACAGTCATCATCCAACTGGAGGGAGTTAGCTGCGGTCAGGGCAGCTCTAATTTCCTTTTTTTCTTCAAATCAAGAGTCATTCAGTGTGCATTCAGTCAGACAATCAGGTGGTGGTGGCCTACATCATTGCCAGGGAGGGATGTTTTTTCCCTATAGCACCTCTCCAGGGATATATGTGGTTGGGCAGAGGTCAGTCTCCAATCTCTCGGAGCAGCATATCTTCCAGCGAGGGAGAATGGGCCTGCCGACCAGTTGAGCAGGAAATTTCTATCCTCAATCTCCATCTGTCTGTCTCAGGCCCTATTTCAGCAAATTTGTTTGAGATTCGTTCTTCCATGTTTAGACATGTTTGCAACCAGGGGCAACGCGCTTCTACCTCACTTTTGTTCT
The DNA here is from genome assembly GCF_964204655.1 of Triturus cristatus. NCBI lineage: Eukaryota > Metazoa > Chordata > Amphibia > Caudata > Salamandridae > Triturus > Triturus cristatus. The sequence continues at coordinate 841,162,939 of NC_140582.1, read as the reverse complement.
CCGATACTCACCAGCGAAGCATGGGTGATAGATGGGTTATCAGTGAGATGGCCCTGGGGTCTGTGTATTGTTTTCATCCTATTCCTCCAATTCCTCGGGTTTAGCAGAAATTCCAGGAGGATCAGGCTGAGGTACTGGTGACTGTTCCATGTTGGGTTTGGAGACCATGGTTCGCAATGTTAAAACAGATGGTTCCAGCACCCCCATTGATTTTCGCGCTACAACCATCACCATTGAGGCAACCTCAGTTGTCTCTCGGGACCCTCAGTCAGTTGTGCCTGGGGGTCTGGCAGTTGAACTGGGGCTCCTAATGGTAAAGGGGTGTTCAGCAAAGGTAGCCGATGCTAGCCACCAATCTAGACGGCCATCTACAAGACAATCTCTTAATAGGCATTGGCAGAATTGAAAAAAATGGTGCATGTCTAAAGGGACGCAGTCAGTGTTGTGTGCTCCTGATAGGATATTAGGTTTCCTCCAGGATGGTTTTAAATTGAGCTTAACTGTTTCCACAATTAGAGCTCAGTGGGCTGCGATTCAGGATTTTAGACGTCAAAGTGTGGCTGCAGTAATTCCATGTGTTTCCTGCCTTTTGCAGAGTTTTTCTCCAACGTGCTTCTGTGCATTCCCCGGTTCCTCCATGGGACTTACCTTTAGTTCTTCAGGTATTGACTCTTCCTCTTTTTCAGCCTTTGGAATCTGTGTCCTTCAGATTGTTGGCACAGAAAGTCGTGTTTTTAGTTGGCATATTTTCAGGAATGTGAGTGGGGAATTTGGGGGCTTTACTGTCAGTTTCCCCTTTTGTTCGTTTTATTCCAGACAAGGTGGTCCTTCACTCTAGTCTTTCCTTTGTTCCTGAAATCCCATCTGATTTTTAATGCTCTCAGGACATTTTCCTGCCTGCATTTTTTCCAGAAACTCCCTTGGCTAAGAAAGAAGATCTTAATACCACGGACTTCTATAATGCCTTAAAGGTATATTTGTCCAGGACAGCTGAGTTTCGCAAGATGGATTCCTTATTTGTGACCTTTGGATTACCTAATAAGGGGGCTCGTCCCTCTCAGTCAACCCTATATAGGTGGGTTAAGTCCACCATTGTTATTTGCTATGAATTAGTCCAATTTCCTCTTCCATCTGTCATTGATGGGAGATCCACTAGAGGGTTGTCAGCTTCTTGGACATCTTTTAAAGGGGATTCTTTGATGGACATCTGTTGTGCTGCTACATGGCAATATCCCCATACTTTCCTTTCCCATTATCGGGTTCAGTTAAGTGAGGGTTTTTCTACTTCCTTTGGGGATTGCGTTTTCTCAGCAGTTTCTGATATTATGCAGTCATTAACATATTTTGAATTTAATAAAATTCTGATATTTGCTATTTTCACTTGCTTGGTGATATATTCTTCTATATTCAATCATGTGCTGCTGGGGTATTCTCTCGCATGTGAAGACTGTATTGAGGAAGATGGACAAGGAGCAGGGGTGGCTCCTCCACGTGGGTGTTGGAAAGTCGCCCCACTGCTTTCTCGCAGTGCGAGAAGTAGAAACGTAAAATTGTATAAATACCATTTTACATTTCTGCTTCTCACACTGCGAGAACGCAGGAGAAGGGTATGTCTGGTTGGGGGTGGGCAGGTCGGGGAGGTGTGGCTAGCCCAATGTTATGGGCGCTGACTGTTTGGTCGGCCCCAGGGCCGACCAAACCAGTCATAGCACTCTCCGTTTTCTCCATGTAGGCTGCTGCGCAGTCTGCATGAAAAAAACAGCCTACCCTTAGACGCCTGTAAGGACGGTGTCCTAGCCAATCACAACGCTGCCATCGCAGCATTGTAATTGACTTAGAGGATGAGAGGGAGGCTGCCTGCTTCTACATCCTGTGAGCAGATAAAGCAGGAGACGCGACGCGGGAGTCCGGGACCGGAGGCGAAGGTAAGTTTAAAAACAAAAATTACAAATTATATTAACCCCCCACCCCCTTCCTGCGAGCAACCCCCTCCCCCTCCCACCCGTGAGACATGCCAGCTGCGACTTTAATGGTGTTGTTGTTGGGTTTTGAACTAATCCCTCCCCTCCCATTGGTCGCATCTACATATATACAGTGTGTTAGGTTAGCAAGGTGCGGCTAAATTAGCTATCATACATAATCGTAATGTGCAACCCACTGAGCTATCTCTATAATGTGCAGGCCTCAGTTAGCAAGTGTACATCCATTTTAAATTTCACAATCCATATTAGACTGTGCCTGGGTTAGGCCTCAGCACTCATATTGCTTGCCTCAGCAGAACACTGTGTTTTGTTATTATTTCTCCTGCTGTCCAAGGCTGTTTCCTCGACTTGCTAATGAATAAGGTATTCTTGCATCACATGACTAGCTGAATGTGTAGCTTCTGCCCCCACCTTAGGAGATGCTGAAACCCAGCACCGTGGCTTTGTATCACTGATAAAATGTTCCCATCTGGCATGTGTTAGCTCATCTCTCTGTGCGCCATTGTTCATGTTCAGTCCAGGCCAGTAACTTTCCACCGTGGGCGTGATTAGAGATGGCTGGGAAGTCCTTTCTACCTGCTGTAACATATTGGGGAGCCAGTCCCCTCAGCGTCCATCTTAGGGTGCATGTCTGACCGGGGCTCTCTCTGCAGAGAACTACTAATAAAGTAAGTGTGTATTCTCTACTGTCTGACTGACTCTTCATTTGGGAAGGCATAACAGGTGGTTGTGGAAATAACCCGCGGGCCCTTAGAGGGCCACGTCCTTCATTGTGCACAAACGTTTTGTGGAGAGCCAGTAGCACTGCCATTGCAGTCTGTAGAATCTGGTGAGCTCTCAGTGTGATTTATGGGTTTTTTGGTCCTCCACACGATGTGTAGCGCTGCTTTGCAGGGCTGGTGGTGCTCAGATTGGGGTGTGGTGGATGGAGTCCAATGGGCAGCTTGTTGGCCATAGGCGGCGGCTGCCCGAAAGGAAGCTCCAAGCAGAGCCACACCGTATCCAGCTGGCCTGGTGAGTTTCTGCAACTTTACTGATCGTTGTGAGGTAGTCTGTAGCAGAAAGTTGACCTCCCGTTAGTTCCACGCACTGGCTCCATTGTCTTGTGTCGAAAAATTAGCCTGGGGATTCGAGCGGAGAATTTGGGGGGGGAGTGGGGGTGCATTATATTTTGTATCCATTGTAGTGCACTGCAATCTTGCGACACAGAAAAAAAGTGCGGTTTATGACAGTAGATATGTGGAAGTGTAAAGCCCCCTAGAGCAGGCCGGTTGGGCATTGTTTTATTTTAATTAGAGACTCGGAAGCTTGTTTCCATGTCAGGCATCTTGAAGAGTTCTCTCTAATGCGCTTATAATTATTACTTGTTTTGCCCTATTACGGAAGTGCCGTAAACCGCATACTTGTGGACCGAGTGCAGTATTCGCATCTCTGCGCCAGACCCAAGTAGCCATCTTTGCCTCCACAATCCTTGACTGTGAGGCGATTGCAGGAGGAGTTCCTATGTTCATTTTTTAGACGTTGTGTGCCTTCAAGGCAAGAGCTTAGTGGTACTTCTGCCGTTTCCTGCCGATTGTGCTCCTTTCTGTAAATAATGGCGGTAAAATAAATGCATCCTGTGGTGTGCCAGACTCTGTGATAAAACTGCAACACACACCCCTGGCACAGTGAGTGCGAAGAGATGGGTGTGAATCACAAGCTTCCGGTGTGTTTAGAAAGCAGAAAATGAATATGAAGGGGTCAATTCTAAAATGTGTGTTTTGCCAACACAATGCACATTTAACCGTTTATTAGATTATGTGCGTCTTTCTTGCCTTTAACTCATTACCTGCTACCTAAATGCATTAATTGGACTCAAATGAATCTTTATTTGAAACATGATTCAGAACAGATAACATTAGCAGAGTAAAACATGATCTATAGTTTGCTAACTGATAGGCCGTGTGACGTTACATAATTAGATTTCTTAATTTCCTTTAACACATATAACTGTTTAGAATATTTTTAGGGACATTTTGATGAAGATCTTTTCAAATATTACTTACGGAAGGTACAGTCCTTGGATGGAGGGTACGTCCTGGCTGGCATAACACAAAACTATTATAATATTTTGTCTACTGTGCCCTCATAACTTCAATATTTGTAGCTAATTACCATGAAAAGTTAGTGTAAAATGAACCAATGGACCCTGCTTTTACAAAGTTTCCTGGGTGGAAAGATGAAGAGAAATGGCTGACATGGGGCCGAACGACCAGGAAGGGAGTTGGATCACTGGCTGTGCTCAGCTTAGACCAATGTGAGGCAGGTATTTACGCCTCACCCCTTTCTAAGTTCACCAGCCTCCACTGACAAGGAGCTAATCCCCTGGCTACTTACTGGTTATCTTCATTACTCTTGAGTCCAAGTCTTCCCCAATACAGTCTTGATTTCCCACCCTCCCTCCCGAAGTTGTGATTGATTATAGGTACTTATGCCTTTCTGTTAGTATGCTTGTAAATAAGCAGGAAGTGATGTGGTTATACCGTAGGTTAATGCACTTGTAATTAGGTGAACAGCATCTCGGTCACGTTTGTTAAGGAGTACTCATCCTCTAAACTCTAAATCAGGTCCTGAGTTTCCACTGTGAAATTTAAAATGAAATAAAGAAATGTATAAGTATTTTTATGCTTAGGTGTAATCAATGGGGTGTATGTGTTCGTTCATGTTTGTGTGCACATACTAATGGTCTGAAAAATATATATTTCAAACAGCATAAAAATATGATTTATTTATATGGAACTCTCTTCCTTTTAGTATAAACTAAACTACCATTTTTCTACAGTTCAGAAAACTGCTTATACGTTATTGTTTTTATTCTGAGATAAACTGGAACAAAGCATTACTAGATATAAAAGAACTTTGATCCAGTGATTTCAGACTTAGAGTCCTTGCAGAGGCCTACGTAAAAGGCACATTGAATTCACTAACAAGCGTGTCTGTAGGTTTGAGGAAAACATAGACGCTGAGACATGAAGACAAGGACAGCAGCTGTTGTCACCTTATTGAACACTGCTTCTATTGTTCAGGAAAGGTATGTGGGTGGTGACAATCTATGAGACTTGACTATGCCCCTTTTGGTACTATGATCAGTTAAACAAGAGTGTGGAGGGGAAGAGGCTATTAATATTGACAAACCCTAATGTATTATCATAATTTTACAATATTTTCTGTTGCTCTGTCTTTTGACAAATATTTTGTCTTTTGACATTGCCACTATCTTGTTTACTTTTATAATAGTCATTATTCACAATGTTTGCATTAGGATAGGATTTTAATTGTAATACATTTTGAAAACATATTACTAGCTTCTTTGGCGTGTTCTTGGTTGTGTCTATTCATGATGAAAGACGGTTAGAGTTCCACTAACTAATCCTCTGAGGTCTTAGAGGACTGATCATTACCTAAAACGCACCTTACCCAAGTAATGTGTAGTGAGTTGCAAAACGTTGCAGGCAATCGGGTTCTCTGTCTCATGGCGACAAATTGACCGAGTCCTTAGTGCCAGAGGGTCTAGAAAAGTTATTCATTGGCCACGTTCTGGAGAAGAATTCCAGATATACAAGTCTAAGAATACCACATATTCGCAATGGCATTGTAGTTTTAAGCATCATCTAAGTAACTGCAACATAGGAACTTACAAAGCATGGAAGAACTGGAGTGATTTGATAACACATCTCAGAAAGGGGTACAGTGTGATAGAAGTTTGCACCATCAAAACCCAAGAATCATCAAAGGGAGAGTGAGCACAATCAAAGATATAACACCTGCATTGGCATAATAGGATCAAAGATAAAACAGCCACTGTTGAAGATAAGTATGTTGTCTGTATTTATACATAATTAGATAAGATTCCCTTCTTGCCAGAGAACGGTGAGGCCTTGCACGCAACTGCAGTATGAGTTTTCACCAAAAATTACTTTCAAGAATAATGGAGCAGGGGTGGCAGTAGAAGGCATAAAAATGTCAATGCAGAAGGCCAGTAAGATGTAATTCGAAGTTAGAAAACTATTTGAACACAGTATGCACACCCACTATGGTATTCAAAACATGGGGGCAACCAACACATAGAAGCAAACATATCAATATCAAATAGAAAAAAATATCAAGGATTAATTATCGGAAGTCATTCAGGGCACAGCACACAAAAAAAGATGAATAGGGTACAGTGTTTATGAAGTAAGATAGTGAAATGAAACAGCCAGTGGAGCAGCCTGAGATATCCAGGGCGCAAACCGAGCCAGTCCTCTAAGTATGGCATTTGGGGTGGAAAAGAGTTATAGGGTTGCAGGGCAGTCTGTGGAGAGGAGCAGTCAGTGGAGCATGATAGAGAAACAGAAGCTGAAATTCAACATGCTGCAACTGCCATAGAATTTGAACAGCACCAAATAGATGCTTGGAGCTAAATCCTTACAAGCTTGACCAAGTTCTTAGGTGTGCAATTGAGGAGAAGTTAGCTCCCTCCCGGGACAACATCTTGTCCATTACCTCCCGTTCCTTTTGTTCCTCATCACAGTCCATTCTAAGTGAGAGAATACCTGCCTCCGGCCGAGACCACGGATAGTGGTACTTTTGTCATGTTTGCATTATCCACCCTCAAAACTGTCTCTGCCTTTTTTCCTGTCTCTGCCTGAGGCTGGAGCCAGCAGGTGCCCCAGCTATAAAAGTAAGCGTTATTTTCTTTCATAAAGATTAAAATAAAGTGATAATTGCATATACATATTCCTACTGGCCTGCTTTAGCGGATGTTGCAGTCCCGCACTGGGTTCCTAGTTGGCTCTGTTTTGTGTTGCAGCTTCAGAGGGACCCTTTATCAAAAGGAAGAAGTACTGGAGTACAGGCATAGTGTTGTTAAACACAGCCAGCTAACTACCTCTAAAGCAGAGGCACAAATAGTCAGTGTGTTCATGGAGTTTAGCAGGTGCAATGGGTAGCTCTTTTTAAAGGAGCCTATTTTTGTGTTATACAAGGATATCAGCACAGTACTTAAGGGTCCAGATGTAGCAGTTCAAAGCTAAACTTACTGAATTTCAGAATGGAGTACAGGAAGTGTGTTCAGAAGAGGAAGTGACCCTGATTTCTTTTTCAGTTTTAAGTGCCAACCACTTCAGATACATTACCACTACATAAAGCAGTACAAATATTTTAGAGTGGAAGGAGATAGGTAAAAGGGGTTTCCTATAGATTAAGCCAAAGATACCTATTGATTCATTTTGACATTGAATATCATCTATAAGATGTTAAGTGATCTCACTGTTGGTAGTATGTGTTCCTCATAAGCCACGGAAGAGTCCTTACCTTCTGACCATGCAGACAAGAAAATAGAGGGTGAACTTAAAATAGTTTCAACAGTGTCAGTGCAGCTGCAACATTTCCAGGATCCATTACAGCAGGAAGGAGACAAACATGGCTCAGGCCTTAGAAGGGGCATACTTCATAAAAATCTTCGACAACTCATCTTCCATTCTTAGGGCCTAAATTGGTTGGACAGCTATTACGTGAACACATAAAGCAGTCTGGTGAATAGAAGAAGTTATTATACCCTTTCAAGCAAAAACAATAGACCTAGGGTCAGATGTAAGAAGCATTTTACCGGTCGGCCGGTAAAATGCATTTTGCCATGTACAAAAAGCAAAATGTGACTCGGTAACTTGTTACTGAATCACATTTTGCTTTTGCGATTCGGTATTAGGAAGGGGCGTGTTTAGGGTGTCCCTTCCTAATACCAAATACCGCTGATATGTATGACAGTTCTGCGACCAGAATGCGGTCGTAAAACATTCAGTCAGTCAAGAAATTTTATTCGGTCAGTATTGACCATCAAAGTGCAAAAGATACAGAGTAGTGGATTCACCAACACAGACAATGTCTAACGATGTTTCTGTACATAATGTTAGCTGACAGTAAGTAAGATAGCATAATCACAAGAAAAGCTAAAATGGATAAAAAATATAGATCAAAAAGGAAGTAAGATAAGGCTTAACAAATTGAGAGACCCACACATAATGAAACCCATACTAAATTTTACATTACAATTAAATAAAAAAGACATGTACTGTCAATTAAACGTTATTAAAAAGTGCGGCTAATATCTATTGAGCACAGTTTCCACATTACGGCTGAATTGCTCCTTGAATTAAAAATGGCTAATCTTAGAAATATCTTACTGGAAAGAATCTTCATAAAACCAGAGCTAAAGCTTCAAAAAGGGAACTCCTAAATAATACTCTCAGGCGTAAATCTTCAATAAAACATTAATAATTTACCAATTCCATAGAGGAGGCGGTAACCCATTTGCAAACAGGAGGGGTCCCCCTTCCCCTTTGTGAATGAGGGTGAAAAATGTATTTAGAGCAGGCAGTGGTCCCACGGACCATTGCCTACTCGTAAAGAATGAAAAGTTTTCATTTATATTTTTGTAATGCAGCCCGTTTTCCTTAATCGAAAAGAGGCTGCATTCGAAAAAGAATTACTTTATTTAAAAAGTAATCACCGACATGGTGGTCTGCTGACACCAGCAGACCACCAGCCCTGTGTTGGTAGCAATTCCCAATGGGTCGCAAATTGCGACATGCCTCATGAATATTGATGAGGCAGATCTATTTGCGACCCATTTGGGAATCGCTAAATGTGTCCCAGACACATTAGTACATTTGATTTTGCAAGTCTCTGTTTGCAAGTTGCTAAAAATCGCCATTAGAGACTCGCAGAATCAAATCTTGACCCTAGATCTTTTCTTTTTCCACAATGGCTGCATCAACAATCATAGCCAAAAAGACAGCCCTTTCATGGTGGTCCCATGGTCGGGACAGAGGTTGCCAACTCAGGAAAATCACAGTTCACCAGAACCAGTAATTCTCCTCAAATTCCAAAAGCCTGACTATGACAAGATTCCAGTGGGGGCAGGATACTGTGTTTCGAAAAACACTTTTTATTACCACTTTTGATTTCCAGGATGTGTACTTCCAAATTTAAATCAGTCAGTCATCTCAGAAATTATAACTCATGCCATAAGGTAACTATGTCTCACACCCTCACCATGCACTGCTAATTAACATACCTATTACATCACCCATGACATCATCTATGACATCATTGATAATATCACTACAAAATTTGCAATTAAATTATTAATGAGAAAACTGTGCATGGCAGAGGAGCGAGTTATAGTTACCGTATGGCACAAGCTAGAGTTACTTAAGTTAACTATAACTGGTGAATTTCTGTGTTTTTTAGAGTTTAAAACGTTATGTTGTTACTGAACATTTCACCTAAATAGAATGTTACTTTAACCATTGTTTTTTCAGTGAATACATATATATCTCTGTATCTATATATGTATATATATCTGTATCTATATCTATCTATGTGTGTGTGTGTGTATGTGTGTCTGTGTGTACTCTCTCTCTCTCTCTCTCTCTCTCTCTCTCTCTCTCTCTCTATATATATATATATATATATATATATATATATATATATATATATATATATATATATATATATGTATATATATATTATCTACTGGCGGTCGCCAGTAGATAGTTATAGTTACAACCTATTTTCCATGGGAAATCTCAAAATTCTATTTTGAATAACTTTGGCGCCGGTTGATGAATCCTCGCGAAATTCTCAAAACAAATGGGGCGCTCCGTTCAGCTCCTACCCTGAAAGTCTCGGGGTGATTCGTCAAGCGGGGGCCGAGAAAAAGGGGGGGTCCCAAAACACATTTTCCCCATGCATTTTTCCATAGGACCTTTAGTCGCAGCTACAGCCCGAACGGCTGAACAGAATTACGTGAAATTTGGCAGAGAGGTAGCCATAAGGTCAAGTAAATCTGTTCAGTATTTCCTGAGAAAATAGCATTTAAAACCATATCAATATCTATACGCGCGCACCGTGCACCCTTAAGTGCGCGAGCGGAATTCTGATTGGTTGTTAGATGTCGGTAAACATTCGAATCGGTCGAAACCAGGAAGTGTCGGACGCCATTTTGTCCCTCGCAGTCTGAGGGGGTGAAAAACAAAGGTGGAGAACGTGAAAAGGGGGCAGGGTGGACAGTTCCTGACCCCCTAGCCTTTGTCAGGGGGTCCCAGAAGGACCCCCAAGGGCAAAAAAAAGATTTTTTTTGTTTTCGAAAAATCGCGGAGTGCGCGCACCCTGCGCACACGGTGAAAAACGGAAAAAATTCCGCAAAGTTTGCGAAGTGCGCGCACGGTGCGCGCACGGTGCGCGCAAGCTGAAAATTCCATTTAAAAAAAAAACATACATAAATTAGCATTTAAAAAACCTTTGAAATTCACTGAAAAAACCATAAGTTTCACACACGTTATAGTTACGAATTAGCATTTAAAAAACCTTGCAAATTCACCTAAAAAACCATAGGTTTCACACATGTTATAGTTACCTGGACATTTCACTCGTAAAAAACCAATGAAATTCCCCCGTTATAGTTAGTGCAGGAAACTATAACTCACGCGACCGCAATCCTCTGCTGATGACGTCAGATATTACATCACTGATGACATATGTGTCTTTCTGAAAAATAAATATTTGTAATATATGTATAGCTAAAGATTAATGGAAGAAGACATGGGTAAATAAGTGTCTAAATACAGTGATGTAATATCTGACGTCATCAGCAGAGGATTGAGGTCGCGTGAGTTATAGTTGCCTGCACTAACTATAACAGGGGAATTTCATTGGTTTTTTACGAGTGAAATGTCCAGGTAACTATGACACTCAGAATACAGTGAAAACACCTACATACACTAGAGAACACTATGCATTGGGGTCCCCCTGTGATCAGCATTACCTCCTCTGTAAGCCCCTAGTATATAATAGGGCAGGGGATTAAAACTACCTCTTAAAACGCGCCACAGGGCGTGTTTGCATACGTCACCTCAGGCCCCGTCCTCTCACTTCCCCACTGTGTAAACACGCCCTGTGGCCGTTTTAAGTTGGGAGATTAAGTCCCCTTGAATCCTGAGGGTCCCTAGGGTCCAACTAGACCACTAGGTACCTCCAGTAAGCGCCACAGAGCTGCGTTGAAGAGGGATGTAAAAAGGAGACCACCTCTCTGCAACGCAGCGCAGTGGCGCTTACTGGAAGCACCTGGTGGGCTAGTTGGCCCCCAGGGTCCCTCAGGATTGAAGGGGAATTATTTCCCAAACTTAAAACGCGCCACAGGGCTTGTTTGCAAACGTTAACTCAGGCCCCGTCCCTTCCCTTCACCACTGTGTAAACACGCCCTGTGGCCGTTTTTTTAAGTTGGGAGATTAAGTCCCCTTGAATCCTGAGGATCCCTAGGGGCAAAATAGCCCACTAGGTACGTCCAGTAAGCGCCATTGCAGAGAGGTGTAAAAAGGGGCACGGCCTGCACCACCTCTCTGCAACGCAGAGCAGTGGCGCTTACTGGAAGCACCTGGTGGGCTAGTTGGCCCCCAGGGACCCTCAGGATTGAAAGGGAATTATTTCCCCAACTTAAAACGCGCCACAGGGCGTGTTTGCACATGTCACCTCAGGCCCCGTCCCCTCCCTTCACCACTGTGTAAACGCGCCCTGTGGCCGTTCTAAGTTGAGAGATTAAGTCCCCTTGAATCCTAAGGGTCCCTAGGGTCAAACTAGCCCACTAGGTACCTCCAGTAAGCGCCACAGAACTGCGTTGCATAGAGGTGTAAAAAGGGGCGTGGCCTCAGAACACCTGTCTGCAACGCAGCTCACTGGCGCATACTGGAGATACCTGTTGGGCTAGTTGGCCCTCAGGGACCCTCAGTATTGAAGGGGAATTAATTCCCCAACTTACAACTGGCCAGGGGCCGCATTTGCAGAGGGCTGCAAGGAGGGGGCGTGGCCTCCGGCACGATGCCGGTCTTTATTTTTTTTATTTTTTTAAGGAGGGCTGTGTGGCCCCCCTTCTTTTTCAAATTTACTGGCCCTGGGGACCCCATCCCCCAGGGCCTGCACCCTAACTTTTTTTGTTGAAAAAAATTAATTTGGCCCTCCCAAGGCCTTAATCGGCCCCGGGGACCCCAACCACCGGGTCATGGCCTTTTTTTAAAAATTCTTTAGGCGGGGGCTGCATTGCCCCCCTCCTCAGGCCACTTATGGCCCCGGGGACCCATCCCCCGGGGTCGGCCTTTGTTTTTTATTATTTTAAAAAAATATATATTTATAGAAACACCTAGGACATGCTGGACAAACCGTATGTACCTATCACCATGACGATTTGCGTGATATTCATTAAAAGGTGACTATGCATAGAATGAATCCACATGGAATGTATTTACACCGCTAGTGAAGCTCTGATGTGTCTGACGCCCTACAGTGCCTAATCCCGGCGCCCCCGTCGGTGGGTATTCTCCAAGTAGACACCCTTGTCGTTTATTTATACAAACATGGGTAGCTATTGACGGGCACATTTAATATACACGCACACCAAGCCATTCAAAGGGGATTCGACAAAAATTCGATCAAACTATGCAAGAAACCACCCTCACGGTTAATAAAACACACATATACCGCCGGATGTGTAATACTCTTTATTTTACTCTCTGGAAAGGAGACAAAGCTCACTTGAGAGTCTCAGCGTGCTCCTGGCTGAGCCCAATGCTGTGTTACACCCACCAGTGCCCGCCAAGTGCCTCACACCTCTGTGTTGTATTCCACCAGCTAGTGCGTATGCTATGACACTCTCTAGCCCATGTGCACTGTAACACCACCCCGTGAATATGTCATGCCACACTTGCCTTCGCACGGGTTATATTGCCCCATCTAACGTGCCTTCCTTGATGCCTATGTTATAGCGCACAGCGCTATGCCATACATATTACAATCTGGGATCCATATCTTTGTCACAGTGCATATGCAACGTTACACTCCCCAGCACATATTTTAAATTACAACTTTAGAGACTTGTTAGGTTACACAACACTGCCCTGTGCATATTACACTCCAAGGCGCATATCGCATAGCACGCGCTAGTGCCTGTGCTATCTTGCGCTCTCCAATGAATCTGTCATTGCGCACAATGGTTCATCTTATATCACACTTTTTGGTGCATAGTTTATACCATATACTATATATAGTTTTCATTTTCAATCGTGCTCTCAGGACTATGTTCTACATAACACTGCATCCACTTACCCTTTTCATGGGCATTACATTTTGCGATGGGGGGTGTAGGGTCAGGGGGTGTTTCTGCCAAGTGAGCCCGGAGTCACAGTCACAAACGTCCTCATCTTCCTGAATAAAAGTGAGATTATGCTGCATACTTGTTCATATTTTAAGTAGTTCGCACAGACACACATTTTAAAAACAATAAAGTTCCTAATACCCACCTTCTCTGAACAGTTAGCTTGCTGCCCCATCCACCTCCTCCCTCTCCTCTGTTGTCTGAATCCATGGACTAGCCTCCTCCCTCCTGCCATGCATGGTCTGATGTACTGCCACTGCCATCCATTTAGCATGATGTACCAGTCCACTCCTCCTGCCCTCCATTGCCCAATTCTATGGCCCATCATTGACCTCCTGCTTAGACTCTGTGCATAGCTTGCTGCCCCCATTCTCCTTCCCCCTGCCCTCCGATGTCTTTGTCTTTGTCTTTTGCCCACCATGTTCCATGGACCTGCCACTCCTATCTACTCTGAGTGTTCTGTTGAGCTGCCACTCCCCTCCCACCTGCCTAGCATTGTCAGGTGACTGTAACCTGTCCCTGCCACCTCCACCCTGCCTCTCCACATGCCATGCCCCTATCCCCTTCCTCCTGTCCTCCATGGTCCATTTTACTGCCACACCCTTCTGCCCTCCCTGGTCTGTCGTGCTGCAACTGCTCCTCCTGCCTGCCCCGCGCGGTCTGTTGTGAGGCCCCTTCTCCTGAACTCTCTTGTCTGTGCCCAGGTCCTGACCCTCCCTTCTATCCTCCATGGTCCTTTGTGCATGGCCCTGCACCCTCCTTCTTGCCCATCATAGCCATTGTGCTGCCACTTACCCTCCCACTTGCCATGCATGGTCTTCTGTGCTGTCACGGCCCCTCCCACCTTCCCTGTGTGGTCAGCTAGCTGCCCCTGACCCCCTCCCACCTTCCCTCCATGGTCTGTGGGTATGCCATCATAGTCTCATTGTTGCTCTCCATGGTGTGTCTTGTTTCTAGTGCCCATACTGCCTGACCTCCATGGTCATCTTGCTGCTCCTGCCCTGCCCCCTTGCCCCCAGCCCTCTGTATCCATGTGCAGACCCCTATTCCCTCCCTCCTGGCTTGTCTGTTCCATTGTAATGCCCCTGATCCGTCCCTCCTGCCCTTTATGGTCTGTTATGCTGCAGCTTTCTCTCCTGTCTGTCCATTATGGTCAGCTAGCTACCATTGCTTCTTTCCCCTCTGTTCTCTGTTGTCCATGTGCAGGGTCCTGTCCCCTCCCTATTGCTTTCTATGGATTGTTGTGCTGCTCTCCTGTCCCGCATGCGCTGTGTGGTGTATTGTGCTGCTGCAAACCCTGATGCCTGCCCTGTAGGGCAGTTTGGCGCACCTCTCCATGTCCCTCCTGTCCTCTGTTATCCGAGTCCATGTCCCTACCCCAATTCCTCCTGCCTACCATGATCCAATGTAACATACTTGCGAACATTTTGAACTTGGTAAGAGGGAGATTTTGAAAAAAAACTGGGGTATTGATTTTCCCCTTTGAGTTACATTGAAAAAGAGGAGATTGTAGACAGGAGACAGATCAAATAAAGCCCATTTGAGCTTAAAAACATTGGACGTTTCCTGGCTGAAATGGGTCTGTTGGCATGTATGGTTGTACTACCACTGCCTCTTCCTCCTGCCCACAATGGTCTATTATATTGCCACAGCCTCTCTTGCCAGTCCTGTATTGTTGGTTTGTTGCCCCTGCCCCCCTTTCCACTGCCCTCCATAGTCTGTTGTGCTGCCACAGCCCTTCCTGCCTGCCCAGTGTGGTCAAATTGTTGCCTCTGCACTCTCCTACCTGCCTTCAATTTTTTGAGTCCGTGCCCCTGGCCTCTGCCTCTCAACAGTATCCCAATGAACAACTAGATTGCTAACATTCTATATTTATTACAAAAGTGTGGAACACCTGACGTCAATTTGATGTAATCAAAACTGTAATACCTAGAGTATTTCCATTAGAAATTACATATATGAGAGGGTCTTATTTGCATAAAAATTCTGGTTAGTGCTCTAAAAAACTAAAATGAGGACATATTTTCTGAGTTTTCAAATAGCGACAAAGAACTTTTAAATTATTTGTAATCTTTATGTTTTTTTATCCAGTTGACCACTTGATTAAATGTTGCACCTAGGGGAGAGGATGTGGTGTTACTTCCAGAGCTGCAGACTTTGCAACTGGGGAACCAGGTTGGAGTTTCTGCTTCAGCTCAACATTCTGTGATTCTGGTCAAATCACTTAATCTCCCCATGTCTACAACCAAAATTAATTTGATCTTGAGTGATGTAACCAATGCTCATGTAAAGCACTCCAATACCTGACAAGTCTGCACTATATAAAACTGCAAATACACAAAAAATAAGTGTTTTGCACACTTCTGTCATTGGGCTACATGTGGACTACATCTGGGTGATATTTGTGCTGCATTTGGGCTCTTTTGTCTCTGGTGGCCATCTTGGGAGATTTCTTTGTTATGAAGATTCCTAATTTCCTCATTTACTGCAGTCTCCTCAGTAGGAAATGCTTTCAGTTTTTTACTTTGATTCCATCAAGAAGGTATTCAGATATGTCACACATTTGCCATAAATTCTGAATGTTAGCACTCTAGTTGCTCGTTAGATCACTGTAGTAAAGCTACTGCTCACCACGGAAGTCTGCTGCTGGTATTAAAAGTGCATGTTTCAGTCTGCACATCAGAATTTTTTAATGAAATAGAAGAGGATTTGAGAAGTCACTCAAAATGTGCCCTAATTTTACTTTCTTCAGCACTAATCATAATTTCTATGGCAAAATAAACCCCCTCATTGTGTTCCTTTTTATATCAAATGTTTTAAGTGTTACCAGTTTATTCAAATCAAGATGGCTTCAGGTGTGCCATACTTTTGTCATAAGTACGACAGTAAGCGCTCTAGTTGTTCTTAAGAACACTCTGGGACATTCTGTCATTGGGCTATACTTGGGCTACATCTGGGTGATATTTGGGCTACATTTGGGCTCTTTTGTCTCTGGTGGCCATCTTGGGAGATTTATTTGTTATGAAGTTTCCTAATTTCCTCATTTACTGCAGTCTCCTCAGTGGGAATACTTTCAGTTTTTTATTTTGGTTCCATCAAGAAGGCATTCAGATGTGTCACACATTTGCCATAAATTCTGAATGTTAGCACTCTAGATGCTCATTAGATCACTGTAGTAAAACTACTGCTCACCAGGGAAGTCTTCTGCTGGTATTCAAAGTGCATGTTTCAGTCTGCATGTCAGAATTTTTTTATGAAATAGAAGAGGATTTGAGAAGTCAAAATGTGCCCTAATTTTTCTTTCAGCAGAACTAATCATATTTTCTATGGCAAAATGAACCCCCTCATTCTGTTCCTTTGTAAATGAAATGTTTTAAGTGTTACCACTTTATTCCAATCAAGATGGCTTCAGGTGTGCCATACTTTTGTCATAAGTAAGACTGTTAGCGCTCTAGTTGTTCGTTAGAACACTCTGGGACATTCTGTCATTGGGCTATACTTGGGCTACATCTGGGTGATATTTGGGCTACATTTGGGCTCTTTTGTCTCTGGTGGCCATTTTGGGAGACTTATTTGTTATGATGTTTCCTAATTTCCTCATTTACTACAGTCTGCTCAGTAGGAAATACTTTCAGTTTTTTACTTTGATTCCATCAAGAAGGCATTCAGATGTGTCACACATTTGCCATCAATTCTGAATGTTAGCACTCTAGTTGCTTATTAGATCACTGTAGTAAAGCTACTGCTCACCAGGGAAGTCTGCTGCTGGTATTGAAAGTGCATGTTTCAGTCTGCATGTCAGAATTTTTTAATGAAATAGAAGAGGATTTGAGAAGTCACTCAAAATGTGCCCTCATTTTTCTTTCTGCAGCACTAATCATACTTTCTATGGCAAACTGAACCCCCTCATTTTGTTCCTTTTTAAATTAAATGTTTTAAGAGTTACCACTTTATTCCAACCAAGATGACGTCAGGTGTGCCATACGTTTGTCATAAGTAGGACTGTTAGCGCTCTAGTTGTTCTTTAGAACACTCTGGGAAGCTGCAGTAGAACACAAAGGAATCAACTGCCAGTCTCTGCCCTTGTTGGATGTACATGTTTTACTGAGAATGTCAGACTTCATTCTCACATGACTGAGAAAGATAATGTGAATTTACAGAAAATATGCTCTCAGTTTAGCTTATAGATCACCTTCCAAACCTCTGTGGAAAAAGCATGAGAAAATAGTTTTCTCTCAAACATGATTCATGATCTCACAGCAGAAGGCTTTTTCACATGGTAAAATCACGTAGAATACACCACAAATCCTAAAATGAGTATGGTACCATCAACAAATGATTTATAATGTAACTAAAGTCTTAAAACCTTCTATTAACTGCAATGCTTTTTAATGAGGTGCTATCATGTATATTGGTCCCAAGATGGCTGCCAACACTTCTTGGATGAAGTGCTGAAAGCCAATCAGATCTCACGATGAGATGTGTGGTTAGGCTCCGCCCAGATATATATGTGATTTTACTTTTGATTTTCTCAGGAACTACTGAACGGATTTACACCATTTAAGCAAAAGGCACGAGTCTGAACTGAGGACTGCCTCTTTGCCGAATTTGGTGTAATTCCGTTCAGCACTTCATGCTGTAGCTGCATCAACAGGTCCTATGGGGAAAATGCGTTATGGGACCCCTCTTTTTTCTCGGCCCCCGCTTGACGAATCACCGTGAAATTTTCAGGATAGGAGCAGACCGGAGCTGGCCAAAAGTTTGGAAAAGTTCGCGAAGATTCATCCATCGACACCAACGTTATTCCAAATAGAATGTTGCGGATTTCCTATGGAAAATAGGTCCTAACTATAACTACCTACTGGCGGCTGCCAGTAGGTAATATATATACATATATATGTATATATATGTATATATATATCACATCGTCAAACGGCCCAAAAGGAGAGCGCGCTATCTCATAGCGGGTGCTAGTGTCGAGAACGGGCTAGTTCTCGTAATCAATTTTACACCAATTTCCTCGTAAAGGAAGCACTGCACGCCAAAGAAGTTGTATGATTCAGGATTTATTTTTCCGTGCAATTAGTCACCAACCTCCACCACCAACGCGTTTCAACCACAATCGGTCTTGCTAAAAAAAATATATATATATATATATATTACCTACTGGCGATAGCCAGTAGGTAGTTATAGTTAGGACCACGTTTCCATAGGAAAACCTCAACATTCTATTTTGAATAACTTTGGCGCCGGTCGACGAATCCTCGCGAATTTCTCAAAATAGGTGGGGCGCTACGCTCCGCTCCTACCCTGAAAGTCTCGGGGGGATTCGTCAAGCGGGGGCTGAGATAAAAGGGGGGTCCCAAAACGCGTTTTTCCCATGCATTTTTCCATAGGACCTTTAGAACGAGCTACAGCCCGAATGGCTGAACAGAATTACTCAAAATTTGGCAGAGAGGTAGTCCCTAGGTCAAGGAAGTGCCTTTTGTAGGTTTGGTGTAAATCTGTTCAGTAGATTCTGAGAAAATAGCCTTTAAATCAATATATATATCTGAGCCAGCTTACGGTACGCTTACCGTACGCTTACGGTAAGCGTACGGTGGCGTGCGCGAGCGCGATTCTGATTGGCTCTTAGATCTTAGTAAACATTCGAATCGGCCGAAACCAGGAAGCGGCGGCCGCCATTTTGTCTCTCGCACTGAGAGAGATTTTTAAAATCGGAAGCCCAAAAACATGTAAAGGGGCTGTTTTGACAACTCCCTCCCACATAGTCATGTTGAGGGAGTCCCCAAACATCCCCCAAGTGCAAAAACGGTTTTAGTTTTTTTTTCGGCAATTTCGCGGGGTACGCTTACCGTACGCTTACGGTAAGCGTACGGTAAAAAAAAAAAAAAAAAAAAAACACTATCCACACTTACCCCACCCCCTGTGCTTTTGGTGGCCGAAGGCCACCAAATGTGCTGGGCTTATTACAATGGAAAAAAACACTATCCACACTTACCCCACCCCCTGTGCTTTTGGTGGCCGTAGGCCACCAAATGTACAGGGCTTATTATAAGGGAAAAAAACTTAGCATTTAAAAAACCGTACTAATTCACTGAAAAAACCATAGGTTTCACACACGTTATAGTTAGGAATTAGCATTTAAAAAACCTTGGAAATTCACTGAAAAAACCATAGGTTTCACACATGTTATAGTTAGTGGAAATTTTACTGATAAAAAACCAATGAAATTGCCCCGTTATAGTTAGCGCAGGCAACTATAACTCACGCGACCGCAATCCTCTGCTGATGACATATGTGTCTTTATGAAAAAAAAATATTTGTAATATATGTATAGCTAAAAATGTATGGAAGAAGACATGGGCAAATAAGTGTCTAAATACAGTATTAGCATCAGCAGAGGATTGCGGTCGCGTGAGTTATAGTTGCCTGCGCTAACTATAACGGGGCAATTTCATTGGTTTTTTATCAGTAAAATTTCCACTAACTATAACATGTGTGAAACCTATGGTTTTTTCAGTGAATATATATATATATATATTCACTGAAAAAACCATGGGTTTCACACACGTTATAGTTAGGAATTAGCATTTAAAAAACCTTAGAAATTCACTGAAAAAACCATAGGTTTCACACACGTTATAGTTAGGAATTAGCATTTAAAAAACCTTAGAAATTCAGTGAAAAAACCATAGGTTTCACACATGTTATAGTTAGCTGGACATTTTACTCGTAAAAAACCAATGAAATTGCCCCGTTATAGTTAGTTCAGCTAACTATAACTCGCGCGCCCGCAATGCACTGCTGATGACGTCACATATTACATCACTCATGACATGGTCAGTGACATCACTCATGACATCACTGATGACATCTCAAATGACATCACTGATGACATCACTGATGACATCATCCAGTGAATGTGTGTTTTTCTGAAAATTAAATATGTTTTATATATGTGTATCTCAAGGTCGATGGAAGAATAAATGTGTATATAAGTGTCTAAATGGATGATTTGTTTTTGAAAAATTGATTGTGTTACTGACTGATTAAGTGTATCTCTCACTTTGTGTATAAGTGGCTGCATGGGTTGGTGAGTAGCTACATGGGTGTCTATATAGGTTATTAGTTGTTTTTTTGAGTATCAGTCTGAGTGTCTGTATGGTACGGTGGGGGGTATTACGTAGTGCATAGATGCATGAATGAGTGACTCACTGTTTGTATTTGTTGAAGACAGCATGTGTGCAGGACTGTATGTGTGGATGAGTGTGTGTATGGGTGTGTTATTGAGTGAATGACTGTCTCAATAGTGTCTTCAGGAGTAACTACATATGTTTTTAACTAGTATATGTGACTATTGGTGTATATATGTGAGTATATGTGAGAGGGAGAGATTGAAAGAGTTCCTGTATGAATAAGTATGTGTTTCTATAAGTGATTGTTTAAAAGACTAAGTATGTGTAAGTTTCCGTAGAAGTAAGTATGGTGGTGTGTGTATTACTGTATATGCAAGTAAATGTATGTTTTATTCTTTATTAGCATGAGTGACTATGTGTGTGAGTAACTCTATGGATGAGTGGCATTGTGTAACAGGATGTATAGATGTATGAGTACATATGATGAGTGAGTACATGTATGAGTGACTGTATAGGACTGTTGGTGAATGAGTGGATGTGTATGTGGATCTTAGAATTACTGAAGAGGTTGTTGTAACTGGTATTGGTATGTCCATTGTTTTGAAATTTTTAGTCTCTATTTTTGAATGTGTGTATCAAAGCTTATATTAAGGTGAGAGGAGGTCTGCCACTCTATCACAAGGATGATGTCATCAGTGATGTCATTTGAGATGTCATCAGTGATGTCATGAGTGATGTCACTGACCATGTCATGAGTGATGTAATATGTGACGTCATCAGCAGTGCATTGCGGGCGCGCGAGTTATAGTTAGCTGAACTAACTATAACGAGGCAATTTCATTGGTTTTTTACGAGTAAAATGTCCAGCTAACTATAACATGTGTGAAACCTATGGTTTTTTCACTGAATTTCTAAGGTTTTTTAAATGCTAATTCCTAACTATAACGTGTGTGAAACCTATGGTTTTTTCAGTGAATTTCTAAGGTTTTTTAAATGCTAATTCCTAACTATAACGTGTGTGAAACCCATGGTTTTTTCAGTGAATTTTCAAGGTTTTTTAAATGCTAATTCCTAACTATAACGTGTGTGAAACCCATGGTTTTTTCAGTGAATTTGCAAGGTTTTTTAAATGCTATTTTTTTCTTTTATTCTTCATTTTTTTCAAACATATTTTTAATTTAATTTTCTTATCTTTTATAAAGACTATGCTTAAATTTTTAAAATCCTTAAATATTTTTTTTATATATATTTTTTAAAATAAACATGTAAAATGTATTTCCAGATTTTTTTTTTTTTTTTTTTTTTATAGTACGCGTACCGTAAGCTCACGGTAAGCGTACGGTTTACGCAACGTCCGTAATCTATCTACGCTGCTTGCGCATAGTTACGTACTTTGCGTATCCGCGCGTACTGCGCGTGGGACGCGTGCGCGCTTACGCAACACGCGCACGTTACGCGGAAGTGCCGGGAAATGACTGTTATGCGCATGCGCGCAAGCGCGTGTCTTTTTTACGCGCATGCGCACTTTTGCCGTAAGCGTACCGTAAGCGTACCGTAAGCGTACGGTAGGTCATGTGATCTTGAAACACAACTTTTGATTGGTTGAAACTACTTTCAGTTCTAGAACTCTCCTACACCACACCCATTCCCCTCATTTCTGCTTGTGATCCCTTGGGAGAAGGAGCTGGTTTGTCTTTGGGATACGATGGCAGAACAGCAGAGCTCTTCTGAGAGTGAGGCTAGCACCAGCAGCACTGTCTTGAGGCAGAGAGCGAGGAAAGTAAAGCCTTCTTACGTTTGGGAGTATTTTACTTTTCCAGAAGGCCAGCAAAAGGTGAATGCACCCTTAGTTACTTGCAAGCTGTGTAAGCGTGTACTTTCTAGAGGTAATCCTAACAGGAAGTATTCCTTTGGGAATCACACCATGAAGAGACACCTCCAGGAAGTACACAGAAGGACACATGGTCATCTTTTTGGAGGTAACTCTTCAGAAAGACGAGCCAGTACATCCACAGCAGCTCAGCCTGGACCATCATCTGCAGGGCAGACTCCTTCTTCTGCAGGTCAGGTGAGCCCTTCATCTGTGGGGGGAGAATCTCCTTTTGCTGGCCCTCTGGAAATGAACCTTCGATTTCGGAAGGTTGATATTCATTGCACATTTTGTAAAGGTCTAATTTGTCATAGGGAGACCAGTGTTTCCCTAGTGAACAACAAAATAGATCAGCACATTTGTAGCTTTGAATGATTTTCCCATGCTTCCTTTCCTCTGTCCCTGCATGAACACAACGGTTCTTTTAAGAGCCAACCTTATCTTCCATCTTTTTTTTACTTGTTTTTAAAAACTTTTTTTTTTTTTTTTTTACCGTACGCGTACGGTAAGCGTACCTTTTTTTTATTTTTTAAAAAAAACCACTAAAAATCATTTATCTCATTACAAAGTCCTTGAGAGACTACAATTTTTATTATTGACTTACCATACTCACTCAAAAAAATATTTATTCATTTGTTTTTTTAAAAAATAGTTTTTAAAATGGTTGTAGTTTCCGAAAATTTTCTATATCGATCTGAAAATAAAGAAAAAAGTATTAATATTTTTTATCCATTTTATAATACAATACACATATTTACATTTTTTACAAAAAAATATTTTTGCCTTATTTTTGCTGTTTTCAGAATATATTGCATTTCACTATTAATTGTGAAAGCAATTGCATTCATCATTTTACAGCGGGCAAAAAAAATTAACAATCACAAAGATTGTATTAAAAAAGCCCAGAATGTCTTCTCACTTAAACTTATCATTACAGAAATGCATATTATTCTAAAAAAATATCATCTAAAAACAATACTTTTTTCTTTAAAATACCGTCTGATATGTTTGTTTCAGAAGTATAATCACAATATTATATCTCAAATAACTCCAAAATACATCTGATTTTATTTCCTTTAGGCCAAATAGTATTTTTTTTTTTTTCCTGGAATAAATTTCCAAGGGAAAACCATTAAAATTCTAAAGTTTAATCTGTCCAGATCTCACCAATTCTCTGTAACATTTTGGTTCACGAAAATTTTTTGAATAATTTATTTAGTCCACAATAGAATTGCTTACTTTTCCACATGGCCATGGGTGTGTGCTAAGCCTCTGCTTCTTCCCCCAAAAATTTGCTCCCCCTTTCCATCTAATGCAACTGTGAAATCACCAGAGCAAGACGCAATAAATCTCTGTCTATAATTCTTCTATGCACACAGAGTCATGTTTTCACATTAGTGCCAAAACGAAATTTCTTTGCCAATTTCAAAGCACACTTACTGCTCTTTTATTTTTTCAGGGGCAAGTGAAAATCTCTTTTTACAATTTGAAATCACTTTTACAGACTGACACATTATGAAACCACTATTTTTGCTTTATTTAATTGCACGTGTCCAAGCTCTTTTTTTTTCAGACCACCACCATGTGCATTCTCTGTGACTGCCTACACTCCACCAAGGGCAACCAGCCTTAGTGATGCTGAATGTATTTGCATTACAGACTTAAACCTGAAAACCCCACTGGCTTGTACATACTGTGCATGACTATACACGGCAAGGACATGGGTGTGTGCTAAGCCTCTGCTTCTTCCCCCAAAAATTCGCTCCCCCTTTCCATCTAATGCAACTGTGAAATCACCAGAGCAAGACGCAATAAATCTCTGTCTATAATTCTTCTATGCACACAGAGTCATGTTTTCACATTAGTGCCAAAACGAAATTTCTTTGCCAATTTCAAAGCACACTTACTGCTCTTTTATTTTTTCAGGGGCAAGTGAAAATCTCTTTTTACAATTTGAAATCACTTTTACAGACTGACACATTATGAAACCACTATTTTTGCTTTATTTAATTGCACGTGTCCAAGCTCTTTTTTTTTCAGACCACGACCATGTGCATTCTCTGTGACTGCCTACACTCCACCAAGGGCAACCAGCCTTAGTGATGCTGAATGTATTTGCATTACAGACTTAAACCTGAAAACCCCACTGGCTTGTACATACTGTGCATGACTATACACGGCAAGGACATGGGTGTGTGCTAAGCCTCTGCTTCTTCCCCCAAAAATTCGCTCCCCCTTTCCATCTAATGCAACTGTGAAATCACCAGAGCAAGACGCAATAAATCTCTGTCTATAATTCTTCTATGCACACAGAGTCATGTTTTCACATTAGTGCCAAAACGAAATTTCTTTGCCAATTTCAAAGCACACTTACTGCTCTTTTATTTTTTCAGGGGCAAATGTAAATCACTTTTACACACTGACACATTATGAAACCACCATGTGTAACTACAACAAAAACAATTCCCATTTCTATTATTCATTTCTTAAGTTACCACATACATACCCTCTCAAACTGAAAACTCACCTTTAAAATTAGTTAGTTCTGAAAGAAATGTGACACTCAAACAGCAGATTATCAGAGCCAGGATCTCTGTTCTGTTCACCTGTCTCCTCTCAGCAGAACCAGATAATGGCAAACTTTCCCTCTATTTTTCCACACATATACATGTAAGTTTCAAATCTCAGTGCTTCCCCCTTTTTTTTAAATGTAATCACACATTTCTATTGGTTGAAAACCAACCCTTTTCCAAACGTACCCTGCCCCCAACTTGACTTCTGCCTAGTACCCTTCCCCCAACTTGACTTCTGCCTGCTACCATAGCAACAGCTCATGGAACACTGCAATGTTCAGTTAGGTCAGAAGTTCGACACACAATGTTTCAATTCCACAGAGCAAGAGTGCTTGACTTTTCAAACCTAACAGCAAATCCATAGTACTGTTCTTTGGTTACACATTTTTTTGTACCAATACAAAACATGCTTGTATTAATTTTCACATACAGCCTAGTTTTTTTTCTAGAATGGTATGAAACAGCCAATCAGTTCTTTTTGTTTTCTAAAAAATATGTATGCCTCCATTTCCAAACTGTCTTTCTTTTCATATTGCCATTCTACTGAAAGACACCTCCTGAGTGCATCCAGTTCTCCTTTGAAGATGTTCACAGTGTGGATTGTAGGGCACAGCTATGTCTTCTGGAGTGAAAAGTTTGCAGAGAAAACAGATATGGTGAGAGACCTTGCTTTGCCAAATGTAGACATTAAATGGATTGGTCAGAGAGGGTTAAAGTGGCACCAATTGATGCCATTGGTGAAATCCTTCTTGCAAATCCAACACCCTGACCTCATAATAGTGCACTGCGGTGGCAATGACCTAGGCACTTTGACTGGGGTAGGTCTGGAAATGCTTATGAAGGACACCTTTGCACAACTGTTTTCACTTTTCCCTAAAACTGCCTTTGTGTTTTCCAACATATGCCAAAGGCAAAAATGGAACTGGTCCAATCATTTCTGTCCACAGATTGACAAAGCAAGAAAGCACGTCAACAAATCTGTTTCTGCTTTCCTCCGTGACTATGGTATGGGTGCCATTTACCACAACAACTTGCGTTATGACATGCAAGACATTTATAGAGGAGATGGTGTGCACTTCAATGATGAAGGGAACAGAGTCTTCCTCTTGAACCTTAGACTCTGCATCGGTACTTACTTGTAGGTACCACTAAAAAAATGACTTCATAAACACAACAGCTCTTTTTAGAGCTCCCTAATTTCTAAACTCTTAAATCTGCTTTTCATTTATTTATTTTTATTTTTTTTACCGTACGCTTACCGTAAGCTTACCGTACGCGTACCCCGTGATTTTTTTTAAAATCAATAAATGTTTTTTTTGTACTTTTCTGTCCTTCTTTGACCCCCTTACAAATGTTAGGGGGTCTGTAACTCTCCTCATTGCCCCCTTTCCTTGTTTTCACTCTTTTTTTTCAGAGTGAAATACACAAAATGGCGGCCGCCGCTTCCTGGTTTCTGCCGATTCGAATGTTTACTAAGATCTAACAGCCAATCAGAATCGCGCTCGCGCACGCCGCCGTACGCTTACCGTAAGCGTACGGTAAGCGTACCGTAAGCGGGCTCAGATATATATATTGATTTAAAGGCTATTTTCTCAGAATCTACTGAACAGATTTACACCAAACCTACAAAAGGCACTTCCTTGACCTAGGGACTACCTCTCTGCCAAATTTTGAGTAATTCTGTTCAGCCGTTCGGGCTGTAGCTCGTTCTAAAGGTCCTATGGAAAAATGCATGGGAAAAACGCGTTTTGGGACCCCCCTTTTATCTCAGCCCCCGCTTGACGGATCCCCCCGAGACTTTCAGGGTAGGAGCGGAGCGTAGCGCCCCACCTATTTTGAGAAATTCGCGAGGATTCGTCGACCGGCGCCAAAGTTATTCAAAATAGAATGTTGAGGTTTTCCTATGGAAACGTGGTCCTAACTATAACTACCTACTGGCGACCGCCAGTAGGTAATATATATATATATATATATTCAGTGAAAAAACCATAGGTTTCACAGACGTTATAGTTAGCTGGACATTTCACTCGTAAAAAAACAATGAAATTCCCCCGTTATAGTTAGTTAAGCTAACTATAACTCGCGCACCCGCAATCCACTGCTGATGACGTCACATATAACATCACTCATGACATGGTCACTGACATCACTCATGACATCACTGATGACATCTCAAATGACATCACTGATGACATCATCCAGTGAATGTGTGTTTTTCTGAAAATTACATATGTTTTAAATATGTATATCTGAAGGTCGATGGAAGAATAAATGGGTATATAAGTGTCTAAATGTATGATTTTTTTTGGAAAAATTTATTTTGTGACTGATTGATAAAGTGTATCAAAGTGAATACATGGCTTAGTGAGTAATGTTTTAATATGTAAATATCTGTATCAGTCTCTCACTTTGTGTATAAGTGGCTGCATGGGTTGGTGAGTAGCTACATGGGTGTCTATATAGGTTATTAGTTGGTTTTTTGAGTATCAGTCTGAGTGTCTGCATGGTTCGGTGGGGGTATTACGTAGTGCATAGGTGCATGAATGATTGACTCACTGTATGTGTTGAAGACAGCATGTGTGCAGGACAGTATGGGTGGATGAGTGTGTGTATGGGTGTGTTAGTGAGTGAATGACTGTCTCAATAGTGTCTCTATGAGTAACTACTTATGTTTTAAACTAGTATATGTGACTATTGGTGTATATAAGTGAGTATATGTGACAGTGAGAGATTGGAAGAGTTCCTGTATGAATAAGTATGTGTTTCTATAAGTGATTGTTTAAAAGACTAAGTATGTGTAAGTTTCCGTAGAAGTAAGTGTGGTGGTGTGTGTATAACTGTATATGCAAGTAAATGGATGTTTGATTCTTTATTAGCATGAGTGACTATGTGTGTGAGTAACTCTATGGATGAGTGGCATTGTGTAGAAGGATGTATATGTGTATAAGTACATATGAGTGAGTACATGTATGAGTGACTGTATAGGACTGTTGGTGAATGAGTGGATGTGTATGTGGATCTTAGAATTACAGAAGAGATTGTTGAAACTGGTATTGGAATTTCCAATATTTTTTTATTTTTTAGTCTCTATTTTTGAATGTGTTTATCAAAGGTTATATTAGGGTGAGAGGAGGTCTGCCACTCTATCACAAGGATGATGTCATCAGTGATGTCATTTGAGATGTCATCAGTGATGTCATGAGTGATGTCAGTGACCATGTCATCAGTGATGTTATATGTGACGTCATCAGCAGTGGATTGCTGGTGCGCGAGTTATAGTTAGCTTAACTAACTATAACGGGGGAATTTCATTGTTTTTTTACGAGTGAAATGTCCAGCTAACTATAACGTCTGTGAAACCTATGGTTTTTTCACTGAATTTGCAAGGTTTTTTAAATGCTAATTCCTAACTATAACGTGTGTGAAACCCATGGTTTTTTCAGTGAATTTGTATGGTTTTTTAAATGCTAATTCTTATATTTAACGTGTGTGAAACATTTTTATTTTTTTATCTTTGCAAGGTTTTTTACATTTTTTTTTTAACTTTTTATTCCCTTTAAACACTATGGTAAAATTTAATGCATTCTGCAATATATAAATTTTCACCTTTTTTAAAAAAAGCAGGTAAGATATAGTAGTATAACATAGTGAGTCTTTTTTTAAAATTTTTTTTTTTTTTTTTTCGTGCGCGTACGGTAAGCTTACCGTAAGTGCATGTTTTGCTTTATGTACGTAATATTTCTACTCTGTTTGCGTATGGTTACGCAATTTGCGTAGACGTCCGTACTGCGTACGCGACGCGTAAGCGCATATGTTACACGCGTACGCGCGCGCGCACGTTACGCGGAAGTGTTGGAGCGTGCCTTTTATGCGCATGCGCGCGTGCGCGTGTCTTTTATACGCGCATGCGTACTTTTACCATAAGCGCACCGTAAGCGCTCCGTAAGCGTAACTTACGCGCACGGTTGGTCATGTGATCAAGAAACAACACTTTTGATTGGTTTAAACTACTTTCAGATCTAGAACCTTCCTACACCACACCCATTCCCCTCATTTCTGCTTGTGATCCCTTAGGAGAAGGAGCTGAGTTGTCTTTGTGATACGATGGCAGAACAGCAGTCCTCTTCTGAGAGTGAGCCTGGTAGCAGCAT
Source organism: Triturus cristatus (assembly GCF_964204655.1). Taxonomy (NCBI): domain Eukaryota; kingdom Metazoa; phylum Chordata; class Amphibia; order Caudata; family Salamandridae; genus Triturus; species Triturus cristatus. Next base: position 841,133,997 of record NC_140582.1, on the reverse strand, counting down.
CATCAGAGAGAGAAGGAGGAAACAAAAGACTTCTTTTGTATGGGAATATTTCACCTATCCAGAGGGGCAGAAAAAGGTAAATGCTCCTTTTGTCACCTGCTCACTTTGTGAGCGTGTCTTTTCTAGAGGGAATCCAAGGAAGAAGTATTCCTTTGGAAATCACTCTATGGTTAGACACATTAAGGATAAACATCCCAGGACTTATGCTAGACATACTGGAGAAACATCTCCAGTAAGTCACCCAAGCACACCTGCAGAAGCTCAGCCGAGTACATCTTCGGCAGCTCAGCTGAGCCCTTCCTCTGCGGTGGGAGCATCACCCTTTTCTGCTCCTCTGGATATAAACCCTCGTTTTGGGAGGGTTACAATGAGGTGCACAAGATGTCATGGCCTTATTGTTCATGCGGAGACCAGTGTTTCCCTCATAAACAATAGGATAGACCAGCACATCTGTGGTCCTTGTTAGTATTCCCATTCTTTCTTTCCTCTTTCCCTTTATGAACACAACGGTTCTTTTAAGAGCCAACCTTACCTCTTAACTTTAAAAAAAAAATGTAAATGACTTTTTTTTTTTTTTACCATACGCGCATTTTTTTAAATTTTTTTTTTAAACCAAAAAATATGTAATCACCCTACAAGGTCCATGAGGGACTACTACAGAAATGAGAAAAGCATAGAGAAGAGTAGTGAAAAAAAGTGAGCATTAAAGTAAATGTGTGATGATTCCAGAAATTTGACACTTACCTGACAATGAAAATAACTTAAAGAAAAATAAGTGATTTATTTAACTTTCTATAAAGAAGTTTATTTTTATATTTTTCCTTTCTCAATCTGTAAAAAAGAAAAAGGTATTAATTTTTAACAATACATTTTAGAATACAGTGCACATATTTTCATATTTCAACAAACATTTGTTTGCCCTTTTTTTGTTGTTTTCAGAATATATTGCATTTTACTGTAAATCGTAAAAGCAATTGCATTCATCACTTAACAGCGGGCAAAAAAAAAAACAATCAGAAAGATTGTTTAAAAAAAGCCCAGAATCTCTTCTCACTAAAACATACCGTAATAGAAATGAAACATTTGCAATATAAATCTCACGTAAGAACAATAACTAATTTCAGTAAATATCATCTGAAAATTCTGTTGCATAAGCATAATCACCAAAATAATTTGTGTCAAAGAAGTCCACAATGCAAATTATTACCTTTCCGTAAGGCCAAATGGTAATTTTTATAATAATTTTTGATGAAATTTCCGATGGTAATCCAATTAAATTGTAATAATGATTTCTACAGATGTTGCAATTTCTTTCTAAAATTTTGGTTTCAGAAAAATTAAATAGGAATTTGCTAATTCAAAAGGCAAACGTTGCTTGAAAACCAATTGAGAATCATTACACAGTGTCCAGCCTTTTTCACATTTAAGAAAAACTGTGTAATGACCAGAAGTTACAAAAGGCCCATCATGGAAAATTATTGCAACTGTTACAAAAGTTTTGCCAGAAATTGATAATTGCTGTCCTGTAAATTTCTTTATTAAAGTGTCCAATTTTGTTCCATCAGCTCTACAACGTTGCATCATTAAAATTACATACTGTCCATATTTCTTTAAAAATAACGTTGAAAACATGTCTGATTTACATTTAGAACATTCCATGTTGTGATTGGCATCTTTAACTAATTTACTAAAAGTCACTGATTTAGTCTCTGGCAATGTTAAATAGATAAACCTTTCAGAATCAACATTAGAGCTGCATGTGTAGAAACAGTTTTCACAACTATGTTCCCATTTATAAGAGAGACCAAACATATTTTCTATTTCTACCCCTTCATCTTCAAGTACCAAAAGGATGTACATCAAGAATTCCTGTGCATCTTGCTGGACATTTTGAGAAAACTGTGTTCGTCCTGAACAAACATCTAATAGATTTCTAATTTCATTTGCACTTTCTATTTTAGCTTTATCAACACTCAGTTTCTCATAAAGAAGACTTAGCACAGAACAGAATCTTTTTTCATGATTTTCTATTATCTGCTCTTGCAAACTTTCAAGATAAAATACAACATTCAGCACTACATTTGCGTAGCAGTTGACACCAGAGCTATTTTCAAAATGGCAACCAACAACCTGTTCAACATTGTCCTTTTTCTTTTTGCTTGCAATCACATCACTGTCTTTTTGTTTTCTCTTCTCTACATCCTCATTACAGATATTCTCAAATCTCCTTTTCCGACAAACAAAACACATTTCTCCAACACAGGATACTGACCTAAATGAGAAGCATAGGTTCTTCTTAATCTATTATACTCCTTAACACAATTTGCATCAGCACTAACTTTTGAGTCATCAAAGTCTATCATGAATAAACCAGATAATGTTTTCACTCGTGACAAAGCAACATATGCCATACCTTCTTTGAACACAGTAGATCCAATGTTTACAAATGCACTATCAACAGTTAATCCTTGACACTTGTGAATAGTTACAGCATATGCTAGAGAAAATGGAAACTGCTTCCTACGTACATATAAGTCTTTCACAAGCAAAAAACGGACTGAACAACGACTAATGTCTTTTACCTCTTCAATCTGATCAAATTTTATTTTTAAAAACTCAATTCCTTCTTTTTTCTGGTAGTTAACAAAACCCACAACTTTACCCATAGCTCCATTCACTAAACCTTTTTCAACATCCAAATTTCTCCTTAGAAATACTCGACAGTTCATGCAAAGATGTAGATTTTTTTCTAATCCAGCTGTTTTCGAAATGTTCTTCTCTAGAGAATCCAATTTATTTTTCAGTTCGCCTGTTAATGTAATAGTAATTCTTTCATGTTGGATTTTGTCCACTGCTTCCATTTTCTTAATCTCTTCCTTTTCCAATTTCAAAAGTTCCTCATTGAATATCGAGCATTCACGTAGTGTTGGCATTAAGCAGATTACAGTATTTTTTTCTGCAATGTTCTTGTATATTTTCTCTGCAACTATTTCTTCACTTGGAAATAAATTATGTAGCAACCGACTCTGTAATGCTTTTCTGCCTACTTCTGTGAGTAGTCCAATTCTGATATTTTTCAGAATACTTCCATATTCTTCATCATTTGCTTGCCTCATATTGGTAGTGAGTTCTTTGTACTCAAAGAATGACCAAATATTCGCATTACCAATGCTTCCTAATGACTTCTTCGTGTCCTCATGTGTCACAGTATTAAACACTGGTTGTCCTTTAACTGGAGTGAGCTGCAGTAGATCCCCAAAAACTATAACATGTTTTCCACCAAATAGCACGTCATAGTCTCTTTTTAGAATTTGCTGCATTCTTAAATGCACAAAGGCAAGCATTAAGTTTGATACCATGCTTACCTCATCAATAATGAGAACTTGCATCTTCTTCAACACTCTTGAAACTTCGAAACATGCTTCGCCAGTTAGCTTGTGATATTCTATTTTGTTCGCATGCTCCACTGGTAACATTAGCAAGCGATGGAGAGTAATTCCTTTTATATTATATGCTGCTAACCCAGTTGGAGCAGTAACAACACAAGATAAAGTTGAATTAGTTTTTTGCTGTAGGTAGCTTCTGATGACTTTAATTAAGAAACTTTTCCCAGTTCCAGCTTGTCCACTCACATACAACCTAATTGGTTCAAATGCTGTGCATGTGCACTCTTTATTTTCATGTATTAATCCGTGATCAATTTTTTTTCTGACTTCTTCATAAATTTGTCGTTGTTCTTCATTCAGTTGTTGTTCCAAATCTGGTAATTCTATTAAATCTTCCTTTGCTTGATTCATAGCCGTTTCCACTTCAGTCATGGCTATTGCAGCTTCATTTTCTACGATTGGTTGTCCTAGGGGATCTTGACTGAGCGTTCCAGAACTTTGGCTGTCTTGAGAACTGTCTCTAGCTACTTCAGCTGCAATTGTAGCTTCCTGTTCAATTTCTTCGTTTAACATTTGGACATAATTCCTGAAAATACTGCATTCAATGGTATCTTTACATGCATTAAATGAATCCTCATAGCTTTGAAATTCTCCAAGTAGTTCATCCTCTGAACGCCATGGTTTAAACAGCTGTAAAAGTGCTAAGTAGTAAAATTCCTTTTTGTCAGTAGTGTCACAACTCAGCTTCCTGTGAATAATCAAACTTCCTTTTGTTTGCTTCACTAAACATCCTTCCTCACCAATGACTTTATATTTTCCATTGTTGATGTCTTCTGTGGCTTTCCGTAAAAAAATGTAGTTCTGCAGCACTTCATAGAGACACATGTTCTCAAGATGATGACTTCTTTTTGGGTAATATGTGTCCAACATGTTTGTTTTCAAAATATCTGCACTTTCTGGGTTGTTCTCGGCCAAATATTCAATTTCTCCAACAGATTTCAGTACCCGATTTCGCATTCCTGCAAGGCCTAAACTGACCCAAATTATTCTTCTTGATTTCGAGTATAGACTTGCAGATGATAACCTATCTGAACATTCGTAGGATCCAATTTCTCGATGCGATAACATCTTTAAACTGAAACTGTACAGCTTCTTACTGACAGTCTTCTCGTGAGAAATCTCTTCCCACATTTCCTTCAATTCTGTTTTTTCAGATTTAGTGATGTAAGATGTGACATACCGAGCAACAGCAATAGAATTGTCTGCCACATACTGAATATCCATGTTAGCATTCCACATGGATAAAATGACTGGGTTGTAGTCATTTATATATTTTGACTCTTCTTTTCTTCTTAGGTTGTACGTATTTTTGGGAGATTTTCTTGTAATAGTATGTCGCACAGCTGACATAAAACTGTTGACTCTTCCTTTTGAAAGAACAGGTCTAGGAAATCCAAATCGACATTTTGTGTAGAATTTATCTTTGGTCTTGTACTTCCGTCGACAGTATTTTCCACACCGATGACTTTGGAAACGTAAAACTTGCTCTTTTAACTTTTTCTCTTCTGTGCTTTTAGGTATAGCACATGTTGCATATTCTTCAATGAAAGATAACACTGCTTCATCAGCATCTGTTCCAAATTTTGGAGCATCCATGATCCACAACAGCATATGAATGTTAGGAGCACCTCTTGCTTGGTACTCTTTTCTCCAAAAGAAATCCACAACTTCTCCAAGTGGTGGATTTTTTTTATTGCAGATAAAGGACATCATAGCCTCAAATCTATGATTGAAATATCTGCAAACATTAACCGGATCCAATGAGCACAATTCTCCTGCTGTCTTGTGTTCGATATTTTTAATGTTTGAATTTGCCTCTCGTAGAAAATCCAGTAAATCATCCCAAGCGTACTCGGCACAGCTTAGGGTTAGGAACCATGTTGGAGTTCCTAAATTCCGTAACATACATTTCAATTCTCCATGGCGTCGGTACCAATATTCATTCGTCCCACGCTGACAAGCCATCAGATTGATCAATTGTGATTCCAAATGATCATCTCGCTGCTGCACTTTGTTCATAAAATCCTTAGCAGACACATTATGTAGATGTGTTCCACTTTTTAAAATGTGGTTTACTGCATAAGATAGTGCACACAAGTCACTTTCAAATAACAGATGGAACAAATAAGGAATACTTTGACGAAATCTGGGATCTTCTGCATATAATCTTGTAGTCCGATACTCAGAAGCAGGAATCTGTACTGGACGTTCATCATATCGTCCACCTTCTCCTTTAGGAAACAGCTGGGGAAAACAACGAGCTTCCAAGCTCTCCTCCCATACACTCACGGGAGTTCCTTGTGCTTTTTTCATTTGAAACAGATCAATGGTATTTGCCATTACTTCTTTTGAATGAAGAGGATGTATGCTGAAATGTTAATAAATTTCTTCTTCTTTTGACTTGTCTACTTTTTCAATTTGCCCAGTTGGTGTGTCTGTGTCTCCTACTAAATCTTCTTCATCTTCATCTATATAAATTGATTCATACCATTTATTATTCCTTTTCAAATATAAATTTGCTCTTTGTACTTTCCGTACATCTACCAGCTCCTGCCAAATTTTCTTACTCTTTGTAGGTACACCATTAACCAGAATAACTAATGGTTCAGTTTCCAAAGTATCTGTATCAATAGTTTCCATATTTATTTTCAAATCCAACGGCAAATAGACAACTCTTCCTTTTAAACCTCTCTGTAAATCTGAAGGAGGTAATTTGCCTGTTTTTGGCTCCATACGTACTATGGTCTGGAACGGATGAACACATTGAATGAGTATAGATGATAGAGATCAGGGTGTGTATAATATTCCCTCTTCCACAGATAGAGTAATCTCACAGTTACACGCACATACATTCATCATACGCTAGGGCCCATTTCACTAACATACGCTCAAATACTCTACCAGCAATAAACCTGTGGAAAGAAAACTCCTAAACACCCTGCATCTATATCGAGGTTGATAAGACCTGGTTATTGTGACTGTCCATAAACATAATCTATACAACCTATACGGCAATAATCAAAGTATAATACACAATAATTGACAAGAAATAATATCCAACACCATGTTCAAATGATATTGCTTTATCTAAAATTAGTCAAATGGAAATCAATCAGAATAAATCATTTTTCTCATAGTTACCTATTCTAGCTAAATGTCAGAACGGGTCAGGACAAGTCTCTCGGTAAAGTCTCTCAAGACGAAGTCCCTTCAGCATCAATCCTCAGCAACGCAGATTCGGTACACGGCAAAGGCAAATGGCAAGTGGCAAGAACCTCTCTAGGCTAACAATTCTTATACTGAATCGAACAAAAGAAAGATACATAGAAAAGTTGTAATGTCCGCTGGACCGCTGAGCAGAGCGAGAAGGAAAGGATGTAACATTGCTAAATTTGAAAATCTCCGCTCAGGAAAAATCACAAAATAAAGACTACGGAACAGGAACCAAGAATCACAAATGTATCTTGTTAGTTCTACTTCTCCTCGGCAATGAAACCACAGCTCAGAGTCTTTCTCTAAGGCTCCTTTGTTTCCCAAGGCTGCCAAGGACGTTCCATTTCACTTGAAGATTACCCAGGCTGCTGCTGTCCTCACAGAAATTTCAGCAAGGCAAGCAAGGACTGTGGTCAGCTGACTTCAGGACCATATTCAGCAGGGCTCTCTCCCATCACGGTTTTCTACTTTCAAATCGAGACCAGGCTTACAAAATCGGCCATCTTTTGACTAGGCCACCATAGGCCACAATAGACCATCTTAATTAAAAGAAACAAAAACAACGTTACCACAGCATAGTGATTAAACAGTGTTAACCCCACTAATACCCTTATGTGTATGCATCTATCTAGCACTTGCAACATAGAAAAGCATTAATTCGGTAAGCGTTTTGTGCTCAAAAATAAACAGCACATAGCAACGTTTAAACATGAAAACACGCACGTTATTGTTAAACAGCACATTTATGCGCACCCAGGTGTAACTCTCTCTTATTAGGACAAACGGATTGATTAATATAAACACACTTGCACAAGACAAATAATTAATTATTAGTGATTAATAAATTAGTATGACAAATAGACATGCCAGAGCTTCAAAAACCAACGAATTTTCAAACAGAAAACTCTGCTCCAGCATAGACTCATACGTATTTAAATCAGAAAGTTCTGCAGGAACTTCAACCAATTCTAAATTATTATGTACAGCTCTAGCTGGCATTTTATTTTCTTCCAACTTGTTGTAACAGTATTTACAAATACGATGATCTTCACCCACATCAAAACAATTTTCAAGAAATATATATGTTGCAAAATCCTTCCACTTATAATTATCTTCTTCTTCACGTTTTTTGTAGAGATCAACATTCCTTGTTTGGATTTTGAAATGGCTTCTCCGGCAACAAATACAAGTAATATTTTGTCTTTCATTAGAGATGATAGCAAATTTTGTAATTTGATCTTCAAATTTCTTATTTACGGAGGGTTCTACATTCTCTTCCACATTTTCCTCAATAACTGTGTCATTCCCTGCACTTTCTTGTTCTGGACCAAAGTAACAAAACTGAATCTCATCAGTAACCTTCTCAACATCTGATACAGATCCACGAAACAGAGCCTTATTCAACTCATTTAACTTTAGTGCTGGACTTTTAGCAAAATCCAATCTTCTCACAAATGTCCTAATTTCAGTATGATGAACTGCCAGCATCCTAAAATGGTGAAAAACACTTTGACAAACTTTCCTAGATAGACAAGCCAGAGAGTGTCCTTGCAAACCAGTATTCTCTCTCACTCTGCATGGATCTAGTCCTTGAAGCACCTTAATCTTCTGTTTAACACTCTTTTTACTATATTCTCTTAAAAACTCACGTAATTTATCAATAGATTCCTGTCGCAAAGTACAAATACTACTACAATTCCAAGTATACACTGGGGCTTTAGGACGTCTCCCCATAACCTCATCTGCAATCACTTCTTCCTCATTTCTTGGAACCATTTTCTCCTTTTCCATTACACAACCATCCTTAACTTCATATGCTCGACCACTGGTGTCAACTGCATGCAGCAAACTATTACTTTGAAGATAACTCTCTTCATTAAAAAATGGTTCAGTACTTGAACTATGGATCCATTCTCCTAAAAACACTTTACAAAAGTTATTTCTTTTAACTCTCTTTTCTTTTTGCTTTGTGACTTCATTACATTAACTATTTTTTCTAATGTACGCTTCCTGTTCAAAATTAAAATGAATAGTTTTCTTTTTAAATCTAAAGCCTTAGCTACAATGGCTTCAATATCTTTTTTTCTCTTGTAAAATTTATATTTTTTCACATCCTTTAGCAAATTGGACATCACTCTTCTCTGAAACATTTTCCTACGGATCTCTTTAAATGCTGATTTTCTTTTCAAGTTAATTTTTATAGCTTCAGCTTGTACATTAGCATTTAGTTAATTCTCACTATTCTCCTGTTGTTTTCTACTTGAAACAGTTTTTCCAATGGGGGCATTTTTTACATTTTTCCTTTTTTTGAATATATTTTTAAAGAACTCCTTTGTCTGCTTACCAGAAGACTTTTTCTTTTTCCCAACATGAGCATCTTCAACAAACTTGGGTCCTCCAGTTGTCTTCAAATAAACATTTATTTTCTGTTGTTTTCTCTGTCTTGATTTTATAGGCATCTTATATTTCCTTCACTGCTCTGGAGCAATACCTGAAAGAAACAAAAAAAAATACCTTTTTGTAATTTAAATATATTACTATATTTGTTATGATCTTGTCTTTTCTTATAACACTATCTACCCCTTTCCTACAAGTGAAAAACACAAGAAAACCAACACGAATTTAATCTCTAAGATCAATTCCTGTGTGCACACAGACTCTTGGTGTAATTCTAGGCAGAACACGATATTTCATTTGCAATTCAAAAGCACACTTACTTTTTTTTTTTTGCAATTGTTAATTACTCTAACAGTCTGACACATTTTCTTTATAGTTTACAGAGGCAGAAAAGAGCACATGTGCAATCTGCTTTTTTAGAGCATGTACATGTGTAACCTGGCTGACTGACTGCACTCCTGCAAAGATAATGATCCTTGGTGATGTTGAATGCATTAGCGTTTGTCAGGGGGTCCAAGAAGGCCATAAAAGACTCATGCTGTGATTTTACGCAGAAAATGAAATTTGCTTGCCAATTTCAAAGCACACTTACTACTGTTTTCTGTGTTTTAAGGCAGAAAATGAAATTTGCTTGCCAATTTCTAAGCACACTTACTACTGTTTTTTCCTGCAAGTGTTAATTACTCTAACAGTCGCATACATTTTCATTACAGTTTTCAGATACAGAAAACAGCACATGTTCAAACAGCTTTTTCAGACCATGAACATGTGTGACCTTGGTGACTGACTACACTCCAGCAAAAGAAATCAGCCTTAGTGATGTTGAATGTATTAGCGTTACTCACTGCTACCTGAAACACCAGCCACTTGTGAATACTCAGCATGATTCTACAGGATAAACTGCTGGGTGTGTGCTAACAGTCTGCTTATGCAGACTGTGTATTTTCAGTTGCAAGAGACATATGCATGTTTACTTCCCAAAAGAACCAGAGAGACACGAAATACATCTCTGACAGCAATTCCTCTGTGCTCACAGACTCATGCTGTGATTTTACGCAGAAAATGAAATTTGCTTGCCAATTTCAAAGCACACTTACTACTGTTTTCTGTGTTTTTAGGCAGAAAATGAAATTTGCTTGCCAATTTCTAAGCACACTTACTACTGTTTTTTCCTGCAAGTGTTAATTACTCTAACAGTCGCATACATTTTCATTACAGTTTTCAGATACAGAAAACAGCACATGTTCCAACAGCTTTTTCAGACCATGAACATGTGTGACCTTGGTGACTGACTACACTCCAGCAAAAGAAATCAGCCTTAGTGATGTTGAATGTATTAGCGTTACTCACTGCTACCTGAAACACCAGTTACTTGTGAATACTCAGCATGATTCTACAGGATAAACTGCTGGGTGTGTGCTAACAGTCTGCTTATGCAGACTGTGTATTTTCAGTTGCAAGAGACATATGCATGGTTACTTCCCAAAAGAACCAGAGAGACACGAAATACATCTCTGACAGCAATTCCTCTGTGCTCACAGACTCATGCTGTGATTTTACGCAGAAAATGAAATTTGCTTGCCAATTTCAAAGCACACTTACTACTGTTTTCTGTGTTTTAAGGCAGAAAATGAAATTTGCTTGCCAATTTCTAAGCACACTTACTACTGTTTTTTCCTGCAAGTGTTAATTACTCTAACAGTCGCATACATTTTCATTACAGTTTTCAGATACAGAAAACAGCACATGTTCCAACAGCTTTTTCAGACCATGAACATGTGTGACCTTGGTGACTGACTACACTCCAGCAAAAGAAATCAGCCTTAGTGATGTTGAATGTATTAGCGTTACTCACTGCTACCTGAAACACCAGCCACTTGTGAATACTCAGCATGATTCTACAGGATAAACTGCTGGGTGTGTTCTAACAGTCTGCTTATGCAGACTGTGTATTTTCAGTTGCAAGAGACATATGCCTGTTTACTTCCCAAAAGAACCAGAGAGACACGAAATACATCTCTGACAGCAATTCCTCTATGCTCACAGACTCATGCTGTGATTTTACACAGAAAATTAAATTTGCTTGCCAATTTCAAAGCACACTTACTACTGTTTTCTGTGTTTTTAGGCAGAAAATGAAATTTGCTTGCCAATTTCTAAGCACACTTACTACTGTTTTTTCCTGCAAGTGTTAATTACTCTAACAGTCGCATACATTTTCATTACAGTTTTCAGATACAGAAAACAGCACATGTGCAAACAGCTTTTTCAGACCATGAACATGTGTGACCTTGGTGACTGACTACACTCCAGCAAAAGAAATCAGCCTTAGTGATGTTGAATGTATTAGCGTTACTCACTGCTACCTGAAACACCAGTCACTTGTGAATACTCAGCATGATTCTACAGGATAAACTGCTGGGTGTGTGCTAACAGTCTGCTTATGCAGACTGTGTATTTTCAGTTGCAAAAGACATATGCATGGTTACTTCCCAAAAGAACCAGAGAGACACGAAATACATCTCTGACAGCAATTCCTCTGTGCACACAGACTCATGCTGTGATTTTACGCAGAAAATGAAATTTGCTTGCCAATTTCAAAGCACACTTACTACTTTTTTCTTTGTTTTTAGGCAGAAAATGAAATTTGCTTGCCAATTTCTAAGCACACTTACTACTGTTTTTTCCTGCAAGTGTTAATTACTCTAACAGTCGCATACATTTTCATTACAGTTTTCAGATACAGAAATCATCTCATCTGCAAACAGCTTTTTCAGACCATGAACATGTGTGACCTTGGTGACTGACTACACTCCAGCAAAAGAAATCAGCCTTATTTTTCTTGAATGTATTAGCGTTACTCACTGCTACCTGAAACACTAGTCACTTGTGAATACTCTGCATGATTCTACAGGATAAACTGCTGGGTGTGTGCTAACAGTCTGCTTATGCAGACTGTGTATTTTCAGTTGCAAGAGACATATGCATGGTTACTTCCCAAGAACCAGAGAGACACGAAATACATCTCTGACAGCAATTCCTCTGTGCTGACAGACTCATGCAAAAATCACCACATACATCCCCTCTCAAACTCATACCTCACCTTTAAAATTAGTTAGTTGAGAAAGAAATGTGGCACTCAAACAGCAGACTATCAGAGTCAGAATATCAGAGCTGTACACCTCTCTCCTCTGAGCAGAACCAATTAATGGCAATGTTTCCCTCTCTTTTTTCACACATATACATGTTAATTACAAATCTCTGTGCTTCCAACTTTTTTTCAAATGAAATCATACATTTCTATTGGTTGAAAACGTCAACACTTTTCCAAATGTACCCTTCCCCCAACTTGACTTCTGCCTGCTACCATAGCAACAGCTCATGGAACACTGCTGTGAGGAGAGAGGTCAGAAGTTCACCACACAATGTTTCAAATCGAAAGACCAAGAGTGCATCACCTGTCCAACCTAACAGCAAATCCAAACTATTCTTCTGTGGGAACACAATTTTCTGAACCAATACAAAACATGCTTCTAAAAATGTACACATACAGCCTAGGTTTTAGTGTAGAATGGTGTGAAACAGCCAATGAGTTCTTTTTATTTTAAAAAAATATGTATTCCTCCATTTTCAAACTGTCTTTCATTTCATATTGCCATTCTATTGAAAGACACCTTCTGAGTGCATCCAGATCTCCTTGAAAGATGTTCACAGTGTGGATTGTAGGTCACAGCTATGTCTTCTGAAGTGAAAAGTATGCAGAAAAAAAAGGCATGGTGAGAGACCTTGCTTTGCCAAATGTAGACATTAAATGGATTGGTCAGAGAGGGTTAAAGTGGCACCAATTATTGCCTTTGGTGAAAACCTTTCAACATCTCCCACAGCCTAACCTTATTATTGTGCACTGTGGTGGAAATGACCTAGGCACTTTAACTGGTGTAGGTCTGGAAATGCTTATTAAGGACACCTTTGTGCAATTGATGTCGCTTTTTCCTCAATCTGCCTTTGTATATTCTAACATATGCCAAAGGCAAAAGTGGAACTGGTCCAACCAATTTTGTCCGCAGATTGACAAAGCAAGAAAGCACGTCAATAAGTCTGTTTCTGCTTTCCTCAGAGACTATGGTATGGGTTCTATATACCACAACAACTTGCGTTACAACATGCAAGACATTTATAGAGGAGACGGTGTACATTTCAATGAAGAAGGGAACAGAGTCTTCCTCTTGAACTTTAGACTCTGCATCGGTACTTACTTGTAGGTACCAAAAAACACTCAATGAACACAACGGCTCTTTTTAGAGCCCCCTAATATCTGTTTTTTTCTTATTTTTTTTTTATTTTCTACCGTACGCGTACGGTAAGCTTACCGTACGCGCACCCCGCGATTTTTTTAAAAAAAAATTAAATGTATTTTTCATACTTTTATGGCCTTCTTGGACCCCCTGACAAACGCTAGGGGGTCTGCAACTCTCTTCGTTGCCCCCTTTCCACGTTCTCCTCCTTTTTTTATCAGTGTGAGACACACAAAATGGAGGCCGACACTTCCTGATTTCGACCGATTCGAATGTTTACAGTCATGTAACCACCAATCAGAATTGACCTCGCGCATGGCAGCGTGCGCGTACGGTAAGCTTACCGTAAGCGCTCGGAGCGCGCCTATAGATATATATATATTGATTTAAATGCTATTTTCTCAGCAAAAACTGAACACATTTACACCAGACCTACAAAAGGCACATCCCTGACCTGAGGTCTACCTCTTTGCCAAATTTCAAGTCATTCTGTTCAGCCGTTCAAGCTGTAGCTTGGACTAAAGGTCCTATGGAAAAATGCATGGGGAAAACGCGTTTTGTGACCCCCCCTTTTTCTCAGCCCCCGCTTGACGAACCCCCCCGAGACTTTCATGGAAGGAGCGGAGCGGAGCACCCCACCTATTTTGAAAATTTCGCCAGGATTCGTCAATCTGCGCCAAAGTTATTCAAAATAGAATGTTGCGGATTTCCTATGGAAACACGGTCCTAACTATAACTACCTACTGGCGACCGCCAGTAGGTAATATATATATATATATATATATGTCAATTGCAGTTCATTTCCAATGACCGTTTCACCCAGTAAATGGAGCACGGACCACAAAATTGTTGCCGATCTTAATGTTTTATTTCAGCTCAATCAAAAATCCTCAGCAGCCATGACGCGTTTCGACCCGACTTGGTTCTTGATCACTTCACGCGCATCACGGATGGGAGGTACCTTTAAAACCATTTTTTCTAAACCATTTTTTTGATATTTAAAGTGACCAGTGCATTCAGGTAGTAAGGCTTTACATAGAAATAAATAACAGACTTAATGGTTAAATAACAATTGGCAAAAGGTTTTTGTAAATACTTATACTTAAAACAATATCGGTGTAAATACCCAATGTTGCATAAGTTAAAAACCTTGTCTTAAAAACTGTAAAAAAAACATCACATTATTACAATACTGAATAGGATAAAACCGTCAGTAAAATCTAGTTTGTAGCAGCAAAAATAGAGATTACAATTCAAGACTGTCGCTTGAAGTACATCATGGTTCGAATACCTCCCATTGTACCAAAAGTAAACTTGTTAACCATGCACAATTGTTTTGTTTTAACTTTGGACAGTATTTATAATAAACCTCACAAAATATGTAAACCTTACGACTGAAAGTGACATGTGCTAGTGCATTTTAAACCATAAAGTGTTTAGTGCTTATTGTATAAATATCTTTAAAACTTTTTTGTGTTAAAAACCTCTCTAACCCGTGAAAATTAAGAACAAGTGGGAATTTGTTAGCGGATCTAATAACAGGCCCTAATGTTCAAATTGATGAAAATGTATAGTTAAACCAAATTTCATAGTTTCTGTTTTAGAGATTATTTTCTACTTTGCCCTACAGGCAAGTGTGTAATTCTTCCGTTGCGATGAGCCCCTCCCGATACTTAGTGTCGAGATTTAAAATGTATCTCGTTTCCAGTTGTCTAAGAGCTTTCTCTCTATTTGCTCCTCTTTTGTTGGGGGGGATGGAGTATATTAAAAAATATTTTTTACATTTGTAGAATCTCCATCATGTACCTCACTGAAGTGGCGGGCTACCGGATAGGCTTGGCCTCTGTTTCTAATCGCCCTGATGTGCTGGAGTACCCTCTTGTGTCCTTGCAGAATAGTACTTCCTACATATCGTAGGCCGCAAGGGCACTCCAGCACGTAGACCACATAATCTGATTTACAGGTCAGGGCTTTGTCGATGGTCCTTTCTTGTGTACTAAATGGCGTTTTGTATCCAGTTGTACTGACTCCGTGTTGGCAAGCTTTGCATACTTTGCACTCATGAAATACCTTTCTTTGACTAAGCCATGTGCCTCTGGTTTGTACGCTCGGATCTTTTTGAACCAGGGCGTCCTTCATTGATGGTACCCTGCTATATGTTATCAATGGTCTATTGGGGAGTAGATGTCCTATAATTGGGTCGCCCAACACTAGAGGCCAATTTCTTTTTATGATGTTTCTGATATTTCTCTCTTGTTTATTGTATCTTAGAACAAATCTGAAAGTTTCTACATCCTGTTTTCTTGATTTATTTATCTTTGTCTGGTTAAGGAGGAGGGCTTCCCTGTGGAGAAAATTGCTTTTAGCAATTGCTGTATCAATACATTTTTTTTGTATATCTGCTTTCCATGAATCTGGACTTACAGTTGGCTAGGGCTATCTTAAGGTCTTCACCACAGCTGCAAATACGTTTTAAACGGAGCATCTCCCCATTGGATTAAGTGTTGAGGATGGGCGCTTCCAGCATGGAGCACTGCATTTCCGGCTGTTGGTTTACGATGGAGTCTCGTTTCCAGCTTCCCATCTCTAATAAAAACCTTAACATCTAGGAAGTTAATACTCTCCCTACTGATAGATGCTGTAAATTGAAGGTTTAGTTGATTAATGTTAAACTTTTCAATAAACTTCCCTGCCTCAGCCCTTGTTCCTTGCCAAATCAAAAAAAAAGGTCGTCAATAAACCTCCACCACACCTTTATATTGTTTTTGACATACTGTATATGCTCCTTTAGTAGGACCAGCTCCTCCCACTACCTCATGTGGAGGCAGGCATAACTAGGGGAGAAGCTGGCCCCCACTGCCACGCCCCTCAGTTGTTGATAGAGGGGGTTTTGGAACATAAAGATATTGTTACGCAAACAAAATTCTACCATGGCATTATATTTTATACAATCAGTTCCACTCCTTGCTAGAAAATATTGGAAATCTCTTAGTCAATCTACATGTTTTATAGATATATATAGTGATGTTACGTCCAAGGAGATTAATAAATAGTCATCTTTCCATGCAAAATTCAACATTTTTGATACAAAATCCCCTGTGTCTCTGATGTACGACATGTTCCTGCAGATAAAAGTCTACATATTTCGATGTGTTTTCAAGTAGGCTTTTGCAGGTCGAAATGATAGGCCTACCTGGTGGTTGTAGGGGATTTTTGTGTATTTTAAGTATAAAGTACAAAATTAGAGTAACGGGATTGTCGTTTTTTCAGGAATTTATATTCACCTGATGATAATAGACCCGCATTTTACCAGACTATCAACTTGATTTTGTACTCATTATACACTTTCCTCAGTAACAGTCAGTGTCTCTTAATTAACTCATAGCCTCCTTGACATATTCATTTTTGCTCTAAAGGACTAGTTTCCCCCTTTATCAGCATTGCGAATTACTAATTCCTTGTGTTTTTTGCAATTTGGCCATGAGCAGATGATATTGTATCTCTTGCTTATTTCTTTTGCGTTTAGTGTTGTTGTTAATCTTGTGGTTAAGGTGCTTTATACTTGTTACCACCTGTTCATGGAAGATGTCCATTGTATCCTTTAACATGACAGGATTAAAAATTGAACGTGGTTTGAATGGGGTGGCTTTGCTTTGTAGCCTGGCTTTACTTCCACGGTCTTGTGTACCCTCAATATTTGGACTTGCAGTTGTATTTTCATCCACAAGGTCCTGCATATCACCTAGTAATGATAGATCCGATGTGCTCTGATTGAATTAAGAAAGACTATCCGTGTGTTGTATTTCTTCAGTAGCTCCTGTATCTGTTTTCATTTTGTTTTGTGTCTGGAAGTATTTTTTTAGTTTCAGTTTGCGCACACTTCTGTATATATCCATTCTTGTGGCTGCATAATCAAACAAACTTTCAGGACAATAGGATTGCCCTAGAGTTAGCAGCTGTTGTTCGGCTTTATTTAGAACGACATCGGTCAGATTTGTAACTGTTTGGTTACTGGATTGTGTAGTTTGACTTAATGTTTCCAGTTTTTCCTCGGATGTCGTTTCTGTTGCTTGGTTCTTCTTTGTCTTGCCCGCAGCCTTTCCCTGCGCTTTGTTGATCTGCTCTTTGCCTGCTTTCTCGGACGCAGAGATTGCATTCGGTCGAGGCATAATAAATCTGCCTCATCTACCAGTGAGATTTGCCTTGTTGTTTGTCTGCGTCATTCAACTTCAGACTCGCTCTCCAAGGCAGAGCTGAAATCGGAGCTAGGTGGGCCTTCCAGTCCCAACCTTTCATCCTTGCGGATCTGCCTGGCCGTTTGATCTCCGCCATATTTAGATACTTTTAGAGCATCATTTCTTATATATACATGTTGCACTTTTAGCACAATGATTGCCTTGCATGCTTGTTGGACTGAGTAAAAAGTTTCAATGAACTGTGCTGCCCCCATGACATTGATGATGGTATTGATCAGAATTAAGTGCATGCCTGGACTTGAATCAATGTAGTGATAATAAAACAAGCATGATATGTGCACAGGCAGACCTGTGCTGATTGTTGGTCTTTGTGATAAACAACCTGCACTTGATCACCAGGTGTGCATTCAGGATGTTTCAATAATTCCGTTTTGAAACTATATATGGATGCTTTGGAAATAATCCAATGTCTGTCTCTTCTCTGTGACATTTGCTGAGGCATCTGTGGGGCAACAATTTTAATCTTGTGCCTTGAAGGATGCGTATGTTCAGTCACTAGTAATGTCACCCCAAAGCAGCCTAAATTTTAAATGCACAATCATGCATATGCAATGGACATAGACAAGACCTGGGGCCTTATTACACAAGCGCCCTGGGGCGGAACTGTCGTTTGCACCCTCTTTTTGTGCTCCCGGGGCACTTTGGTATTACGGGAGGGGCCGCAGATGCTTGGACGGCCCCTTTTGTAATACAGATAGCACTGGTGCACATACAGCACCAGCGCTGTCATTAGAGAGCGTTACCTCATTTGCATGCGGACATAGCCCCATGCAAAAGAGGGAATCACTTTGATTCTGCGTCTGCGCAGTATTACCGACATGGTCGCAGAGGAAAGTATGCCTTTAGAAGGCACACTGAAAGTGCGCCACAAAAAGGTGGTGCACTTTCAGTGCGCTTTCTAAATACAGCCCTTAAAGGGGATGTAAGGGGTGCCATGGACTCCCAGACATCCCCTTACAGGCAGGTGCCGTCACTCAGGACACCCTCCTGCAAGGGAATCTCTAATCCCTTTTAAAAGTGCAGGCGGTCTGCAGCCTGCACAGAGAAACACAGCGCAGCTTTTAAACAACTGCTCTGTATTTCTCTTGAATGCATTGCCCTGGGGGCAGTGCACGTTTGTGGCTGCCCCAAGAGCAGAGCATTCTTCCTGATAGGGCACACTTTCCATGTTTCCACCCGACACACCTGCTTTAAGGTGCACCGTGGCTCAAACATGGAAAGTGCATCCTATCTGTAATACGGGCCTTGGACTCCAACCCAAACCATTCAATTAATTGTCACCTCTAAAAACATAAAGAGCAAGTTCATGTAAAAGTGCTGAGATATGCAGGAGAAGCTGATGCAAGTATCCAATCACTACACAACGTATCAAGCATGACTGTTTTCATAGGCAGAAAACTAATGTGGACCTATAACTAAGGTCCTTGGTTTAAAAGTTGAAAAGGATACCTGAAATGGTGGGCACAGTAAAAAAAAAACATCATTGCAAGTGCTGCTGGTCTATAGAAAGGGGACTTTCCTACTGTAGTGCTACAGCAGAAGTAACCTGATGAAGCAAACAACAGTACAAATTCACTGCCTCTGAGATATATCCCTAAATCTATGGCAATAAGGCACTTGTATGTTCATGTTTCCAGCACTCAGCTTCTGTGTCAGCACTCAGCATCTCTCTCTTTAAAAAGTCTGTGATATCTCCCTCATTGAGAGGACCTACATACTGAGGGGCATATGTTAAAGGAAGTGGCGGAGTGAGGCGTTAGCCGTCATGGCTTAACGCCTCACTCGGCCACTTCAGAAACGCAAGGCTGCACCATATTTACAACAATATGGTGCAACCTTGCATTTCCCCCTGCGCTGGCGCTACACTTAGCAGTGCAGCGCCAATGCAGACACCCTTGCACAATAGTGCAAGGGTGTCTGCGTGCAGGGGTAGATTGTTTATGTACAGGAACAGCCCCCTTCCTGTACATAAACAATCTTTAAATGCCATTTTGTCATTTTTTCTATGTGTGCTGCTTAATGCAGCACACATGAAAGTCACAACACTGAATTTTTTTTAAAGATTGCTTATGTCCAGGAAGGGCGACCTTCCTGTGTATAAACAATGAAAGGAAGGTTGCTTTTTCCATGTGTGCTGCACAAGGCATCACACATGGAAAAAGCAAAAACGAGGAGAAATAATGCATTTATCCTCATTTCACCAACTTAAGAACAGGTTTTCCCAGGTCTTAATTTTGGCGCTGCCTCCTCTTTACGCTGCCCTTGTGCTGCATATTTACTCAAACGTTCAGACTTAAAACTTAAACCAATGAAAGAATTAGCAGGGAAAGAGACTGACATTTTGGTGTAGAACTTCTATGTTACTCCTAAATTCCAGCACTACAAGTGTAAATCACAGCAAAATCTTTGCAAGTCAGGTCGATAGTGCCTGAGCCGAGAATTGGTCGGCCTACTTTGACAAGGATTGATGTCTCAAACATCTGGAAATTTTGAGCAGTTATTGACCTGCCACGTAAGATGGAAATGCCATATATGGAAAGTGGCAGAGACTGAGAAACTAGCTGCAGTTAGGGCGTCAGTCCAAGGTCTGTCTCAGGACAGTGGGACAGTGAAGGGTAAACCAGTGATTGGCCGGATTATCACTCCTGCAACTTTATGGATAAAGAACATGGGTGCATGGATGGCAGAAGGGCTCTCTGAAACTTTACTGCCTTCCGAAGTTTCTGCCACTGCCTGGTTATATAACAATCAAATGTCTATTAAACATGTTGAGGCCCTATGAGAAATGTAGACTCTGCTCAAAATCGATTCTGTGTGTGGGGCTTATTATTTTATTCACTAATGCTAGGGATCAACTCTGGACCAAAATGTAATTTAGTTCATGCGCATTTCAATTGCTGCACAGAAGCAAAAACGCAGAATTATTTCGAGTTGCGCCCGAGATTGGGAGTTCCACGCCTAGATCCCGGTCCAGGGAGAAGCTAATGCTTTCATTATGGCTCACATTTCCTCTTGCCGAGGCCTACAAACATCTGTAGAATCGCGCTCCTGCCAGTCACGCATACACAGCTGGAATGTGGACACAATCATTGGGCAAACCGCGCCCGTCGTCAAACCAACATGGAGGCGGACCGAGAAACGATGGCATCCGCCAGCCGTGCCCTTTCACCACCTGTTCTGCTGGGTATACAATAGCCCACGCTTTATTTTTGGTTTCAGTGCATTACATTCCAAGGACTGCAGGCTTAGCACTTGCCTAAAGTAATGACAGATCACACACAGGTCCTGGCAGTGTAAGTAAAGCTCCGGTGTTTGGAGACATTATAGCTCCTTAAAGCAAGCAGTGATGTAAATAGTTTATCTGTGGCAACTTTTTATGAATTAGTTGGTCTATTCGGACCCCTTCCCACCCTTTCGAAGTTGCCGTCACCCCTGCCCTGTACCTTTATGCCTGAATGCTGCGTGCCTTATTGTAAAACAATTTATTTCCAGCTACAGTACACCCTCAAATTACAGAGAATACTCTGAACTAAAACGGTTTTGGGTGAGAAAACATCTGTGCAGTTAAGTAATGACTTGTCAATGACGTCAGTGAGCCCTGTGGAGGCCAGTGGATTCCTATGTGTTTAGTGTACTTAAGGTCTTAGCCTAGCTTTGCTAATGCAAACTATGCAGTTAGATTGTGCCAAGGCAAACACACAAAGTATTTTTCTGCTCTTTTGCTGGGCCTAAGATTTCCAGTCAGTTACAATTATGGTTCAGGTTGGACCAATGTAACTTTTATACTGGTTGACTGTTAAAAGTAGGCAATATGGTACTTGGCTTGGTTGACCAATCAGGATGCAATATTTTAAAATGTAGACGGCCCTACTGAGGTTTTGGGGTGGTATGGCCCACAAGAAGTCCCACCTTCCATTGTCATTCTGCTAGGTACTGATGTCTACATAATGGATATCTAAAGATAAGATGAATATCTTGCATTAGAACTGATGTACCTTCCGAATATCTCTTTGTGTTTTAGTGGAACACAGATATTTCTGAAAAATGATTATTAATAATACCTGTGTGATCAATATTATTTATGCTTTTGACATAATGTCACTCTCTTCATTGGTAAGGTAAATAGCTTCTGTTTTTGAGAGTACACACTGGGGCTGATATATATTCAAGGTTGTCTTTTCATAAAAGTGCAATACAATAAACATTACTCAGAATTAAATAGGTTGCGCTGATACGACTTAACCACTTCCCTTGGTGCCCACCCTACCTTAAGTGCATTGTGAATATTTCAACAGTCTTTAAAGGTGAAGAGGATCATTTTTGTTTGATCACATACTTAGGATCTGATATGTGTCACAAAAATATAGTTCTATATTCCTCTAAAGTATCTCAGTATCAATCATTCATACTATTGATGTACATCTCAGAACATGAGTCAAATCCTTAGAATGCTTCTGTCTTCAGTCTGTTTCCAAACATGCTTTCAAGCAAAATAAACAATATTTAAGGTTTCCATGCGTTCTGACATTATAGTACTGTCGGCAGCAGCAAGAACCTCTATTGGCCTTGGTGTGAGGAGGGAACCCAATGATGAAGCATGTCACCTCCGGATGAGTGAGGGTTCTTCTCCTGCAAGAGGTTTTTCCCTGCATAATATTCGGAATACTCGGTCCGACACCCAGACTGCCTTAAGTTTGTGGACAGTCACCCTCGACTTTTAGTTTCTCAAGATGTACTTTTTGTGAGGTGCATACATAGACCGGGAGTAGTACGTTCTCTGATTCAGGGCCTCTCCCACTAGATCCCTTGTGTGTTTATGCTCTAGGACCACTGTCAGCCTTTGCTTTCACAGAGAAAATCTCAGCGCATGTCAGTTTTGAATATTGTGCTTCTGCATTGTAGTCCTTAGTTATGAGCTCATTTGTGCCATTCCAGACCAGAACCAGCAATCTGTAAACCATCTTTAGCCCACCAGAGAAAGTGCAGTTCAGACCAAACTACCAGCATAGGTTCCATCTGAACAGAAAAACTAAGCACCCCAACCATTTTTGGTTTTGTTTAGCCTTATGAGTGAGCTGCATCTTGAGTCCTATGACACAGTGAGATTATAACCCACATCTGGGCAAGCCCCTCCTATTCAGGACAACTCACTTAGCACAAAAAGAGATGAGTGGAATGCTTACATTAATTTGATCCACTGGTAATCGTTACATATCACATTTCGATTCACCTGTTATTAGCTCGTCTGTGCCATTACAAAGAGTGACCAACCATTTATAATTCAACTTTGGCTCCACCCCACATGGGCCAATCCAGAACAATATGTCTTTTTTAAGTGCTTTATGGGGAAATTGAACTGATGCTCCAGTTTCAGCAAGAGAAGCAATATCCTGAGTTCTGTTTCAGACATAATGGGAAACCAATGACACATTGATAGGAAAGATAGTGTCCTCTCCTCTTACATTAGGGTTAATATTCTCAAATATTGTATCCTGAATTTCATCAGTAACTCCATAGTTTTTGCTGTTTGTGACCAACATTCCCCTGTGAAATGGCTGCCCAGACATCACCCTCCTGAGGCAAAAATCCCACTAAATTAGGAGCCATAGCAGGAAAGACGCTATGTCAGAATTCGAGGAGCACCTGGTAATTCAGATGATGTAGCCAAGCTGACTGGCCGGGCCTGACCACTAGAGGAAATAAGTACTGGCCTCCTCATTGCAGTGTTCAAAGACTGAACTCATAAGGTTAGGTCACTTACAAGGTGTATTGTCGGTGATCGATTTGTGGAAATTTGAAAAACAAGTACAAAAGTTCTTCACAAAGATACTGGAAGACACAGAATAATTTTTCAGCACTATAGAATATTTTAAAAAGATCTTATTATTCATGTTTGTTCAATTCATGACTTATCGATGAGCTTGCAATTTTACCTGCATCTGACAAGGAAGCGGTATTTGCTTTCGAAGTCTGGCATACCTCCTTTTTTATGATCTGGCTTATCAACACGGCTGTTGGCAGGCAATTATGTGAGCATCACTAGAGAAGGACTTTGGCTCTGCTTACATGTTGTGAGCCATGAGTAGGTGTTTTGATTGAGCAGAAGTTGTGTGTTTCTACAAAAAAGTGCTTGCCACCCATTTTGTTTCTTTATCTAGCTCCTTCAGCGTGAACTTTCAAGGCTACCCACACGCACTGGAATACAATTAAAGTGTCTTAGATAACTAGATGTATTTATTTTGATTTTCTCTGGCAGCAACACAGATGGGAGGAGGGCAGTCATCAGGGCCAGACTGGCCATAGCGGGCACCGGGCGTTTCCCCAGTGGGCTGCTAGGGCGGGGCCGTTTTTGGGCCCCTGGGGCCCATTTTTGAAACAAAATTGTCTGAAACCGGCCCTCTCAAACTGCTCGGCTGCACTCCCCCTCACCCTGGGGGGGCCGGCTGAGCAGTTTGCCAGGGCCGGTTTCTGTTCCCAGTCCGGCCCTGGCAGTCATTAACCAACATAGATTATTATGTCTAGTTTGACAGTGCAAGTGTCACCTGACCTTTTCACCTACACCCATATTATTCTACAGTTCTTTGCTTCCCCACAAGTACATATCATTCCCATGCTATTATCTTCTAATGCTTTACATTATTATACAAATTTCCTTTAAACTCTGATCTATTGTTTTTGCCAATACTTCGAAAGAGATGCCAGGGAGGGTTTTATATCTGTGAAATATGATATTGGGTTCTTATCGAGGGGATTTGCTAACAGGTTTTCTTAAGTAGAATGGAATTTCCACTTACTCTGAGCACTTTATCACTGCCAGCCAGTGTTAATGTCCATGTGCTTCTCCCTTAAAACATGGTTTGATTGACTTATCCGCAATTAGCAAACTTCATTTATCTATATGCCCCTGGTAGAGTACACTACCTGTGCCCAGGGCCTGCAAATTAAATACCTACCAGTGGGTCTACAGCACTGATTGTGCCACCCACACAAGTAGCACTTTAAACATGTCTCAGCCCTGCCACTATAGAGCCTGAGTATGCAGTTCACACTGCATGTCGACTTGGCATTGAAAACCACTTGCCAAGCCTTACACTTCCCTTGTATTACATATAAGTCACCCCTAAGGTAGGCCCTAGGTAACCCATAGGGCAGGGTGCTGTGTAATCAAAAGGTAGGACATGTCATTTTACGCTTTGCATGTCCTGGTAGTGAAAAACACCCAGATTCAGTTTTCACTACTGTGAGCCCTACTCATCCTATCGGTTAACATTGGGAATTCCCTATTCCTCTCATAAGCTGTAATTCCTCATTGAGAAGGAGTAGCTCTATCATGTTTCATATCATTGGAATGGCAATGAGAAAAACCTCTTTTCTGGTAAACATTAATTTATCACTGCCCTTTTAAAAAGGCACCTTTTAGAAAGATGTAATTTTTCTGCTCTTAGTCCTGTGTGCCTGCAGCCTGTCTCCAATACACGTCTGGGGTGGGTGACAGCTGGAATTTGTGCATTCTCTCTAGTCAGTCACACACAAAGGAAGCTTAGGTATGATTGAGTGGCCATTCACATCCTGAGGAGCCATCCTGGGCAGGATGAGAGGGAGGAGCTGACACTTACACCTGAATAAGCTGTGTCATGTCCTCACACAAAGGACTGCATACGCCCTGTGGTGAATTTGGAGCCAGAGCTGGATGGAGGGCCTCTGTCTACTTCAAACCCCTCTTTGAAGTCACCTCCATTTCAAAGTTACAAATGGGTATAAGTTCTGGGTCTTTGACCCCACCAAATCAGACAGTACTAGACCCATGAAGAAACTCTGCCAAGAGGAAGGATTGCTGTGCAGTTTGGTTTTGCCTTGTTCGCCCTAAGTTGGCAGGGTATGCCTAGCCTTGGGTCCCTTGCTCACTTTGCCACTGGATTCAAGCTAGCCTGGCTGATGACGGCTGATTAGCCAGAAACCGGTCCCAGGATGCTTGTTTCCGGTCCAGGGAAGACATGGCTTGGCAGTTCGGGCTGGACTGTTCCCATGAGGCACAGGGTCAGAATAATTTGCATATGGCCGTGTCTGAACTGGGGTGGCGGAGTGAGCTAAAGAATGATGATGGATTAAACCCAGATCAGTTGACTTGAGGTGAGTGCTTACAATGTTCAACACTCCGTCTATCATCCCCTTTGGTTTTGCTCTGTTACAAGGACTGCCACTTGGCTGGACTGCTGCTCTGGGAGAACTGCTTTCCTGCTGCCTGCTACCGTCTGCCCTGCTGAGGAACGACTAGACCCATTTCACTTGAACCCAGGGTGACTCCAAGGGCATGCTTGATTGCCCTCTGATGTAAGTCTCGGGGACATCAAAGACTTCTCATCCACCTGCAACAGCACCTGGACTTTGCTTGCTGCAAGTCTAGCCCTGCCAAGTGGTGCCAATCCAGTCCTGGACTCTTGGAAGTGGGTATAAAGTGCTGCAACTGCTAAAAATCCACAAATCAATAACATTGCGCTGATTGGTACAGGCGCATCTTCCTCGATGCTGATGCATCGCCACTGCTGTATGGACAGCGGACTTCGCATCGTCAACTGCACGGTCCATCGCCATCAGTTCCCGACGCGTTACCTACATCCTGTGGCTCGACGACGACATATCTCCGATTTGCGTGGCTCGATGATGACGTATTGCCTTTGATCCAGCGGTTCGACACATCACCCCTTTACTTCACGCATCTCGACTCTGTCGGCAACGCATCCCAGGTACTTTTCAATGGGCCAAGGCTCCTCCCTGTATCCAATCCACGCTCCATTGCGGTCAGCCTAACCATATGGATTGTTGGATTTACCCTTGTCAAGCGCAAACAGATGTCCCCTGTTGGCGATTTAAGCTTTTAAGCACTATATTTTCATTTATTCTTTACAAATTCATAACTCAGGTTATACTTATTGGAATTTTGGTCTTGTTTTGTTCATAAAAGTATAAGCTATTGTTCTAAACTGGTGTGGAGTCTTTTCGAGGTGTTTTGCACTGTATTACTGTTTGAAGTGTTCTACAAATGCTTTACACATTGCCTCTTAAGTTAAGCCTGCCTGCTCTGTGCCAAGCTGCCAGAGGATGAGCTCAAATTAATTTATGGCGTGTATATGACTTACCTTGACTAGGATTTGGTTCCTGCTTGTACAGGGTGCATACCTCTACCAACCAGAAACCCAATTTCTAACATCTGGTTATTTGAAAATTACTGTTGTATTAATTTGATAGATGTACGCGTGCATTAGGACTTGAAAAGTCGTTCAGTAGCAGTCAACTTTTGAATGCTAATTGCACACTGATCACATCTGATTTGATAATAAAGAAGTATGCTTCTTTAAAGGATGCATTTGCATGGAGGTTTGGATACACCTTATGTCAGAATCTCTAGTATTTCAAAAGCACATAGAATGCTGGTAGTGTCTCACAGGAGATTGTTGCTTGAACATGAAATACCTTGAAAAAACAAGAGACAAGAGGTGTTTGCTGCTAAAGCAGAGACAACGCTTGGGTGTGGGGAGGTATTATACTACTCTGGCAGGATGGTCAGCTGGGCAGTGCCCAGGAACCTAATTTACTTCAAAGGGCCTCCCCTGTCACTTATAGATGTAGCTCAAGCCTGCATAGGACCTCTATTTCGTCCTCCAATTAAGGCAGGCATACGGTCTGAGGACTGTCTTAATTTACTATTGATCTAACATAGACTTTTATACAGTTCATTGAATGCAATAATATAGTTGCAGCGATCTTTTTTGGTAAGGAATGTGAACCTCTGTCTTTGGAGCCATAAATTAATGTATTAGATGAGAAATCCAGGTGGGCCTCTACCTTGGCTATGTGTTCCTAGCTTCATGAGGCATCTGATTTGATGGTGTTTTGAGAATGCATGCACCCCTCTTGCCATGTGTGCTTTACTGGGACCAATCTTCCTGGACCATTGTGGTGTCACTGCGCCTATCTGTGGGATTGTTCTGGGATTTCCTGTTCGCACTTTTGTCTGCCGGCTATGTGCCACCCCACCTGTGATCTGTTAATAAGTGACCTCGGGCCTAGGTCTCAGGGCCTGCCTAACTACGTATTGAGTCAGGGTTGACATGGAGTTCACAACGGGCGAATTCATCAATAAAGATGCAATTTTATTTTTATACATGATTGTATTGTTATTCATATTAACATTGACATTTTCAATATTAACAAGACCTATGCATAGAGCAATGTGAGAGGATGCAACATACAGAAACCTGTTAGATCTTTTGTTTGTGGACCACCTTTTGATGTCTTCTCTTGTGAGCAACTGCAAAAGCACTTGACAGAATTACAGCTCGCTGACCTAAAACAGCTGATAATTGGTGGGTTGCAAACAGGATATATGAGACGGGGTACTGTCCACAGCTGTGGGGAAAAATGTTCTCTGCAGAACATCATTTTCAGAATGGCCACAGTAATTCCAAATACTCTCAGAATCATAAGCACATGTGAAATGGGTCATCTCATCAGGACTAAACTGCAAAGGGGCTCAAATGCTTATAGAATTCCCAGGGATATATGTTTTACCTGAGGTCAGCTAGGGCGGACCTCAACTCACACTCTGCAGATAACTAATACTCTTCTCCACAAAACTGAGTGCATCAGTTTTCCTGGGGAGGCATTGCAGGTATCCTTGGATGTGTGGATGGCTGTAGGATTTTCTGCACACCTTGATTCTTAAGTGTGAGAAGTTGGCCTGGTATATGCTGTGCACTAATTAAAAGTGGGCACCTTGCACCAGTCCAAACAACTCTTATGGTGATTTAAGAGGTCAAAGATAACCTTAGAAAGCTATCCAAGTGGTAGCTATGGAGAGCAGCCTTCAGGCTTAGTCTTGAAGGAATGTTAAGCAGCTTGTTTTACCAGAATACAACCTTACAGTATTGGTTACATGAAAGGAGAACCACACAGTAGTAATAAAAATATGTATTTATTAATATAACACTCTCTAGTATCACAAAGTATCTTCTCATCGAAGATACTCACAAAGCACACAATACTGTAGCACCGAAACAATAGTAAATAGCACTAATACACAGTGGGCTCCAGGGAGAGACCAGAACATATACTAAAATAGTGGTATAAGAACCATGACTCGAGTCAAGACAGTATCTAGAGGAAGTAAAATCACTGGGACCCCAAGGACCCACCCAAGGTGAGTAAGTAGGGACCCCACGGAGGACGGGTGCATTGTGGGAACACGACCGCGTGCTCCGTACAATTCTATGAGTAAGTCGCGGTTAAAGTTTTAAAGTTTAAGGACCCTTCCAAATGGACTTCGAGGAAACCCCGTGGAAGTTAGGAGGTTGGAGAGCCACCCCACCCATGGATACCATAGTACCAGAGTTACCTATCCCAGGGAAGCCGAGTGCATAGGTCTGAAGTGACGTCGGAAACCACTGTCGATCTCTATGGAGGACTTCAAAGAAGAGCCACTGCTGGAAAGGAGAAAAGTGTCCGATGGAATCCAAAGGTGGATTCTTGTTGAAGTGTACCTGAAAGCAGAGGAAACAGAGTCTGGGTCACTCAGGAGTGACCAGGGGCTCAGTAGACGAATGCCCACCGATGTCAGGTGCTTCAGGTGCATTGAGGGGGTTCTTGACTCTGCAGCCACAGGGACCAGGAGATGTTGAGGATGACCAGGAGCTGGATATGAGCTGTACCACAAAGGATGTCGAGTGCTGCGGGGTCGGTGTCCGGTGGGAGCACCAACAAGCCTTGGCAATAGCAACCAATGAAGATGGTCAAGAAAGGTTACGGTTCAGACCTGCAAGTTTCAGGAGACTCACCAAACACAGGGGAGTCAGGGCAAGCCTGAAGCAATCAGGGGAGCCCAATAAAAGCAGTGTTGACCCTCAAAAGGACCCACAGGCCAGAGGCACAAGAGTCACAAGGAGACCTCAAGCAGTTTCACATAGCAGCAGCCCACGGAGCACTCGGTGCAAGGAGGTCAAAGTTCTTTTGAGGAAATGGTGCCAGAGGTTGGGGCTACACAGAGCCCAAAGCACTTGCTCGGAAGATGCCAACAAGCATATGCACTTGCAAATGAACGCAGTGCACAGGGGTATGGGTATTGCAGCCCCCACAAGGGATTCTGGACTCAAACTCAGTGAGATGGCAGCTTGGATCTTGCAGAATATGGAAACCCACCTCCTGTGTTGCTGAAGCCTTTGTAGTCCGTAGGAGCTCAGGTGCAGCAGACCGGTCAATCAAGATGTGGTGCCTGCAGTTGTAGGGGAGTGACTCCTTCACTCCAAGGGAAATGTCTTCGGTTGTCCTTGATGCTCCACAGGTCGTGCACGTAGCCTGTATGGTGCACGGGCATAGACAATTCTTTGGACGGAATGGGAGACGAAGTCGGGCCCAAGCGAAGGCCAGCGAAGTCCAGAGTGTCCAGATGGTCGAAGTTCAGTGATTTCTGGTTCAGAATCTTGTCCATGTCAAATCTAGGCTCCTACAGCCAGGTCAGCCCTTTGGTACCCATGGGAGAGGGTTGGACTGATTCAGGGCATCCTCCCATGGGAGGGTCTGGACAGTGGGGAGGTTACTCCCATGTCCTTTGTCCAGTTGCGCGCCAGAGCAGGAGCCAACGGCTCCAAGGACTGGTACGAACTGGACTATGCACAGGGACACCAAATGTGCCCCTAATGCAGACTTTCGGTCACTGGCAAGCGCACCCACTCAGCCCTAATACACTAAATCCTGTCTGGGAGGTGGTAACACCTCCCTGTGACAGGATGCCTATTGTTCCACCTTCCTCTGCTCGAGCTTGGCTCAGCAGCAGGAGGGCAGAAAGGTGTCTCTGGTCAGCAGCAACCATTTTGTACTGCCCAGGACTAGAAGGCTGGTACCGGGAATGCCAGGGACCCAACAAAGCTTGCTTCTGAGGGCTGGAATCATACCTCTCACACCAGTTACCGGTGTGGGAGGTATGATCACACAATGTTTGACACCAAACATGATAGGGTTACTTTCAGCCGTTTTAGAGTTGGTCAGTAAGCGGTCGCATAATGCCACTCTATATGTCGTAAATGGCTGATACACTGACAGCCCGGGAGAATGGACTCCGCAGGCTGCAGTGGTGTTCTGCTCATGCAGTGGTACCCTCTCACTTAGAACCAAGCACCCTGCCCTCAGGATTGTAAAGGCCTGCTAGAGGGGTGACTTATAGGTTTTAAGTGCAGTGATCCTTAGATATAGTAAACCTATATCTAAAGTAAGTGGTGCATGCACCAACATACACAGGCTGCAATGGCAGACCTGTAGTTCTATTTTGCATGGCCTCTCATGGGTGGCATAATACCTGCTTCTGCCCATGGGAGGCCTCTGGGGTACCTATGCCCTGGGTACATGGGTACCATATGCTAGGGACTTACAAGGGTACCTCAGTATCCAATCTGGATGGTACCTAAGTACATGACATAACAGTTTAGGGAGAAAGCAGATAGACTGGGGTACTGATAAGCAGGATCCCAGTCAGACTAGTCAAAAACAGTATCACATGAAGCATAAAGTGGGGGTAACCATAAGAAGCAGATCCTACTTTCCTAGACAACCCCTCCCCCCAAACGTAAGAAGTTGAGACTAACCTTGCCTGGTTGAGGCTTCATTTTCTAAGTGAAAATATCTGGAGAGTCCATTTGCATTGGCATGGGGTCTCTGAGGTCTATGTTCCACTGTATAGTCCATCCCCTGTAGGGAAATGGACCACCTCAAAAGTTTGGGGTTTTCACCCTTCATCTGTTGTAGCCATAGGAGGGGCTTATGGTCTGTCTGAAAAATGAAGTGAGTGCCAAACAGGCAAGGCCTCTGCTTCTACAGAGTCCAGATCACAGCAAAGGCTTCCCTCTCTGTAGCTGACCAACGTTTCTCTCTGGGGGCGTCAACCTTCTGCCGATAAAAGCTACTGGTTGATCCTGACCCTCTGCATTATGTTGTGACAAGACAGCCCCTATCCCCAACTCAGATGCATCTGTTTGGACAATAAATTGCTTGGAGTAGTCAGGACTCTGCAGAATGGGAGCAGTGCACATGGCCTGCTTGAGATCATCAAATGCCTGTTGACAGCTAACTGTCCACCGAACCTTCATGGGTTCCGTGTCTCATCAGGACTGTGTTTATGGACATGCCGCCGTCGATTGTAGGAGGCAACATATCATAGTTGCAATTCATCACGGCCCTGTCTATTTTCTTCAACCGAGACCTACATACTGCAGCTTCGCCAAACATACTAAGGCTATGGGGAGCTATCTTTACTCTGGCGTTCGTATTATTTAGATATTGGTGTTCTTGATACTAGCCCAGTTTTGGGGTTCGTTTTAAATCAGCTACCTGGGCAGAGCGTACCCAGTACCATAAGGATAGCGTTGCCAATATTGCTTTTATTTGGTTCTGGATCATTTATTCCACTATCACATCACCTTGGATATTGGGTTTATTCGCTTACTGACGCGCTTATTATCCATCGATATTTCTCCAATATTCCCATGAGCTGGCTTGAAAAAGTCTGTTGATCGGACAAAACACGTGTCGGCTAATCGTGTGCTGGGAAAAAAACTTTTTAAATCTATGCCTGGACCACAATAAAATTTCAAGAAAACTTAATCGGTTGATCATATGTGATTAATTGTATTCCATTGTTGATTCTTTATTGTCCTCATGTTGCCATAATACTCTAATACCATATTGCTGATAACATTGATCGAATAATAACACCACTTTGGTGCATTTGATTCATCTCGCGGCTGTGCTGCAATAGCCTCTCTCTTCTCCGAACCTTCATGGGCATGTAAGATCATTCAAGTGAGTCACTATAGACATATATCCTTTAACAAATCTCCTGTAATACCCAGTCAGGCCCAAGAAAGCTCGGACATGAGTCTGGGTAGTTGGAGCAACCCAGTCCATGATGGTTTGGATTTTGCTCTGTAATGGCTGAACCTGGCCACCAGCCACAAGATGGCCCAGGTACACAACTTTGCTCTGCACTATCTGGCACTTAGTAGCCCTGATAGTGAGGCCTGCTTTCTGCAGAGCCTCCAAAACATTCTTCAGTGGACCAGGGGATCCTCCCAGGTGGAGCTAAAGACCGCTATATCATCAGTATATGCTGCACTGTAGGCTTCCAGGCCTGTAAGGGCTTTATTCACCAGTCTTTGGAATGTGGCAGGTGCATTCTTCAAACCAAAGGGCATTGTAATAAATTGATAATGTCCACTAGAGGTTGAAAATGCTGTTTTTGGTTTGGCATCTTCGGCTAATCTGATTTGCTAATATCCAGCAGTGAGGTCAAATGTGCTCAAGAACTTGGCAGAGAACAAAGAGGTCAAAGTGTCAATAAGCTGTTGTGTTTTTAACTATTTAACTGTGTTGTTACTTCTGGATGCTATGCACATGTTTTTTAAGTGAAGCCTTTCTGCTCTGTGCCAATGCTACCAGCTTTAAGCTTAGGTTTAAATGAGCACAACCAATAACTGGACCTAACATAATAGTGACCTTATTGTGGTGGACTACCAGCTACCAGCTTTAAGCTTAGGTTTAGCTAGGCGATAAAATTATCGCCGCTTTAGTGGCAGAAAACTGCCGCTAAAGCGGCTATAATGGGCTTGATAATATGCTCTATGGAATTCCAATTGAAGCCCATGTTAGATGGGAAGGACGTCTAACATGGGCTTCAATTGGAATTCCATAGAGCATATTATCAAGCCCATTATCGCCGTTTTAGCGGCAGTTTTCTGCCACTTAAGCGGCGATAATTTCATCGCCTGGCTTGATAATATGCCCCTTTTTAGGTCTCGCCTGACCCAACGCATGCGCTGGTCTGGCGAGACTTATTGAGAGGGCTCCAAAAAGTGCTACCAGGCCAGCCTAGAGCAACAGTGCATGTGCGCCGGCGCGCACGCCGCACTTTACCGCGAGTACTTTCACTTTCACAGGCCGCTTTGATGTGCGATCGCGATCACTTTCGCGGTCGCACGGCCGCTTTGCATAGCCAATAGGTCTTGCTTTTGGGACCTTATAAGTATTTAGTTACTGTTGCACGGCTAAACACTTATAAGGTCCCAAAGGCAAGACCTATTGGCTATGCCAATGCTTGTTTCTTTTGCAATAATGAAAATGTGGCATTTATATCAGAAAATTAAAAGCTGATCCTTGGGCACTTAATACGAGGATTTCTAAACATTTTAAAGCTGATTCTGGATGGTTAACTATGCTGATTTTGGAACATATATTATTGATTTGATAGTATCATTTTATTAGTGCAAGTAGCCTTTGCTGCTGCTTCGGTTGTAATTTCATGTTTCTCAAGCATTCAGCTATTTCTTGAGTGCTTCTTGAGTGCAGTCTTGCAGAGTAGAGTGGCATAGAGTACATTGGCATAAAGTAGAGTGGTGCAAAGTACAGTGGTGCCGTGGAGAAGAGTGCAGTCGTTATTAAGCCTCGTCAGAGTTCGCGGAGTTCCGGTGATTTTCAGCACAAGGTGTTTCTCCGCACTGTGCAATCATGGTGAACGGCACCATGCACAGCGCAAGCAGCATTGCTTTGGTTGTAAAAAACAGAAGTGCAGTTGTCGAACGTTTTGCTAAGGAGGCCACAGCCCACTTCTACCTCCGGTGTGCCCCTCTTTTAACACTCGCACTTCCTCAGTCTCTGTCTTCTAACCTTGCTATGTTGTCTGTCCCCTAAGTCTTTGATCTAAGAGTCTTTCCTCTCACCTCTCTAATAGTTTTCTATCATCCTTGTCCCACCTGGTGTGTTACCTTATTCCCTGTGTTTCTCATTTGCCCTCTATTCATTCTACCCCTGCACTTTTTCCTCTTCACTTTTATCTATGCTCTACTCTCTCTTCCCTCGATCTAGGCTCTTTACTATCACTCTTCTAGCAGTGATTAGCTGTGTCTCCGTTTTATCATTTCTCCGCTTTTTTTCTCTGTCCTGTCCTCTACATCCTTTCATTCTATCTTTTCTCTTCTGCACACCATGTCTGCTTTCTATTTGCATCTGATTTTCTCTCCTCTTTTTCTTCTACTTTCCTCCATTTTATCTCTCTCCTCTCTTGTTGTTTCTTTCTCCTTTTTACTCTTGCTCTCACTCCTCTATAACACTACTGCTGTCACCCCTGTCTCCAGCCTGTACATGTCCCTGCTATTTTGAACCCCACATATTCTTGTTTTCATTCCGAAAGAATAGGAAGATGACATGCATTTTACTTTCTTACCAACACCGAGTGCAAAAACAAAATGTACACCAAATGAAAATGCTTTTCATGCATATATTAATCAGTGCGATATGACTGGGTTTATTGCGGAACAAGTGGCTGCTTGAGCACAGCAGGTCGTGTCACTGCTAGTGCTGCCTGTAATTAGTAGTCCCGGGATGATGATGGCATCGGCATCCACTGCTCAGCTTGCTGTGACCCTGCCTATTACAGCACAAGCATTGTTCCCAGCCGTAATGCTGCCAATGCCCGTGAGTATGGTTGTGGCGCCTACTGGACTCACGCACGCTCAGCAATTGGCATGCTGGGAGGCAGCACACCGATACTACAGGTGACTCCATGGCGCAAACAAGTTGTGGTGGGCCGCATCGAGCATCTTGAGGATTTAGCAGCAATGCAGGGCGGCAGGTTATGCTACTCTGGCTACGCAGCAAATGGAAAGTCCACACTTACATTTGTTTATTCTTCCTCATGAGCCCTCACTGCCAAGTTCCAAATGCGCTCTTGCAGCTTCCTTGCCTCAATTCCGTCATGAGCCAGCCCCCAGCTACAATTATCCAATGGGAGGCTTAGGCTCAGGCAGTGGCAGGGTGCAGTAGACTCAGGGAATAGAATGCAAGCCATTGTTTGAAGATGACTTCTTGGATTCGTGACAGGCGTGATGACATCATCACTAACATGGTGATACACAATAACGCCTGCCTGGACAGGCGTACGCCAGCCTGTCTATGAACACATACCAGCCAGTCACCATGCAAGGTATGTTAATTATTTTATTTTGAAATTAAACAATTAACAAGAAATAGTAGCCCCGACCCTGTGAAATAAGTGCCGGTGCTCAGCACCGGAAAGCACCGGCTCAAATGAAGCACTGGCAAGTGAGCGCTGCTTCCTTTCTGCTGCTCAAGTAGATTTTTTACTCGAGCGGCAGCTTTCTCAACGTGAACGAATGATTTCTCAACGTGAGCTGTTGCGAGCATACGCGTCCACTCACAATGAGAAACCCGACCACCCGCCTTGAGAAATCTCCCCGAGATGTTGATTTTCCATGTTCGCCAACTTGACGTTGACTATCGCAAACGAGGATAAAATCTTCCGGAGAGGTGGATTTTCCTCGCTCGCCAACTTGATGTTGACAAACGCTGCACGAAGCGGAGTTTTTCGGAACTCTGTGAGACCATGGGGAACGCAGAGTGCCGAAAACTCCGCAAACTCGAAGTTTACCGCCCAGACTTAGTTGTCATACAGTTACTACGAATCAAGTATCATTCCAGGATAATCCACAGAAGTGCTCCTCTGCCAAGTTAGGCTCAGAGATGGTTTATATTTATATTTATATTAGAAAAGCACTGTTCTAATGACATTGTGTTAGAGGTGCTGCACAGATGTGATTGTTTGTCTTGTGACTCAGAGCTGTCACCAGTTGGACAACCGAATGCAAGGGCATCGCTTTCAGTGTTCTTTAACCTTGGATAGAGTATAGGAACTACATGATAAAATACTTATTAAGAAATGTACTGCCAGCGGAATAATTCCTAGGTGTGTTATTGTGTACGTGCAAGGCATGTAAAAAGTCACAGTTTAGAAAAAGATGTCAAGTTTAAACGTGCAACTGAAATGGAGACTTGTGCAAACACCCTGTTAAACCCTACTACACAGTGGTGCATAGAAAAGTGGGAGAGAGCGCAATGGCATAGAGTAGAGTGGTGCTGATCAGAGTGGAAAGGTGCAGAGTAAAGTGGCGTAGAGTGCAGTGTCAGAGTAAAGTGGTGCACAGCAGATTAGAGTGGCATAGAATGTAGTGGTGTAGTGTATAGTGGGGCAAAGTGTATCAGTGTAGTAGGCATTAGCGCAGAGTGGCATAGAGTAGAGTGGTGCAGGGTAGAGTGAAGTGGCATAAGGTGCAGAGGTACAGAGTAGAGTGGTGCAGAGTAGAGTGTCATAGAGTACAATGCTATAGAGTATAGTGGGGTAGAGTGCAGTGGCATAGATAAATCACACTCATCCTCCTTCCCAAAGCATACATAGCAACCATACTGAAAGACAAGAATGTTTTCTCTTCCTTTTGTGCATGCACTTGATTGCCACTTTCTCTCACTTGATGTAATTTGTGAATTCAAAATGCACATTTTACGACTGTTCGCAATTTGTGAAAGCTTTGTACATTCCAATTAGCAATTGCATTTAACAAAAATAGCGATTGGTTACTTGTTCATATTGCTTCATTATTTTTGCAATTGGTCCAATAAATCACTTTCATACAAAGGAAATACATCGTTTTTTTGCAGTTATGAACCATTCTGCATATGATTTGTGACCACAAAAACATTAATACATCTGGCCCTAGATACCTTAATTGTATCTAATTTTTTTAGAAAACTGCTCAGCAAAACACATCATCTGGCCCTGTTGTTCTGTGGATAGAAAATCACAGCTTATTCCTGGTTAGGGCTTGTCTGCTTTAGTCAGTCTTTGTGCACTTTCGACAGGGTTTTTACACCCACCTTTTGAAAGGTGTATTAACTACCACTGCCCTCATAGATAGTTTGGGAAATTCAGAAGGTAAGAAGGAATATATAGATGACTCAGGGCTCCTATGTTAATTGAGTAAAAAATCCTAAGCAACAGACGTTCTCCCTCACTACATTAGAAAGATGGTTCTGGCAAGAGCGAAATTAAATGTAAGATGTCTGTGTAAAACTTTGGGATAAGCCTGAGAATGTATGTTTCTGTTCATATGAAGACATGAGTGAAGAGTTAAAGAATGTCTAGTGTAGGCAGCTAGAGACACAATAGTAGTATACAGTAGCCCCAGGCCCAGCTCTCCCATGCTGCTGCATCACTCTTGATTACGCCAAATTTCACCCCTACCTTTCTCCTCGCAATTAGCGCCCAGGATCTTTTATTTACCTACCAAACAGTGGTGGAGGGTAAAAATATTTCATAACACAATGACAATATCATACCTGAAAGTACCACAGACTCCGACTTTTGGTTTGTCAATTTATTATAAGGCGAAGAATAATACGATGTACACACATCGTAAGACCATCATATATAGGTACAGAAAAATCAATACAGAGCCGATCCTACGAATATAAGTGATTCGGCACAAAAGGAATAAAATAGTGAACTCCAAGAGCAAGATACAACTTAGAATAGAAACATGGTCCAACTCTCTCTTCATGAGCAAATAAAGCAAATCTGTCCCTACACTATGCTAAAAGGATTCCCATCTAATGTCTGTCTATCAGATCCCAAAGGTGTCAGCACGTGTTGACTTCTAAGAAGTACTCACGTCAAATAGGTTAGGATGCTTAAGGCTAGGTGCGAGGTCTAAGATGCTCCTTTCTCTCCGAAAGCTAGCAGAAGTCTGGGGTCTCTGTCCCTGCGCATCATATATTACATTTGATTCTTAGTTCATCCTGGTAAAATTTTCCATTGCAACTTTTTCTAAATGGGGAGGTTTACACTTTCTAATTAAGTCTTCTTTGTTCGGCATAGTGACCTTGGTTTGCAGAGCAGCCAGACATGAAAGATACCCTCCCTTCTCGCTTCCAACTGTCTTCAAAGCATTCCTTGTATCTTCTCCAATCTGAAAATAACGAGTTGGCATTCCAATACCTGCAGTAGGATGAGAACACTGCTATTTCTTGAAAACAACATGCATTTCATTATTTATTTCTCGAGAAGCCAAGGAGGTGCAAAAACAAATACAGTCTTGGGCCTAAAAGTCGGGCAATTTAACGACGTACTGTTACATGATATGATTATGAACTGACCTGCTTTTGTATATGCAGGCATAACGATACATACATGATCATATGATAACATTGCACTACAATGAATATATACATAAATCGACTAGGTACATTTTCGATGATTATAAACACTGCACACAATACTGAATTGTACCTAGGTGCATGATATCTATGACTATAATGCACCCATACAAACTAGAGTGTTGAAAGCGCTCTATCAGTTCCCCCCTTTTATGACTAGTGTCATAAGACCATATTAAATTCTTTCAGAAGTTCCTCCTTGTAGAAGAGACCGACCTAAACAGAAGATGTATTTTGCTGTCTGTGTCTAAATCGCTCTAACCCTTTCAAATGCTGATAAGGACTGTCCTGCAGTTTTTCCATCTGCTGTTCTCGTTTTTTCAGAACATTTTCTTGATGTCTGCTCTTTGCCATTTGCATGCTTTGATGACTCCCAATAATATAATTATGCCAATGACGGTTATGAGAATGGGTTTCAAGATGTAACCCATATTTCCCTGTCCCAAACTGCCAAACCAACTGCCAATTTGTCCGAAACCCTTGCCAATGTGATCCCAGAGTCGCTCAGCAGCCAAATTACTCAATTCTTGGTGGATATTTAAAATATTGGCAATATATTTCCTTATATCTCGATTATTGTCTGGAATATAAGTGCAGCACTCTCAAAAGCTTACACACTCCAGCTTTTGCTAGTAGGAAGTCTAAAGCAAGACGATTTTGAAGAACCATAGCCCTAATCGAGACCATCTGATGGTGAGATGGTCTCGATTAGTGGATGCACTAATAACAGGATTTGTGCTGTTTCACGGAGAGTTTATCCACTATCGTTGCCAGCTTTCGAATTTTTACATAATTCAAAA
This sequence comes from Triturus cristatus, assembly GCF_964204655.1. Taxonomy (NCBI): domain Eukaryota; kingdom Metazoa; phylum Chordata; class Amphibia; order Caudata; family Salamandridae; genus Triturus; species Triturus cristatus. Next base: position 841,094,488 of record NC_140582.1, on the reverse strand, counting down.
CCACACCTAAACTAGGTATCATGGCTCCAAACACATCACCAATGATTTCTCCAGCACTCACACCACGTTTTCCCCTGTGAGAGCCTTTTCCTTCCAAAGGCCACAAATCGTCTACATGGAATATCTTGGGAAATACTATGGCTAAGTAACATGTTCCATACCAATTCTTGGGCAGTTTCACATAAGCATTCATACCACACACAAAATAAACATTAGGCACTATGGTCAATTTATCCGATAGTGCTTTTCTTATGGACTCTTCAATTAGAAAAAGGTGTTCACAATCACTTTTACCCACGAATATCTTGTCGTAATATGTGGACGGATGTCTAATGCACAACTTTCCTTTTTGCTGAAAGTCTAAAGCTTTGGGTCCTGAACTCCCCTTTGTCTTGTGATCTAATTCTTCCTTGGTCCAAGGCAATACCTTATGCTTTGGATCTGGACGAAACGAAGTTTGCCTATGTCGATCTTCTATTTGATCTACAAATTTCTTTTCAATGTCAGTTAGCATACAAGTCAAATTGTGTCTGTGTGTATAGGATGTATCTAGAGTGATGGTAGACACGAAGTACTTGGAAATGCGCTCTACTTCTTTGTAATTATCATATTTGTTCTCAGGACACCCCCGCTCCGCACGGCCACCAGCTGTGTGTGTGCCCCTCGCCCCTCGCTGCTGCTCGCAGCCTCGTTGTGCCGTCTGCCTTGCCGCCCTAGCTGCCTGCCTCGCTGTTCCCTGCCCCAGCAGTTCCGCCGTATTTTTGTGGTATATTGTGGTTTTGTTGTGTTTCTATTGCCTTTTGTATTAACTTTGCTGTTGTCCCCCTGTGCCTTGCCCGCCCCGCTCCCCGCTTCCCACCGCCGTTCCCACGGCCACGCCCCCTTTTGTTTTGTGTCCTCCCCGCTCCCGCCTCCCAGCTGCTCCTCCCTCCCATTTGTCCTTAAATGGCAACCGCGTGGCGCAGGTGAGTGTGACCTGCTCTCAGGACACCCCCGCGCCGCACGGCCACCAGCTGTGTGTGTGCCCCTCGCCCCTCGCTGCTGCTCGCAGCCTCGTTGTGCCGTCTGCCTTGCCACCCTAGCTGCCTGCCTCGCTGTTCCCTGCCCCAGCAGTTCCGTCATATTTTCGTGGTATATTGTGGTTTTGTTGTGTTTCTATTGCCTTTTGTATTAACTTTGCTGTTCTCCCCCTGTGCCTTGCCCGCCCCGCTCCCCGCTGCCGTTCAGGCGGCCACGCCCCCTTTTGTTTTGTGTCCTCTCCGCTCCCGCCTCCCAGCTGCTCCTCCCTCCCACTTAGCCTTAAATGGCGACCGCGCGGACGCGCAGCGGTCACGCACAGCGGGCGCGCCGATTGTGCGCCGAAGGCGCGCCAAAGGCAAGCCCGTCTGCGCCCGTCCGCGCCTGGACCGCGCCCAGTGCCAGGACCCCTGGCCCCCACCGACGCAAGACGACCCGACAGACCAACGACGCCGCTGCCCTCAACGCACTCAATGCCGGACGGAACCCCACCTGCTGCCGGGCTGCCCCGAAACGCATTCACGGACCCTTCACCTGCAGAACCTGCAAGTTCACCTGCCTCCGAAACTGCACCGCGTCCGCCAAGCCAAGCACCAGCAGCAACCTCAAGTGCATCCTGCTCAACACCAGCTCCGTCCACAGACACGCCGTGGAACTCTGGAACCTCCTCGACACAACATCACCAGACATCGCCTTCCTCACGGAAACCTGGATGAACGCCTCCTCAGCCCCCGACATCGCCATCGCGGACGGGTACAAGATCATGAGGAGGGACCGCGTCAACCAGACCGGAGGAGGCATCGCCATCATCCACAAGAACACCATCCGCATCACGACCGACTCCAACGACACCTTCGCCGCCGCCGAGCACCTCCACTTCCAGATTCACACCGACCCAAAGACGACCCTCAGAGGCACCCTCATCTACAGACCCCCGGGACCACGCACACAATTCAGCGAAGACATCACAGACTTCATCAGCCCACACGCCCTCCCCTCCGCCGACTACATCCTCCTAGGGGACCTCAACTTCCACCTGGAGAACAACAAGGACCGCAACACCACGCCCTGCTGGACAACCTCGCCAACCTCGGACTCAAGCAACTGGTCAACACCCCCACCCACTACGCCGGCCACATGCTTGATCCCGTCTTCTCATCCAGCAAGCACATCACCTTCAGCCACTCCACCGGACTCCACTGGACCGACCACAGCTGCGTCCACTTCAGCTTCAGAAAAACTACAACCCACCACCACCCGCAACAGGTTCCTCACAGGAGCTGGAGCAAGATCACCACCGACCAGCTCACCACCTCCCTCAGCCAGAACCCACCTGCCAGCACAATGGACCCCAACGAAGCAGCCCGCAACTTCACGCAGTGGCTGACCGCCTGCGCCGACGACCTCGCACCACAGAAGAACCCTCCCAGCAGACCCAGAAGCAAGAAGGCCCCCTGGTTCACCGAAGAACTCAAGGACTCCAAGAAGACCTGCCGCACCCTCGAGAAAGCCTGGCTCCTCGACCAGACCACTGACAACATGACCACCCTCACACACGCCTCCCGCAAGCACCACCAGCTCATCCGCACCACCAAGAAGAAATCACTGAAGGAGCGACTGGACAACAACGCCCACGACAGCAAGGAACTCTTCAGCATCGTCAAGGAGTTCTCCAACCCCAGCACCGGCAACAACGACATCACTCCTTCACAAGATCTGTGCGACTCTCTCGCATCGTTCTTCCATCGCAAGATCGCCGACATCCACAACAGTTTCGGCACACCATCCACGCACCCAACCGTCGAACCAACGCACCCCACCGCCACCCTCCGCACCTGGACCACGGTGACCACCGAAGACACAGCCCGCACGATGTACATCATCCACTCCGGATCTCCAACCGACCTCTGCCCCCACCACGTCTTCAACAAGGCCGACTCCACCATCGCACCCCAACTCCGGGACGTCATCAACACCTCCTTCAACACCGCCACCTTCCCAGAGAGCTGGAAGCATGCCGAGCTCAGCGCCCTACTGAAGAAACCAACAGCAGACCCCACCGACCTCAAAAACTTCCGCCCCATCTCGCTCCTCCCTTTCCCTGCCAAAGTCATCGAGAACATCGCCAACAGACAGCTTGCTGCCTTCCTCGAGATGAACAGATCCCTCGACCCCTCGCAGTCCGGTTTCAGAGCCAACCACAGCACCGAGACCGCCCTCATCGCAGCCACCGACGACATCCGAGCCCTGCTCGACAGCGGGGAAACAGCGGCACTCATCCTCCTGGACCTCTCTGCAGCGTTCGACACTGTCTGCCACCGCACCCTAGTCCAACGCCTCAGCAACACCGGCATCCAAGAGAAGGCACTGGTGTGGATCATCTCGTTCCTCGCCGGAAGAACACAGAGAGTCCGCCTCCCCCCGTTTCGTTCTGAGGCCACCGAAGTCATCTGCGGCTTCCCGCAAGGTTCATCACTCAGCCCCACCCTCTTCAACGTCTACATGAGACCTCTTGCTGCCATCGCACGCCAACACAACCTCAACATCATCTCCTATGCCGACGACACCCAAATGATCCTCTCTCTCACCAGAGACCCCGACACCGCCAGAACCAGCCTACACGAAGGGATGAAAGACATCGCCGAGTGGATGAAGAACAGCCGCCTGAAACTGAACTCAGACAAGACGGAAGTCCTCATCCTGGGACCATCGCCCGCTGCCTGGGACGACTCCTGGTGGCCCCCAGCCCTGGGCACCACTCCCAAGCCAACAAACAACGCACGCAACCTGGGCTTCATCCTGGACTCCTCCCTCTCGATGACCAGACAAGTCAACGCCGTCTCCTCATCATGCTTTCACACCCTTCGCATGCTTCGCAAGATCTTCCGATGGATCCCGACCGAAACCAGGAAGACGGTCACCCAGGCCCTCGTCACCAGCCGACTGGACTACGGAAACACCCTCTACGCCGGAACCACAGCCAAGCTACAGAAAAGACTCCAACGCATCCAGAACGCCTCCGCCCGACTCATCCTGGACATCCCCCGACGCAGCCACATCTCCGGCCACCTGAGGGACCTGCACTGGCTCCCCGTCAACAAGAGGATCACGTTCAGGCTCCTCACCCACGCACACAAGTCTCTCCACGACCTGGGCCCCAAGTACCTCAACGACCGCCTGACCTTCTACACGCCCACCCGCCAGCTACGGTCTACCAGCCTCGCCCTCGCCGCCGTACCACGCATCCGAAGAGCCACCGCTGGAGGCAGATCCTTCTCCTACCTGGCAGCCAAGACATGGAACTCCCTCCCCATCCACCTTCGGCTGACCCAGGACCACCTCGCCTTCAGGAGACAACTCAAGACCTGGCTATTCGAGCAGTAGTGGACCCCTTCCCCCAAGCGCCTTGAGACCCTTCCGGGTGAGTAGTGCGCTATACAAGTGTTATGATTGATTGATATATTTTAGAACTGGCACTTCAGAAAGTACCACATCATAATTCGAGAAATAATATTCAAAATGGGCTTTTCTGTAAAACATACTTAATAATACACTGAATGTGATGCCATTAGTCACAGGTAAGTGATGGTATTGTATGCCTTCCCTCTACTGAAGCTGGTAATTGCATGCACACACAGCAGTTTTTCGCCTCCATTGTGTCCACATACTCATACAACAAGCGAGCATATGCATTCAGCATGAAATCACCCTTTGACAGATCTACATGCAATCTACGACTAGTTTCCTCGATCATTTCCTTCTCTTTCATGGATGGACCATCTTCTATCTCAACATTTGAACCAGGTAGGGTACAGGTAGGTTGTTCCTCATTCTTTTCATCATTGGAAGACCCACTCAAAGATGTGACAATCACCACTATTATGACAAGCAGTATTACTGCAATTACAGTTCCAATAATACATTTTTGTTTTCGATTAGATGGTTTGGAAGCCATGTTTCCACTGTCATATTAGACACGCCAAAGAAATGTTGAGAGTCTCTGTTTTCTTTACTGTACTTGTATTTTTAAATTACAATGTCCTTATTTCTTCACTCGATTATTGTCGAATTTAGTGCATCAATACTAAGCCTATTGTAGAGAAGTAGTCAGCCCTAATTCTGAATTCTTCTCTCTATTAAAAGAGCCCTAATTTTAAATCTTCTGTCACTGGGGGCTAGGTTATCTTCTTTCTAAGGCCTAATGTTTTCTTTGATCAGATTACAGTTCAAGCTTCATCTCTAATAAGGTTAGAGACAAGTATTTGTAGAACCATTTGCAGGATTTCAGCATGAATTGCTCCCAATTCCAAGGCAGTAAGCTGTCGACCAAAAGAAGGGAAAACAACTTGATTAAGGATCAAGAATTGCAGTCCACTCAACCTGGGTGGATTCGGGACTTGCAGTGTCAGGGTTCCAAAGGCTTCAACTCCTGGGACTAACAGCTGAATATCAATCGAGAGGGTGTCCCCTCCGTAGCTCACTGTTCCAGTACCCACTCTCCCGGAATTCCTCGGTCTCTGCATCTGCATCTGCAACCAGATATGTCCACTCAGGAGATGCGTATTTTTGAGACGGGTTCTATTTTTTCCTGAGCGTCTTAGATCATCCGGATTATCTTCTTGTTCACTTTGTGCAGATTCAGACATTTCAGGAATCGGAGCAAAGTTTTTCTCAGATGCAAGTCTTATGTTCAGCCTTTCTTTTCTTGCTGGCCACTTCCCTGATCTGGCACTTGCTTTCTGCTCTTCCTCTTTGTCTGCCCCTTCAGCGCCAGGCCGTTCACCCTGGTCTGGTTCACAAGATACTTCGACAATGTTGTTGATTTCAGGCTCTGGAGTCGGCTCTTCCACAGGCAGTTCTCTTTCCCCTTGTGCTGTTTCTTTATGTACATCTTCAGAATCAGCTGTTCTGCAGGAAACTGGGGGAATGGGTGTCTCCTCTACAGGCTTCGGAACTTTGCGGTTATGCAAAGCATGAATCCAATGTGGCAGTCCTCCACACTTCACCGCTGTATTCGTGACCAATATCACCTGAGCATCCAGACAGCTCTTCCGCACGTGCTTGCGTACAAGAACCCAATCTCCGGGATTCAGATCATGCAGCAAGTCTCTCGAGGTGGATGCAGTTGCAGCCTCGACCTGGTGGGACACAGAATTAACCACATCAGCCAGTCTTCTACAAAAGTCCATCACCATATCATCAGTGATATTTATCAAGGCGTTTGCTGGTACCATAGGCAATCTCATAGCTCTCCCTGTCAATATCTCATGAGGAGATAGCCCTGTTCTTCTATCAGGAGTGCTACGCAAACTCATTAACACCAGTGGCAAGGCATCCGGCCACTTCAATGCAGTCGATGAACACACCTTAGCCACTCTCATTTTGATCATGCCATTGACCTGTTCCACCAGACCATGCAATCTCTGGTCTATGTTTAAAGCAGCACACAACAGTTTCATGAGTTCACTATGGAAGTGAATTCCTCTATCTGTTTACACTGAAGTCGGAAATCCGTATCTCGGTATAAGTTCTCACAACATCAGCTTTGCCACAGTGAGACTATCACATCGTCGAGTTGGATAAGCCTCAACCCAACGTGAAAAGATACACACCACCACCAATACATATCTCAGCCTATTGCATCTTGCCATCTCAATAAAATCCAGTTGTATTCTGTTTAAGGGACCTCCTGATCTCCCAATGTGACTCATTGCAACCACAGTTCTTTTTCCTGCATTCATTTGCTGACATGTAACACATCTATGACACTTCTTCAGTAATCACACGAAAGCGTGGATTAAACCACATCTGCCTGAACACTCGCACCATGGCATCTCATCCCAGATGAACTGCTCCGTGAATTTGCCTTGCCATTGGGTTCAACAAACAATTAGGAAGTATTGCTCTATTATCAGTGGACACCCAAATGCCATCATTTCTCTTTTCACAGCCTGCTCTGACCCATGAAGCGGTTTCTTCCTCTGAGACCTCGTCTTGCAACCTTTTCACCTCATCCCATGTATCAGCTATCGCTAACATCATGCTGAGCTCGGTCTCTTCTGTGCTTTCTCCTGTATATTGCCCATTAAAAACACACGCATATATGGCACAAAAAACGAGCTACTTCGTCTGCGTAATTATTGCCTTTTGTGACAAAGTCGTCTCCTTTTCCGTGAGCAGCGCATTTTACAACTGCTATGGCTTTGCGCTTTTGCAAAGCGTCTAATAGTTGGTGCACATATTCACCATTTTGAATCGGAGACCCTGAGGATGTTAAGAATCCACTTAGAGACCACAGCTGTCCGAAATCATGAACTACACCAAACCCGTATTGGCTTTCCATATAGATCGTCACTCGGACACCATGTGAAATAGTACAGACACGTGTCAATGCAATGATTTCCGCTACCTGAGCAGAGAATACTCTATTCAAACAGGCAGCTTCTACTACGCCGGTGATGGTACATACAGCAAATGCTGCTCTTAGGTACCCTTCATTGTCTCTTAGACACGAACCATCAACAAAAAGGATCAAATCAGAGTCAGGCAACGGTTCATCAACAATGTCAGGTCTGGGGGGAGGAGCCTAGCGCTTGACCAAGATGGCCGCGTGAGCTCTGAGCTCCCGAGACCCTCGCGCCCTCCGTCGATTATCCTGTCTCTAATCCTGTCGGTATGCATGGCATCGAGTGGATGATCTGTCAGGGAGGCGATTGATGCTACCCGCGGTCGGATCGCCCACCGGGAACCGGACTTATGCCTGGCGGAAGATTGCGGCCTATCTCCGAGGGATGCCAGGAGCTAGAGTTGGCAGGATGCCCGACTTCTAGTTGAACAACAACGGCCAGGCGAGGTGTGAACTGTCGGACGGAGGTCCCCGTCCTTTCACTTTCGCTTTCTCTCCCTTTGTCAGCCCTGCCCCTGGAGAGCTCTTGGTGGCTTTATTACCCTATGGACGCTCTGCAGGCTACTCTGGTGGCCCACTGCAGAACTGATCACCCCTGATTCCTTTCATTGAGAGGGACCCGTCTTATCTGAACCGACCTGCTTGGTATCAACCATGTCGGGCAAAGCAGAGGTGGATCGGCTGAAGGCTAAGTCTACCAGGCGGGGAGCCTATACCCAAGTCAATAGTATGGACCGCTATGCTCTGCAGAAGGGATCACCGAGTGGGTCGAGCCAGTCGCCGGATACCCAGAAGGAGGCCTCGCCTTTGGCCCCGGAGCTCTCACTACAGGATGTCATGGGCGCGCTCGAAGGGATGCAGACCTCGATTGGGAGACAGTTTGATGCCCTGGCGCATAAGGTGGATGCCATCTTGGTGGATGTTAACCTGATCCGTGCGGACTTGGGCAAAACGAATGAACGGGTTAGGACCCTGGACCTCAAGACCACGGGCCTCACCGATGATGTCACGGAACTGCAGATCGAGGTTCGTAAGCTGAGGACCGAGAGTGATCTCGCCGCCCGTCGGCTGGAGGATTTTGAGAGCCGGGCCAGGCGCAACAACGTGCGCGTCATCGGGGTCCCGGAGTCCTCGGATGAGGCTTCGGTTGACCTGCTTGTCGAGGACTTGGTGCTTAATCATCTGAAGCCTAAGGGTCTTGGAAAGTTCTTTGCGGTTGAAAGGGCCCACAGAGTGCCGGGTGGGAGGCCCAAGGTGGGTGCCCCACCGAGGCCGATCGTCGCTCGGCTCTTTCATTTTCGAGATCGGGACGCTATCCTGCAAGCATCGAGGGTGACGGGCCCGGTCCCCTTCCAGAACGCGTCGGTGAATTTCTACCCGGACTTCACCCAGCAGGTGCAGAGGCAGAGACAGGGCTTTCTGGGGGTGAAGAGGCGGCTTCGGGAGAGGGATCTGAAGTATGCCATGCTCTTCCCTGCCAGACCACGTGTGGTGCACGAAGATCGGACATTTTTCTTTGACTCTCCTGTTATGGCCGATGAATGGCTGGACGCTTTGCCCCGACGACGGACGGGGGAGGACATTGCCGAGGATGGGGACAGTGGCCGGGATGGGCAGGGCTGATTTTTCGGAGCCGGTCTGACTCGATTTGGCTATATTTGAAGACTTGAATAGAGTGCAGTCAATGCGGAGGGCGGCGGGAGGACGAGGGGTGCTCTTTTCCTCTCTTAGGGTACTTTTTGTAGATTTTTGGGGTTTTTGTAGGGCGACAGGCACACTGCCAGTTGGGGGGGCTTTGTAAGCTGCCGCAGGGGTGCAGGGTGGGGGGGGTTTCTGGGATTTTGGGTTTGTTGTTGGGGGGTTTATTTCTGCAAGGCATGATGATTCTTTCCAGGACTGTTCCATGGTGGCTCTTCGGGAGTGGGGTGGGCCTCTTTACGTTTGAGGATGGGGGGTAGGGGTTTAAGTGTTATAAGCTGGAATGTTAATGGTTTGGGGGATCGCATTAAGCGTGGGATTCTTTTGCAATTCTTGAAACGGTCAATGCCGGATGTTGCCTTGCTGCAGGAGACGCACCTTATTGGTAATACGTGCTATGCTCTGAATAGGAAGGGTTATAAATTCATAGCACACTCGGGATTCTCCTCTGGGTCCAGGGGTGTGGGCATCCTAGTCAGAGCCTCGCTACCATTTGAGGTGGACTCCACCATTGTTGATGATAGGGGGAGGTTTGTGGCGGTGGCGGGGCGGTGGGAAGGAAGAACTTTGGTTTTAGTTTCGGTTTATGTCCCGCCGGCCCTGCAGGCCTCCACGTTCACAGATCTGGGTAGGGCCCTGCTGGATCTCCCGGGGGGTATGCTTGTGGTGGGAGGTGATTTCAACGCTGTTGGCTCCGGCCTACTGGATAGATACCCGCCCAGAGACACAGGGGGGGCTCAGAGGTGGCTCCCAGACTTCCTAAACACGCTTGGCCTGATAGACTGCTGGAGGCTCCGGCACCCCACACAGAGCCAATACACGTTCCACTCCGGGGCACATGGTAGTCTCTCCAGGATTGATTACCTACTCACTCTGGCTGCGCATGCCTCATTGGTCTCCGAGGCGAGGCACATGGCGCGTGACCATTCGCCAGTGTGGATCCGGCTGGATCTAGGTCGGGAGGGAGGAGGAAGGGTGGCCCCTATCAACCCGTGGTATTTCCGAGACCCCAAGATGCGCAGCGCGCTGGTAAAGAAAGTAGATAATTTTTTCAAGGATAATCAGGGATCCGTGGACTCGGCAGTGTCGCTGTGGGAAGCATTTAAGACCGTGCTCCAAGGGGAAGCCCTCTCCCTAGTAGTAGCTGCCAAGCGGCGGAGAGATGGCGAGGTTCTGCAGGTTGAGGAGGAGATCGCGGCTCTGGAGGGAGCGCTGGAGGAGGAGGTTACAGAGTCCTCACTGCATGAGCTTTGCTTGAAGCAAGCTGAGTATAAGGACCTGGTGACGAACGCCGCTAAGACCCTCAGTAGGGAGCAGCAGGGCCGATTGTATGATGTTGGTGACAAGGCAGGGAAACTCCTGGCTTGGCTGGACAAAAAAGAACGGGTCAATAGAGTTGTGCCAGAGTTGACGGGAGAGATGGGAGAGGCGATTGTGGAACCTGAGAGGATTGTACAGTGTTTCTCGGACTATTTCTGTAGGGTTTATGCCTCAGTGTCGGATAGGCCGCCCGAGGACTCGTCTGACCTCCTCCGTGATATCGAGTTGCCCTGTCTCTCCGACATAGATAGGGACGATCTAGATGGTGACATAACGGTTGACGAGGTGGCGGGGGCTATCCGCACGTTAAGGCCTCGGGACCGAACGGTTTGCCGGTCGATTTGTACAAGCTATTTCCGGATAGGGTCGCCCCTCACCTGCGCGCCATGTTTATGGAGGCGCGGGGGAGTGGGACCCTCCCGTTGGACCAGCGACTGGCGACGATCGTGGTTATACACAAAGAGGGCAAACCCCGAGATAAGTGCGCCTCATATAGGCCTATCTCACTTCTTAACGCAGAGCCGAAAATTCTGGCTAAAATCCTGGCGACCCGATTGATTAGGGTACTCGGTGACTTGGTCCACCCGGATCAATCCGGCTTCATCCCGCACCGAAACACAGCGTTAAATCTTCGGCGCCTTCATGGTGTAATCGCCAGGGCGGACACACTGCGTGAACCAGCTATTGTGGCGTCTCTTGACGCCACGATGGCATTCGACACGGTGGAATGGGCATATTTGTGGGCCGTGCTGACCAAGTTCGGCTTTGGCCACGGTTTTGTGAGTTGGGTGAGGTTGCTGTATGAGGGGCCACTTGCGAGTGTGGTGGTGAATGGTCGGGCGTTTCAGCTTGGGAGGGGTACCCGGCAGGGTTGTCCCCTGTCGCCTTTGTTGTTCGCCCTCGCCCTTGAGCCGCTGGCTGCGTGGATACGTTGGCACCCGGATATACGGGGCCTTAGATGGTCGCCTGAACACGAGGACCGTATTTCGCTCTATGCCGATGATATCCTGCTGTATCTTGCCTCACCCAAGAAATCACTTATAATGGTCTGTGACGTACTCACATCTTTTGGTAGGAACTCGGGTCTTGTTATCAACTGGAGTAAATCATATTTGTATGTTCTTAGTGGCGAGGTTCCCCCGATCCCTAGAACATGTTCGATACAGGTCGCTCAGCAGGGCTTCGTGTATTTGGGGATCTTTATCTCCATGGACTCTGCTGTGCGATATGAGAAGAACCTGCTCCCCCCCCTGGCACGCCTGAGGCGGGATGTTGAAGGCTGGCGGAGGCTGCCGCTCTCCCTCGTTGGGCGTGCGGCCCTGTTCAAAATGATGTCGCTTCCCCGCTTCCTCTACGCACTGCAGAATACTTTGGACTGGGTTCCGGCCAAATACTTTCGGGAGGTCGAAGGCCTCCAACGAACGTTGCTTTGGGATGGGCGGCCGCGAATAGCTATTGCAAAGTTGACGCTTCCATGGTACGACGGGGGCATTGCGCTCCCAGACATCCGACGGTACTATTGGGCCACCCAGCTGAGTGCGATTAATCATGGGTTTTATGGCCCTGCCCTCAGCCCTGGGTATGCCATGGACAGGTGGTTGCTGCGTGGTGGTAACTATTACAGGGCGTTGTATTCGCGGTCCTTGGACTCGTCCCTCACGGGGCCCACTGCTGTGGCGGTGCGAGTGTGGAAGATGGCAACTGACTCGCTGGGCTGGAAGGATAGGCTCACCCTCGCTACCCCGCTATTTGAATCTGAGAGACTGGGTAGGCTTTGGCACACAAAAGGCTTTGACAAATGGGACTTGATCGGCATCTCCAGGGTCGGAGATGTCCTGATTAAGGGGAGGGTGAAGTCCTTTGAAGAGTTGCAGAAGGAGTATGAGCTGGGGCCATCTGAGTTTTTCCGCTATATTCAGGTGCGTCACGCCCTCCGATCAGTCCTCATAGAGGGTGAGAAGGTGCCTGAGTCCTCTCCTTTGGAGGACCGGGTCCTTGATGGCCATATGCCCGAGAGCACGATCTCGCTCATCTATAAGAAACTGATCAACGTCCGGGTGGATATGCTACTGGGGTTGAGGGACCAGTGGGCTAGGGATGGCCTCGAGTTGGATGACGAGGATTGGCAGTCTGCTGTTTCCTCTCCTAAGGAGGTTGCGATCCCGTCGCGTCTGAGGCTGGTGCAGCTTAAAATACTGCATCGAGTGTATGTGACGGGGCCAAGGCTGGTTCACATGGGATTCTCGGAGGACGGCCTATGTAGGAGGGGTTGTGGTATGGTGGGTACTTTCCTGCATATCATTTGGGAATGTGGTGTCATCACGGAATTTTGGAGGAGAGTCCATGCAGTGATGGGGGAGGTGACGGGCATTGCTATGCAGCCGGAAGCGCGGTGTTGTCTACTGAATGTCTGGGGGCCCACTGATCATAATGCGGCGCAGACCCAATGGGTGACTCTGGGCAACATGGTCGCTAAGAGAGATATCGCGCGATTGTGGGGCTCTGCGGGGCCCCCCACATTGACCGCGTGGAAAGAAAATATGGACTGGAGTATGTTAAGGGAAAAGACGGTCTATTGCGCTAGAGGCCGCCCCCGGAAGTGGCACGCCATATGGGGGCGGTGGAATCAATACAGGGGAGGAATATGTCTTGCCCCGGATCTGGATCCTCCCGAGGAACAGCTTTCCTCCTAACCTTCTTTCCAGCTCAGTATGGTTTATGGACTTTTTGGCCTCTACAGTCCCTCTTCTTCCTCTTTACTTTGTACTGTAACTGTTAGATGAGTGGGGTCCGGCCTCCCCTGGGGGGCTCATCATGGGCTTTCAGTGTTCTTGCCTTGCTGGGGTTTGTTGTGCGTTTTTGTGTTTAATTAAAATTGAACCTTTGCACTTCTCCTTTCATGGTACTGGGGACGCATCTCTGTTTCTATATATCGATGCTGCCGAACCTCCGGGTTGTCGGCTGAATAGCTGTGTCCTGACTTTTGAAAATAAAGGTTTTTAAAAAAAAAACAATGTCAGGTCTGGGTTTGGTAGATAGTTCAGTGACATCCAGACAGTCATGTTCTTCACAATTGTCATCTCCATCTTCTTGGGGGACAGGCAAAAATGTTGCGGGGTTTAGAGTAGTACAACGTCTCAACATGACATTTTCAGATGCTAAAATAACTTGCTCATACTTAGTTAACCTGTTGTTCGTGAGGTGTTGCGTTTTCATGCGGGTCATCAACAATTCAACAGAATTGGGTACATACACAATCAATGGATGACCCTCTCGCATCTTTCAATGCTGACACCAGTTGCAGCAATGGATTTCAGACCTCCGGGCAACGCAGAAGCTACCTGATCTAATGTTGCTGAAAAATAGGCCACTGGTCTACGGACACCCCCATGTGTCTGTACTAGGACCGCTAATGCACACCCCTCCTTCTCACAGCAGAAGAGCGAAAACGCTTTATTATAGTCTGGCATTCCAAGAGCTGGGGCATGACATATGCTTTCTCGCAACTCATGGAAGGCTCTCAAGCACTCTTCATCCCATGGTACCGCATCATTGATGTCTGTTCATATCAATCTTAACAGAGGCTTTGCTTTTAAGTAAAAGTTTGGGATCCACTGGCGACAATAGCCAACCATACCCAAAAACATCCGGACTTCTTTTTGTGTTTTCGGAGTTCCCATTTGCAAGATCGCCTCTATGCGATCTGGTGACACTCTTCGCTTTCCTTTCTCAATGCGATGTCCCAGATACTGAACTTTAGGTAGACAGTATTGTAATTTGTTTGGAGACACCTTGCGTCCATTCTCTGCCAAATGGTTTAACAAAGCCACTGTATGGATCCTGCACGCATCCTCATTTTCTGAGGCGACCAAAACATCATCTATGTATTGAACCAGGACTGATTTCTGGGGCATCACCAGTCCTTCGAGATTCTTTTTCAGACACTGGCTAAAAATGGAGGGGCTTTCTGTATACCCTTGTGGGATTCAACACCATGTTAAAACAGGGTTGCCCATCCGAAATGCAAATAAATACTGGCTATCCTTGTGTAACGGTATGGAAAAGAACACCTGACATAATTTAATGAAGGCAAACCATTCCGCTTCACATGGTATTTGAAAGAGAATCACGGCTGGATTCGGTACCACAGGACAACAGGGAATCACAATTTCATTAATCCTGCGCAAATCTTGTACTATCCTGTACTTGCCGCTAGGCTTTTGCAGCCCCATAATTGGTGAATTACAGGGACTTCTTTGTATCTCTTTCAAGATGCCTTGGGCAATCATTGATTCAATGACAGGTGTTATTCCAGCCACCGTCTCCGCAAACAGTTTCTATTGCGAGGTTCTTGGAAATTCAGCATTCGGTCGCACCTGTATCTTCACAGGTTCCACACCTCAGATTAACCCTATCTCTTCACCTGTGAAATCCCATACTTGCGGGTCAACTGAGTCTCTCAAATCATGCGGCAATTCGGCTTTTGTAAGAACCACAAACAGTTCTGCACACATGCTCATATTAGCCATTTTGAAATCAGCATTGTCATCATAGGTCTGCAACTCCACACCTCTCGGAGTGCATGAGATATTACAATTTAATTTGCACAACAAATCACGGCCCAAGAGACAGACCGGACTTGGTTTGCATACCACAAACTGGTGCTTATCCTTGAACGGCCCTATTCTAACAGGTAATGCATTTGTCAGTGGGTTTGTCATTCTCTGATTTCTGACACCTACTATTTGTATTGATTTACCTGAAAGAGATAAATTGGGGACCACATCTGTTCTTACTGTGGAACGCGCAGCTTCGGTATCTAATAAAAAGGTGAAAGGATATCCATTCACATCTGCATCTGCAAACGGCCCACTCTGATCAACCTCCAATATGGTATCAAGAGGGCATCCTTCCTGCACCCCCCTCTGGTACTCTAGAGAGCCTTGAGATTGATCATATCTATCTCGTATTTCAAAATACGGCATCTGTTGATATGTCTGAATGTACGTGGGTATTCTGGGAGGCTGTGGCACCTGCACTTGTGACTCGCAACCTCTGTACATGGACCTAGGTCTAGTCACTGTCTGTAGGGTCTCGCTAATGTGTCCCTCTCCCTCATACTGAATCTGATTAGCAAGATTCAAGCAACATTCGCGCTTCCAATATCCCGTCTTGTGACAATGATGGCAGGCAGTCACATTTTTCTGTTGTGCCTCCCACTCACTTGTACTCATGTCTGTGCCTCTACCTCGTCCCTGATCTGGTTGGGTTGCCATTGGCTGACCCATACCTCGGCCACTTCCTCTTCCTCGATCTAAATCTCCTCCAACCCCCTGCATATAATCTGCACTTCTCAACTGTGCCAACATCACCTTGTCTTTCAATTTCTTTTGTGCTGATTCTACTTGATCACTACAGTATTTAGCGTACCGCAGTATTTCGTCCACCGACTTATTCTGCCAACATATCAGGTGGTGCTGTATCATCAGACTAATATCAGATCTCAAACCCAACACCAACTTAGAGACAAACTGCCCCATATCCTTCTGATCAATAGTATCCAATCCACTATGCTGTTTGAAAGCCAATAACAATCGCTCATAGTAATCATGCACTGATTCCTTAGGCTCTTGAGTCGTACGATCGATTTTAAGCCAATCCACAATCTGCGGCGCTACCTTAGACTGCAACCAAGTAATCGCTTGCTCATATTTCTTCATGACATCAGGCGAAGGACCATGCGTTACAGTCTCTAGGTGGTTCTGCTGTTGGTCACTCAATAGCAATTTTGCACGTAGCACACAAATCTGCCGGGACCACTATATCGAACAGAGTGTTCAAATCGATCCACAACTCCTTCAAGATCTTGACAAACCGATCTATCTGCTTATACCATTCCGCAGGTCTTTCCCTCATAAAGGCAGCCAAATCACCTCTGCTTCATGGCACATGTACATATCCTCCATTCAGCACTTCTCTCAAAGGGAAATTTCCAGTGGCTTCTGTCCCTTCCCCCTGAGGTGAGGAGGTACCTATTCTGGTCTTAGCACTTTTCTTTTTGGCCCACCTCTCTTCCCATCTGCCTAACGCTTTCCAAGCTCGCATGCCCATTACCAGTTCTCTAATCTGTACCTTCAACCCAACAGTTCGCTTTTCCTCCAACTCCTTGTCTGTGTAATTTAATCTGCAAGAACCCTGCAGCATTTTGGTCAAATCAACGTCATACTTTCGTGCTAGCTGCCATAGGGCATCATAAGCCCGCTTTGCCTTTCTTGTAATATCCTTTGCTACAAACAACAATTAATTCAGGTCATATGTCTCAGTTTGTTCCAAAGGCAAATTCCCTTCTACCACTTCATCTATTTCCACCTTCAATCAAACTACATCCAACATTGCCGCTTTTATTACACTCTGCAAAACTTTCGGATTTCTCTCCCTTTCTACATCTTCTCTGTCGCAACTCTGTGTTCTCCTCGGTATAGCCCCTTCTACCTTCTTTGCCGCTGAACGATCTTCTCTATCCCAGCTCCTACTCCTCCAGTGATTACCTGCACACGTGCCTTGCGGCCCACATAATATCCTGGAAGGTTCTGCTGTCATGCTTTCTTCTCTTGGCAACATTGACTCTCCTCACTGGTTGTACCCACATTCGGAGGTCTGACCTAGAATTTGCCAAAATTCCTGTTGGTCTCCTTTCTGACCCACTATCCATTCGTGATGGATCTGCAGTAGCAGGTAATGGAGTACTATAAGCCACGGGTACCTGTCCTAATCCTGCTCCCATTTGTGTAAGGCTTCCCCCAGATATTGTTTCGTCCCTGTCACCAGTGTATTGCTGTCATTCTGTCTCGCGTCAGGAGTATATATGGGGACTACTGGTCCAATGGTAACTAGCACTGACAAAGCATCTGGTAACTGCATATTCCCTGCAGACTGTGCTGGTTCGTAATTGGGGTATCTTATTCCCCCTGACCCTCCAGGGATCCTCACCATGGCTATTTGTCTCCTAACTCCTGTTGGCTGTTCTTCCAATCCCACCTGCCCTGCTCCCGCTGTCTCCTCTAGTGGTTGCGACCTCTCTGTCTCTGTCTTGGAGTCACAAGGTGGAGGTCTTTCTGCCAAGAGCCTGTACAAGAAAGACTCATCTGTGTCACTGTCCTCATCTTTCTTGCTCTTTCCCTCTGATTCTCCTGCTAACATTCGAAAGGGATACAATCGCTCTCCTTCTATCGTGTCTACTCTCCATCGTTTCAGCTGTGCATCCCATCTGGCATCTTGATATACCTTCATTGCTCTCCTCATTCGTCAATGTGATTTCTCTTGTTTCTTTGCTAAGGCAGCTCTTATCCAAGCATCTAAAGCCTCAAATTGTGTAGGTCGAAGTGGAGGTTTAAGATCACCCATCACCCTCCTCAGCTGGTATAACACATCCATACGAAATGACCCATAATGAGGGAAAGCCAATTCCCCTTCCTTCTCTGTGATTTATGCCAATTCTGAAGCCAAACAATTTTATGCAAACCTACATTCATTGCCATATAATGTGCAGGGGTATCCTCCGGTGGAGCCTCCTCTCCAACCCGAGTCACCACCCCTCTGTCACCTCTACACAAATCTCTCAACACCCAAAAGCAACGCTTCATGACAACCGATCAATTTGCAACCCACAATCCAATAGTCGACTACAGACACAAAGCAACCAATCCCAGCTTGGCATTCAGTGGCGTAACGAAATGTGAGGGGATCCCCCTGCAAGATGCATGGAGGGGCCCCCGCTCCCAACTTTAGCAGGAACTCTCGGGCGAAAGTACTGTGCTGAGGTGGCCCCTGCAGCTTGGGGGCCCCCCCCCGCACCGCGGGTCTGCGGGGGCCTGTGTTACGCCCCTGGCGGCATTACACCAATCGACCAATCTCAGCACGGCGCACCTTGATGTCACTATTCACACCTTGCAGCGGCTCACCCGCCTTTACAATTTCGCTTCATACATTCGCTCACACATTCACTTCCACAGGTAACTGTATAACCCAAAGTTATTAACCAAGTAACCGGTCCTACCACAGTCACAATAACTTAGAGTTACAATAGCAAGTACTTGTCTATCCGTTAAAAGATCGATAGAACACTCACACAAGAACACGCATCTACTATGACCTCCGGCCTGCGTTGGTCACTTACTCAATGCGATCCAACACCGGTACCTGAGGTGTCGCACAAAAAGTGATTCCTCTACTCACACAAAGTTGCCTGGCACAAGTGAACAGTCGATAGCGCTTCACGACTCCCACAATTTACTCATACAATTACATTAACATACTATCCCGGGATCTTGGACTTCTCTTGAGCCCCTTCACAAAATTCTCTGATCCACACGTGTTCGAACCAGTACTAATAACCACAATCACTCAACATGCATCCCAACTCCGCAAAAAATCATGCACATAAAACACACCTCGATCTAACACTCTTCACAAGACCGTTCATACTCACGCCGCCCTTCTAGTTCCGCTGCACTGTCAATGTCTGCCAGATTCTGCCACTCTTCGCCGATGTTCAGCCTGCCGCACCCAGACCTCGATTCTGCCTACTCTGCCCTATATTTCTCCTTTCCACTCACTATTTAGGGGTAAACCATCCTCTTCTGCCATTTGATTATGCCAAATTGCACCCCTACGTTTCTCCTCGCAATTAGCGCCCAGCGCCAGGATCTTTTATTTACCTACCAAATAGTGGTGGAGGGGAAAATATTTCATAACACAATGACAATATCATACCTGAAAGTACCACAGACTCCGACTTTTGGTTTGTTAATTTATTATAAGGCCAAGAATAATAAGATTTACACACATCGTAAGACCATTATATATAGGTACAGAAAAATCAATACAGAGCCGATCCTACGAATATAAGTGATTCGGCACAAAAGGAATAAAATAGTGAACTGCAAGAGCAAGATACAACTTAAAATAGAAACGGATTCCAACTCTCTCTTCATGAGCAAATAAAGCAAATCTGTCCCTACAGTATGCTAAAAGGATTCCCATCTAATGTCTGTCTATCAGATCCCAAAGGTGTCAGCACGTGTTGACTTCTAAGAAGTACTCACGTCAAATTGGTTAGGATGCTTAAGGCTAGGAGCAAGGTCTAAGATGCTCCTTTCTCTCCAAAAGCTAGCAGAAGTCTGGGGTCTCTGTTCCCGCGCATCATATATTAAAGAATTCGATTCTTAGTTCATCCTGGTAAAATTTTCCATTGCAACTTTTTCTAAATGGGGAGGTTCACACTTTCTAATTAAGTCTTCTTTGTTCGGCATAGTGACCTTAGTTCGCAGAGCAGCCAGACACAAAAGATACCCTCCCTTCTCGCTTCCAACTGTCTTCAAAGCATTCCTTGCATCTTCTCCAATCAAAATAACCAGTTGGCATTCCAATACCTGCAGTAGGATGAGAACACTGCTATTTCTTGAAAACAACATGCATTTCATTATTTATTTCTCGAGAAGCCAAGGGGGTGCAAAAATAAATACAGTTTTGGGCCTAAAAGTCGGGCAATTTAACGACGTACTGTTACATGATATGATTATGAACTGACCTGCTTTTGTATATGCAGGCATAACGATACATACATGATCATATGATAACATTGCACTACAATGAATATATGCATAAATCGACTGGGTACATTTTCGATGATTATAAACACTGCACACAATACTGAATTGTACCTAGGTGCATGATATCTATGACTATAATGCACCCATATAAAATAGAGTGCTGAAAGCGCTCTATCACTCTGCTTCCTCCTCATTTTCCTGAGTTGTTTCTTCTACTTTTCCCTTGTTTATTACTGCTTTCTCGTTCCTCTCCCCTGTTTTTCTGAGAGCTTTTCCTGCTTTTGCCTCCTTTTTATACTGATTTCTACTGGTTTCTGTCGTTTTTTACTGCCTTCTTCCTTTCCTCCCATTTTTCTGACTGCTTTCTCCTGTTTTTGCCTTGTTTTTTTACTGCACTCTCCTTCCTTGCCCCTCATTTTTCTGAGTGCTTCTATTGCTTTTGCCTCATTTTTTACTGCTTTCTCCTTCCATTCCACATTTTTTGAGTGCTTTCTCGTGCTTTTGCATCATGTGTTTTACTGCTTTCTCCCTCCTACTCCCCCCTGTTTTTCTGAGTGCTTTCTCCTGCTTTTTCTTAATTTTTTTTACTGCTTTCTCCATCTTTTCCCCGGTGGGTTTTTGAGTGCTTTGTCCTGCTTTTCCCTTGTTTTTTAATGCTTGTCCTTTGTTTTGCCCACCTGCTGCCTGTTTACCCGCCTCCCACCTAGCCCCACTGACCGCCTCCCAGTGCCCTTCCTACTCCGAGGACCTACTTAAAGGAGGCCAAAGTGCGACGGCATTGAGCAGGTCCCAGGCCCAGCTTTCCTGTGCTGCTGCACTGCTCTGCTTCCTCCTATTTTTCTGAGTGCTTTCTCCTGCTTTTTAAACCCCTACGCCGCAGGGATAATTGCCCCACGGCGCGGGGGGGGGGCGCCGCGGTGCTTGTGACAAGCCCAGCTCGTCATGAGGCACAGTGGAGCTGTGCTCATCACGACTCCCCCATTGATTGATTCTCCCACACAGGGGGGACTCAATTGCGCTTGGGAGTGCCGCGGCTGTTATGACGAGCCCAGCTCGTCATGAGCACAGCTCCACTGTGCCTCATGACGAGCTGGGCTCGTCATAAGCATGGAAGGGGTTAACACATTTTTTACTGCTTTCTCCTTTAATTCCTCCTGTTTTTCTGAATGCCTTCTCCTGCTTTTGCCTCATTTTTCACTGCTTTCTCCTTCCTTTTCACCCATTTTTCAGAGTGCTTTCTTCTGTTTTTGCCTCCTTTTTTACTGCTTTCTCCTTCCTCTCCCATTTTTTTCTGAGTGCTTTTTCCTGCTGTTTCCTCACTTTTCACTGCTTTCTCCTCAATGCTGTTAGCAACTCCAGCACCTTGAGGCCGTCATGGGTGATTTGCAGCACTTTATAAATCTTGATTGATTGATTGACACGTTGAATACATTACACAACAACCAACTACAAAAGAACAGACTTGACTCCTTTTCAGATTAACAGAGTTTCTCCCCAGGAGGTGTTGAGATTGACCCTATAGTGCAACCAGCTTTTGTCAAATATTTATTTGTATAAATATTCAAACATCTAGACAGAACCTGCTCGATCAATTAAGCCCCCTGAATGTGTGTGCAATGGCTGGAGAGCTACATTATTTGATTATTGTGACAAAGAGCGGACTGTGTAGCAGGGTTTTCATTTGGCCACTCATGGCTAATTAGGACTCTCGGTGTGCTATGCCATTGAACTAGGGATTGCAGGGCACAGAGAAAGATAGGCAACTTGAGTCATGAAGAAACTAACAGAAAGAATGGTACATCCATCAGAGTTTGTGCCTGGATCTACACCTGGGTGACTGATGCTTAGTGTGAATATGCTTGACTAACAAAGATGCAAGGATAATGTTCCTAAAGAGAGATAGACATGCTGAAATGAAACAAGATACATATGAAGGGCAAGAGACTATTTGGTTTATCATTCGAAACAATCTCATAGAGCAATGCATGTGACACAGACTGAAGGGATGTTCTCAAATTATGATTTGCTGAAAGCAAATGTGAATGCAACGTGGGCCAAATCTGCACAAGTTCACCACAGTGTCTCAAGTGTTTGGATACCGATTGAAGAGTGCACTCTTTCTACTAGTGTTCGCACCTGTTGGTGATCGTATTTGTGGTCCTGCTGAAAAGTATAGTGTTCATGATGTGGATCGGGTATTCACTGTTTAGTTAGAGCCATTTGAAGTTAATTTTGGGTCCTACCTGCTCTCAGAAGGGTGGGGTTTAAATTGGTGACCATTAAAGATAACTGCTGAGATCTCACATGTGATCACGAGAAGTCCAAATCTTGCTAGCCCATGCACTTCAAAATGTCTGCCCTCAGTGTTCTTTGGGGTTGTCTGAGGGCAACATGAATGACAATAGTGGCACTCTCTCTCTCGGCACATAAGGACATGGAAAAGGCTCAACAGCATAAATCTGGGCAGATTTGAACCCACAAAGTTAACACATTGCTAGGTCACTTGGATTCACCCTGAACAGTGACCTCACCCTCAAGGAACAAAATGCCAAGAACTCTAAGACGGCCTAGTACCAGATGCGCCCTTCCTGGCGCGCATCATCTTCAAAACCAGAGACAACACGAACAGAAACCCTTCTATCTGTCTGAGAAATTCACCATGTTTGGTGCCAGGGCACCATCAAACTGGTGATGAATAACTGTAAAGAAAGAAAAAACAAGGCAACTTGCCTTTTCACTTATGCACTGAGGTTCTAGACAGTCCTTTTTTTATCCATCAGGGCTGCCCGAGCCGTGTTTCAGATGCAAACGCAACAGATTTGCCCAACAGATGAATAAGTTGGTAGAGCACCAATTTGCCAGATGACTGGGGACAATGGGTGAACCCATGGCAGGCTAAGAGGAGGAGAAAAGCAGAGTGGTCCGAATGGTCCACAGCCCAAAAAAGAATGCACAATCTAGGTGAGGTAGAGTTGTTGCAGATGTCCGTCAGGGAAGAACTAATGAAAGAGTCAGCAGTGTTTCATTGAATGGTCCTCAGCAGCTGACAGGAGTCTGTAAAGATGGCAGATGCAACAGATGCCAGGGGCACCCTTTCCAACAGAGTTCTGAGACTTGACACTGACAATCAAGTTGAGGATGAGAGCAAATATGCTGCAACCATCACCCTCCAGGAATGTCACCAGATGTGCCAGAATCTGATTGTTAGGGACTGGGGAACAACTTGGTCTCAGGTATGCGATAGTAGGATTCCTCTTGGGCTGCAGGGGGTATCGCAACACTCTTACTTCCCCTGTAGGTTACAACATGAGTTCTGTGATAAAACAGGGTTAATAAGTGCAGATAGCACATGAAGCAGTGAGAAACTGGTAGTCCCCAGTTTCTCTGGACTGACAGAATATAGGCATGCGAGAAATGCACCATCAGAAAATGTGTTCCTAGAGAACGTCCTCGGGTGGCAGAGACACAACATGTGTGGGGGGCTTAGGCTGACATGGCAGTGACCT
This sequence comes from Triturus cristatus, assembly GCF_964204655.1. NCBI lineage: Eukaryota > Metazoa > Chordata > Amphibia > Caudata > Salamandridae > Triturus > Triturus cristatus. Next base: position 841,070,930 of record NC_140582.1, on the reverse strand, counting down.
TCACTCCAGGTGGACTACAAGGACAAGAGTCTCTTGACATCTGGGTCCTCACATACTTCCCTCTGCATAAGGATGCCTGTCAGTATGAATGGCCTTTCTCAGAAAAAGACAGGTTTTAAGATAAATTAGGGGTTTCCTTAGAAATCCTGGTCTGTCTCCTTCCTTTCCAGCATTGCCTTGAGCTCAGCAGATCCTTTGACTCAGAGTGGGGCATTCCTCTACTCCTAAATGTATGTAAGGTCACTAGACCACCTGTCTCCAATGGCAATCCAAAGCCAGCAATGAGTGTTCTGTCTCTGTCAATGCACAGCTCCATGTGAAGTGTGGCAGTTTCTTGACACCTGACCTCCATGAAACCAAGAACTCTCCTTAAACTGTATCCCATCCAATCAGCTTTCCTGTGGATGAGTGTGCTCCGGCCTCTGTGGACTAAGACTGCAATGGTACCTAAGTACATGGAGTTTTCAGAGGGCAGATTCCATAGCTCCTGTCAGCTTTGCCCTGGGATGGGGAAAGGAATCCTGAGGTCATGGTTAGGGGCAGCATTCCAGCCCTGCTAGTCTGCCCTATTAAAGTTTTGTCCTCATAAAGAGGCGCTGTCCATAGATGCCAAAAATAAGGTAGTCTGTTTATGTGGCGTCGAAGGGGCCATCATTACTACTACATTGTAGAATATGAATTACTGGCACTATGAGCAGTTCCACTTCGCCTGAGAGGGTTCCACACATTACCACACTTTCTCCTTAACCCCTTCAGTGCCCATGACGAGCTGGACTCGTCATGGGCTGCGGTGGCGCTGTGCCCATGACGAGTCCAGCTCGTCATGAACTCCGCCCGCTAATGCAAGGCGCGGCACTGGGCGGGGAAAGGGGCGGGCATGCAAGGGGTTAAAGATGTCCCCATGTTATAAATTTGCTACCATCTTTTTGTGGTTTGCATGGCAACTCCAGCCTATCGGTGATCTATACATCAACTCATGAAGATAGTTTAAGAGAGAGCATTCAATAATTCATCAAACTACATACACGAATGCAAAGTAAAAAGTAAACTGATGTAAGTAACATGGGCGGCTCAAAGGCATACCTTGAAGTATTGCTGTAGTCATTGACATGTTCCTTTTCATTAAATTTCAAAGGACGTTAAAAGAAAAAACATTTTGAAAGGAAAATCGCTAAAACTGGGGGTTTGTTTAAAAATAGATAAGCATTCTGTATTACACTATGAAGGGGCTGATTTGAGACTGCCACTGAACCACATGCTTTTTTAACAGACAGGGAGCATTTTAAACTAACTCATCATATCTTTTTAGCTAGTGCATGCTGGTTCTTGTAGTCCAACTTATCATTCTTCTTGCTTTGAAGAGTAGCTACTGATCCATTTGTATAGCGCCAGGCCTTAATTTGTATGGACAAATAAATAAAACAGATGTGCAGAAGCCCAAAGTTTTTCTTACGAGCTTACCTCCAGGGTGATTCCAACTTGGATTGATCCAGCGGCGTACCAGCAACAGATACTCCAATACCATATACTCACCTGGGCCCATAAACACACATACACACAGTCTAGTAAAACTTCAAGATTAGTTTCCTTTCATTCCCAACTAATCTTTTCACTGATCAAAAAATTCTTTCCTCTGGTCGATGGACCATTAGTTGAACTAGTTGATGGGGAAACGACATTAATAATTTCTCTTAGTACTAATGAAATAACCACAGACTCGGGAAAATGTTAAATCTTTATCTAAATTAATTGCATGTGAACTACCTCAAAGTACAGTACAGTCTCCGACACTCATAGGAAGGAAAATTCAATTAATCAATCATCCAACACATACTTTATACCTAGCAATGACTTATGTTCAGAAAGGAGAGTACAGAGAGAAAAGAACATCTATACATTCACAAGAAATAATAGTTACCTAGGATGGTGTGAAAACCAACCCCCTGACCAAAGGGCTGGAAATGGTCCCCCGGGAAAGATCAGATGACAAAGGCTTCAGGACAGGATTCAGGACAGGATAGATGACCTCTCTAACACCGACGCTTGCGTAGCACCCCTCTCTGACACTCTCTTCCTCCTCGAGGATTTGTTCGCGATCTTCTTCTAAATTAATTAATTTAAGATAGATGGTTCTGCATTCGATTCTTCATCAGCATCTCTCGTAACTCCGACAGCATCCGAGCTCTGCAGCATTAAGCAAATCTCCGTGTGACTAACTAACTAAAACTACCTCAATTATACCCTTCGATATTCATGTACCACCCATTTAAGTTATAATATTGTAAAAATACTAATTCTGATTGGACAGGCAAGAAGGGGAAGATCATCACACCATGCTTTATATGTCATCTTAGTCTATCAACCCATTGTTCATAGATCCAACCCCTTAATTTGTATTCCAAAACTATATTCCCACCTGTATTCACATCTTATTAGAAACATTTGTTTTATTTTGTTGTGAACATCCATTCATTCAGAGGTCTTCAGTGCTTGTTCCCTGGGTATGTAACTTTTGTGTCCTTGGATCGCATTCAAGAGTATTGTCATTCTTCCGGCCCTTGTTCAACAGGCATGTGCAGAGGTCACATAGCTAACAAACTCTGGACTCATACGAGAGGCCCAACTGCGCACTAATAAGAAAGTCAGAAAGACAAATATTATTTTCAAAAATAAATGGTTTCACTGTATACGACCCATCTCTACTCTAATCCCATTGACTTATTAATGCTTTTCCCGCATTAGCATTAGTAAAATATCTTCGTTTAATTTCAGCAAAGCAGATGCCGTGCATGTGAGCTTTCAATCCGCCATATTATTATTTTCTGCTCATGCGCAAGAATTTCCCTCCAAGCGACAGCTCGCCATAATGCATAGATGCAGTTGACGCATGCGCAATAAAGATTTCCCGTTAGCAGCCATTTTAGAACTTTGCTCGAGTTACTTACATTAGTAAACACATAGGCAAGCTTCTCTAGCCGTTATTTTGATGTGGTACGTATTAGTTTTACACAATACGTAATTAATACCATGTTAGAAAGTTAAACGAGAAGATTGCTTCCGAGCAAGTCTCTTTTCTACGAGTCCTTGCTCCATCAGGATCTCTATCTTCCAGCACCCTACACTTCCTGCCCCTTTATCTCACTCTTGCTGTTCGTTTTCATCTGGGCTCTCTTGGTTTTTCACTGTTTCCCTTTCCTTCTCTTTCTCCTCCTTTCTCCCTTTCCCCCAGTTCTTTCTCTTGCTATGGGTCCAAATCTGAAGATGGAAAATAGTTCCCGACCCCCAGTGCCAGTGGCCACCACCTACAATCACCAGCATGAATCAAGCACCATACAGGGCACGCTGGGGGCCTGACAGCGTCCAGGTCCTTAAATTGTCAAGAAACTGGAGTGATCCCACAACCCGCATGGTCCTGTAACCCTCTTAAACTAGGAACCAGGAGACTGACGGAAATAACCTTTTAGGCTTAAATCCTCCAGAGCAAGCCCTTTCCATCTGAAGTTACTGAGAGAGAATAGTCCTCCCTGTTCCTTTTGATGTTTTTACGGAAGTATTTCGTTTCAAGAAAGTAGATGATATATTTGAGCTGTTATCTCTAAAAGCATAGGGGCGCCAATGATGCAAGTCTGTCTGTCTGTCTGGATTGTGACCTGCTTCATGTTTCACGTTAAAGGAAAAATAAATTAGGCAACAGGTGTCCACAAGCAAGGATCTGCCCAGTTGCTACGCTGCAGCTCGCCGGGAAGAGACAGTATGGAGAGCAATGTTTATAATATGGTGTAATAAATAAGTTATGGGACCTGTACAAGCGTGATAATTCAAGATCAGCCATGCATGCCACGCAAGTACGCTTGTCACGGGTAATTTGTGAAATAAGGTTGGTTATATTTAAGAATCAAAATAATTTCCAGATTTTAAGCCTGCAATTTGCCGACCGGTGCACAAAGGGCCCATCAGGTGAATGATGTCACAATATATCTTAAAACCCAAGCAGACGTCAGCAAACAAAGCAACTCTCTAGATTCTTTATTGAAAGTGATTGTTAGTGACGCACGATCAGGGAAAGAGAAGGTGTTTTTCTCTTAATCGGGTGGCCCTGTAAGGCTCTGTTTGAACACAAGTCAAACACTGTCCACTTTGAAATCCTACGAGATGCCCAGTGGTTGTACCGGGGAGGATTTACATTTGGTAAGTAAACCAGGTATAGCAGAAAGGATGCACTTGTTTTCCTTTTTTATTTGCTTGTTCTGGGAGGTTTGGTCGAATCATTTAAGGCTTCAGGGCTTTTAAAATGTTTTGGTGGTTTATGGTTCCGTAATGTTTAGCACGTGAAAATTCGTTGCACGGTTCCTGCCTCCCTTCCTATTGGCCCAACAGCCCATGGAGCTCACACAGTGTGAGCATGCGTCGTGTGTGAGCTTCACGTGCCTGCATTAGCGCCTGCAGGAGAGCAGAGGGCATATTGGGCTCTTAGCTTTCATTGCCACTGATTTACTAAATGCCTACTGTTCCCTCCGTGGAGGGTGCCCTCTGCCTCGTGACCAGTAGTGACCAGTTCAGTGCCAGGCTCTCTAATCAGGCTACTTCTGGAATGTAATCTCTTGACAAAGGGCCGCAAAATGGCGTATGCTGGTCAAATGGACATGCTGGTAATATTGATTTATTTATGCGTTTTTATATAGCGTGAACTTTACCTGAAGGTGTCAGATCGCTTAACAATAGAACCAGTTACATTACACAAGGATTTCAGAGTACATGAATACATAAAAGATACGAAACCAATAAACTCTAAACTCAAAAAGAATGGTAGTACTATGTGTGGTACAGATACTTGTGGTTAGAGTTACATATATACAAGTTGCAAATTCACTCAAGATTACATTTTAAGAAAAGTTGAAGCAATTAGGTTTGGACAAATATATATTACATATTTACAGAGTATGATCTTCTCACCATTGCTGGGGTTCTTGTGGTGCTCGTTCAGCCAGGCCTTCAGGGTGCTGTTGCATTCACAGGTGGTAATCTTGTGCCTGGAGGGATCTCCGAGCTGGTGATGGCCGTAGGGGTAGAAGGCTGGGTGGTGGTGGGGCGAAGGCGGCGTGCAGTAGTCTGCAGGTAGTTCTTGCGCTCCATGGGGGTAATCAAGCCAGGTTGTAGACATCTTGCCCTGAGTTGCCCCAGGCATCTGGGATTCATGGCAGACAACCCTCTTCACCGAGGGTCAGTTGAGCGTAGCATGATGGAGCTCGTCGGGAGAGAGGGCTCTGTATAGTAGAGAAGAGGCCCCCGGTTGCAATGTGAACACAGTGAGTCAGTGTGATACCTCAAAGGCGCATGTACGGCACGGGACGGGACCCGTGGCAGTGGAGTCAAAGTAACGTGAGACAGTCCAGACTGGCAAGGCAAGTTGCGGGCAGCTTCAATGTGAGTTGTCTGCGGGCTCACCAAAGAGAGCGATGTCAACACCACCCCCTTCATGGTAGCCTCTTCATTCCATTCACCGCTCGCCTGGGACTAGCGCAGCGAGTCTGCGGGGTATCCGAGTGTGAGAGGGTTTTGGGCTGTATACAGGGAAGGCTGCTGCCTCCGTCTTCTCAGCCACAGCGGTCCCTTAATCCGACATGCGACTCGGCCCTGGTGCAGCGGGGACTGGTTAAGTAACATCGGCCACAGGGTTGTCGGGAGCGAGGAGGCAGCGGGACACTTCTCAACCAGTCACCTCCAGATTGAGAGCGGGGCTCACCTGGTTGCGGCAGTCCCTAGGTCTTAGGTGTAACTCGCTTGCAATGGATCCTGGGGTGCTCTGCAGTGCCGGTGCCTTGGGTAGTTGTTGATATCAGCACGGTCCTGCGAACTTCGTTGTGTCACAACAGTCATGTGGGGTCGTAATATCGATTACCTAGGAATCCGATGGTAGGTTGTCCAAATGGGGGGACTTTTTCTCAGGATTTACTCCATGTGGCGATCCCTACTTCGGGAGCTCCTAGGCTGGAGCGCCTAACAGTCTGTCATCTTGGATTGTCCTATGAGAGTGTTGACAATTCTCACCAAGTCACATGCCACCCAAAATGATTGAATTGCAAACCTGCCAACTCACACGGTGCCACCGCGGGACACACAATATCGGCTACCATCACAAGGTCTCCTGGTGAGGAGCCGATATCAAACGGTGGCAAGGAAAAGAAGCTGAAACTACTATAAACAGTGGATTCCCAGCTCATTTTACAAACCTTTGAACTGCAAACATCCATTAAGGGATGTGAAAACACCCCAAGTCATGGGCACCAGCCTCAGCTAGCTTTTTGTTTTGTTTTTAGAGTGGGCTTTGGGCAGGGTGGGGGCAAAAGTGTCTCTTAGGCACTTCTCCCACCACCCCCTCCAAGGCTTCGCCCCCTCCTCACATGGTGAGATTTTTGTTCAGGTTGGCAGGTATTAAATTGGCTCTCCTTAATGCATGGTGGACAGAGGGAGCCCACTTTCTCAGAAACCTTAATGCTGTTGGGACTATTGTAATGGAATTGTAACGCATTACAGGAATTCACAGAGTTTATTTCACAGGCTTCAGCAGCATCAGGTAAATGCTTGATGTGCTTTCTAGGGAGAATTAACATTACAGAGCTAAATGAAAGCCTGCGAGCTACAGCACAAACGCAGTCCTGATCAAGAGTTATGGGGTAGCAGCAGAACACTTGGGTGCTGATTACGATCCGTTAAAAACCGCGTACGAACCGCCGGTCGGAGCGAATTCCCCGTCCGACTCGTACCCGGTTGTAAAACTTTACAAACATGGAATTACGATTCGCACGGAAACACCATTTCCGTACGAATCGTAAAAAACACCGACCGACGAAAATATACATACGAATGTGATCCGGCAATGCTGTGACGTGACGTCGGGACGCTTTCAGGCAGCGTTTCACGAACCAGGAATTACGATTCGAACCGACAGCAGTCCGGACGGCAATATTTTCACGGCACCCAAAAAGTGCCGCAAAAGCGAAGTACGGCGCGAATCGACCAGAGTAGGTGGCCCGGTACGCGCCGACCCCCCCCCAGCCCCCGTAGGTACGCGCCGACCCCCCCCCCAGCCCCCGTAGGTACACGCCGACCCCCCCCCAGCCCCCGTAGGTACGCGCCGACCCCCCCCCCAGCCCCCGTAGGTACACGCCGACCCCCCCCCAGCCCCCGTAGGTACGCGCCGACCCCCCCTGTGTGTACACCCGTGTACGGTGCGTACCCCCCGTGTACGTTCGAGTCGACCCCCCCGGGTACGTTCGAGTCGACCCCCCCGGGTACGTTCGAGTCGACCCCCCTGTATGTACACCCGTGTACGTTCGAGTCGACCCCCCCGGGTACGTTCGAGTCGACCCCCCTGTATGTACACCCGTGTACGTTCGAGTCGACCCCCCCGGGTACGTTCGAGTCGACCCCCCTGTATGTACACCCGTGTACGTTCGAGTCGTACCCCCACACGTGTATGTACGGTGCGTACCCCCCCGTGTACGCTCGAGTCGGACCCCCCCCGTGTACGTTCGAGTCGACCCCCCCCGTGTACGTTCAAGTCGACCCCCCCCGGGTACGTTCGAGTCGACCCCCCCGTGTACGTTCGAGTCGACCCCCCCCGAGTACGTTCGAGTCGACCCCCCTGTATGTACACCCGTGTACGTTCGAGTCGACCCCCCCGGGTACGTTCGAGTCGACCCCCCTGTATGTACACCCGTGTACGTTCGAGTCGACCCCCCGGGTACGTTCGAGTCGACCCCCCTGTATGTACACCCGTGTACGTTCGAGTCGTACCCCCACACGTGTATGTACGGTGCGTACCCCCAGCGCGTAGGGGGGGTCGACTCGAACGTACACGGGTGTACATACAGGGGGGTCGACTCGAACGTACACGGGGGGGTCGACTCGAACGTACACGGGTGTACATACAGGGGGGTCGACTCGAACGTACTCGGGGGGGGTCGACTCGAACGTACACGGGGGGGTCGACTCGAACGTACCCGGGGGGGGTCGACTTGAACGTACACGGGGGGGGTCGACTCGAACGTACACGGGGGGGGTCCGACTCGAGCGTACACGGGGGGGTACGCACCGTACATACACGTGTGGGGGTACGACTCGAACGTACACGGGTGTACATACAGGGGGGTCGACTCGAACGTACACGGGGGGGGTCGACTCGAACGTACACGGGGGGGGTCGACTCGAACGTACACGGGGGGGGTCGACTCGAACGTACACGGGGGGGTCGACTCGAACGTACACGGGGGGGTCGACTCGAACGTACACGGGGGGGTTCGACTCGAGCGTACACGGGGGTCCGACTCGAGCGTACACGGGGGGTACGCACCGTACACGGGTGTACATACAGGGGGGTCGACTCGAACGTACCCGGGGGGGTCGACTCGAACGTACACGGGTGTACACACAGGGGGGGTCGGCGCGTACCTACGGGGGCTGGGGGGGGGTCGGCGCGTACCTACGGGGGCTGGGGGGGGGTCGGCGCGTACGTACGGGGGCTGGGGGGGGGGTCGTCGCGTACGTACGGGGGCTGGGGGGGGGTCGGCGCGTACCTACGGGGGCTGGGGGGGGGTCGGCGCGTACCTACGGGGGCTGGGGGGGGGTCGCCGCGTACGTACGGGGGCTGGGGGGGGTCGTCGTGTACGTACGGGGGCTGGGGGGGGGGTTGGCGCGTATGCGGGCACGTCTCCATGGTTGCTATGGGAGTTCGGTGCGGACGGTGTTTTTTCCATACGGTTGTAACCTCGGACGCACGGGATGGATCGTGATTCCTCGGTCGGACTTCACCTTTCACGTATGTACGGTATATCGTCCGAGGACGTGTCGGACACATTTTCCGACCCGAGGACGTGTGGGGGAATATTCCCAATGCGGTTCGTATGGAATTTTTACCATGCGAATCGTGATTGCCACTTCGTACGGCACTTGTACGATTCGTACGGTAAAAAGACCGGATACGAGTCGCACGGGGATATTTTTTACCGGATCGTGATCGGCACCTTGGAGTGAATATCTCTCTTTCGACATATAGTCCTCTCCTATATTCTAGCCAATCTGTTTATTTGCCCTATAAATCTCTGTATCCGACTTAATATATCTAGTTGTTTATTTCTTAGAGATGATTTGTATAGTTTTGTTAAGTGCTGGTTGTCATCTTGTGATAACTTCATACCACTTTTGTTCTTACAAATGAATCCCACGGCAAACAGTGTACAGTAGATATGGGTAGCTAGAATGGAGCTGTATTTTATTTTTAATAAATTTGGCTTTTCATATAACACGTTAAAGCACTTCTATAAGGGTCTCAGCACCTAACAGTCATCATATATTAATTTAGTCCAGCAAGTGACTTGAAGTTGCAAAGTTAAGATGTACGTAGCATTGACATGAATATATACATTAGGACCAGTGACGGATATAAATTTCAGGGCAAAAAAATAAACATAAGATAACAGGGATGGAGATTTGATCAGATAAATTGCGTGGGTCAAGTAGTGGTAAAGCAATATCTTAAAAACTCAACACATCTCATTCATCTGCATTACCATACCGACACACTGCCTTCCATCCTTGTTGATCAAATGAAGGAGAGCCAGCAAAAGTCGTGGTAATGAGTACATCATGTTAAAACATAATTTAGTTTGTTAACATTTGGAATAACTCTGTATTTCACTGCACTCAGTCCCCAAACAATAAACATCCAAGAAAGTCTCCACTGTCTTCACTTTATTCATCCTTCAGGTATCAGAAAAGTACTATTTATGGTGAACAGTTTGTAAGGTTAAAAAATTAAATCCCATTGCTCTGTTATGGAGATTCAAAATCTTTAAATACTCTGGTACCGTGATCCTCATATGCCATACACAATGTTTTTATTGAGTTATGCCAACAGTATAACAGTGCGCTGATCGTTTTCTTGGAAATTACATCAGCCTATACATTGAAATTGATCTCAGAAAGTGCTCTAACCATATTTTCATAGTTAATTTCAAAACACCATTTTCACTGAGTCAAATCGTCTGGAGTCCAAACTTGAGAAAGTCAAGGTTTCATATTTTGAACCATTTAGTTCAAAGCAATAATTAGTCCTTTTGTTCCGGCTCCAAGACAACAATTTAAAATGCTCTATACTCATAAACTTGGATTAGGAGTATGGAGCGCTCTAAATTGTCATCTTGGAGCCAGGCACAACTTTAGACCGACCACAATGGAGCAGGGGTTGTATACAGGGACCAGCATCCTCCCGCTGAAGAGTTTCTCTCTTAAGTCTGTTCGCATAGCTTCTGTTCGCGTTTGTGGGGGCACAAGGAGCACAAGGAGGTCGGCACAAGGAAAAGGCCAGGCGTCCGGATAGACGCTGCTGTAGTGCGAAAAGCCAGTGGTTGCCTGAGATTTTGTAAAGACTATTCGGAGGCTGGATGTAGGTTCAAAGTCTTTATTCAATAGCATGCCAGTGACACCAAGGGCACGTCTTCACAAAGGCTCCTGGTAACCGCAACTGCCACTTCAACCGTCACCCATGCCCAAGATTCTACCCTAGAACATAAGGACGTCATAGAACACTTGGGCATGGGCACGCAGCAGGAGAAGCAGCGCGAGGCCAGAACACAATAAAGGACAAAGAGCATAAAGGATGTACAACATAACAGATTGTATTGGCAGTAGACGTGGGCTGTCACTGTCACCGTGATGAGCAGGTCTCGCTGGAGCTTCACGTTGGCAGCCATCGTAGACAGTCGCTGATGGGGCAAAGGGCAGGGCCTGATGGAGTTTTGCATTGGTGGTCATCACTGGAGATGGATTTTCGGCTTAAAAAGGTCACTTCGCACTCGCAAACAGCCCACAACTTCTGTATCTTCACCTTTTCTTCAGGAGGAGTACACACTGATGGTAGCCAAGGGCCATGACCTGGGGGGCATCTCTTGGAGAGCAGGACTCTCTCGAGTGTAGGCCAGCAGTAGGGCTCAGGCAAGTCCAGTTGATGCTGGCCAGCTGGGCAGTAGAAGCTTGTTGTAACTGGCACTTGGAGTCACTTCTGGAGAGCCTGGGTTCAAGGCAAGCAATTCTTCAGACAGCAGGGCAGTCTTTCTTCTGAAACTGCTACAGGTCCAGAAATGTTCTGATGAAAGGTTGTGAAGGTGTCACTTTTATCCCCAGTGCTTGCCTGTGGGTGGGGGATGCCCCTTCTTCTAACCTTCCCCCTTTCCTGCAATTGGCTCCAAACTTTCTAGGGTAACAAAGGACAGGCAGGCCTAAGTGTGAGTTGCATTTGTTGCACAGGGAGAAGATGCGGCCTAATGACTACAGCGATTAACCTCGAAGCTGGGAAACCGGGTCGAATCTCGGGAGGGGTGCTCAACATCCTGTGATTCTGGGCAAATCACTTAATCTCCCTTTGCCTACCAAAAATGAATGTGTCCATCTGTAACATAACTGGTGCTCATGTGAAGCGCTCTGATACCTATGGTTCGCGCTATATAAAACTCTAAAAATAAATAAATAGATACATTTGTCAGTGAGAGGTCTGGCAGCTCTTAGAAATCAGGAAGGGCGTGAGCAAGCCCTGAGGATACTCTTTGAAACTCAGGAAGGTTGAGCACAACCCCCAAGACATTCTGCCCAGGAGAGAAACACACTGCACCACAAACAAGGCCCTTTTGTCCCCATGTCTGGAAGGAGTACACAAAACACCACAGGAGAGTCATTGACAGTCATGTGACCCTGGACACTGGCAGAAAGGCACATTTGGTTTAGGTAGAAAAATGTCAACCCTTTAAAAGTGGCATTTTCATAGTAGTAACTTAAAACTGACATTACCACTAAAGAGAGTTTTAAATTGCAGCTCATCTCTATCTGGTCCCAACCTGAAGTTATCACTTATTAAGTGTAATAAGGTAACCCAATGTTAGTCTATGGGAGAGATAGCCTTGCAACAGTGAAAAACAACTTTAGGAGTTTTTCGCTGCCAGGTCGTATAAAATGTAAACCCACATCTTACTTTTTAAATACTAGCCAACGTGCCCTCTCAGTGGTTAAGGCCTACCTTAGGGGTGTCTTATAACTATTAAAAAGGAAGGTGTAGACCTGGCAAAAGGTTTATTTTTTCAGGTCGAATTAGCAGTTTAAAACCACATTACAGACTGCAGTGATAAGCCTGAGACATGTTTTACAAGGTTACTTTAGTGGGTGGCACAATGAGTACTGCTGCCAACTAGTAGCATTTAATTTACAAGCTCTGGGTACTTATAGTACCATATAATTAGGCTGTATGGTTTTAGGTTTAAACCTATAATAACTGATAAAACCCTACCGAAAGGAAAATAGCCATCACTGGTGTAAACATATAAACACTGAAAAAACACCTTTGCAACCACAAACTAAGTGTCATTCAAAGAAAGGAAAAGATGAGTGAAAGAGACATTTTTATTTCTCCCTGAAGGGGCCAATACAATGTAACTTTGTTATGCAAGGTAGCATCAAGAAAGACTGGACTAACTTTATTCTGCTTGATTTTTGTTGTTTATGGATGTCACTAAAACATTGTCTCTTCTTCCTTCTGCTTTTTTAAGTTTTGTGGTCTTTGGTCTAAAGATGCAGTGTTTAGAAGCATGTTTTCGGTCTTATTTACTTATTTTATAAACTGTAGAGAATCTGGAAATATCAAAATCATATTTTATATTTTGGTTACATTTGGCTGGTTTCATGAGAATCTTTCCTAATTTGTACCATCACATTTACCCACAGACAGAGAATGGGTGAAATCCTTTGATACATCATCCCCCTTTTCTAGTAAGTCATTGTTGATTGCAAGTGAATTGCCAAACACCCCAAGCTTAAAACATTCAATGCAAGATGAAGGGACTGGTATATGTGAAAAAAAAATTGTCACCAAGCATCTGAGATAGTGGTGAAAACATAACACCAGACGTTTGGTAAAAATGGAACGCAGTATCGCTTGGAATGCTGCTGCAAAAAGTTCCTACCAAGTTAAATAAAGATTGGAGTGATATTGTTTGTATTTTCAGTAATTCAGCTAAGTAAGTCAAAAAGTTGTATGATGGTCTGTCAAAATCGATACTTAAGCTGAAGTGCTTCCCTGTAAGAGACGGTATGCTGAAAACATATATATAATCTTCACAGTTAAAGAAGAATGCTATTGACTCAGTAGTCCATTCTGGTGCAGTAAAAATGTATTTGGACCTCATAAACCTCATTAGTGCAGAAAGCAAACAATAATTAAAATTAAATTAAAATTCCATAAACACTGTAAAAACACTGTTTCTGTTGTTTTTAATGGCGCGAAAATGTGTAACCACTGATAACCACTGTTTTTTAAGGTATTGAAAAAACTGAAAAAACCCCACCAGAATTTACCAAAAATAGAAACTGAAAACAGGAAAGCCTACATATAATAGGGGCTTACAGGTGAATTAAATATGCTAAAAGCCAACAAACAACAACAGGTTCAGCATTGGAAGGTAAAATTCTGGGGTGACCCTGTCGAGAGGGATTGGTCCAATAGTCACCATCCATGTACGTCGGTCCCCTGTCAAACTAGTGAACTTAAAATAACCATTCCTTAATAGTCATGATAATCCTCATAAATTCTGCAAGAATTACAGACTTTATTTGAATGTTACAAACCTACTTGGGCGGGAGACATCCGTTACAACACGGTCTTTACACCGCAATACGTTTACAACGTGGCCATTATAACGCAAGTCATTACAAAGACTTGCGCTGGATGGCGCTATACACTAAGGAATAGTATAATTTACTATTCCAACACCTCCCCTACTGTTACGTAGGCTGGAGTTGGAATAGTAAATCATACTATCCTAAGTCCAGCGCCTCTAGCGCAGGTCGTTGTAATGACTTGCGTTGTAATGACTGCATTGTAAACGTATTGCGGTGCAAAGACCGTGTTGTAACATCATACATTCTACGGCTCTCAGCAATCCTCACCTCTGCTATTTTTCTCCTCTGTCCACTTGGCTCATGTGAGCTGGAGAATGCCTGGCTGTCTCACTTCCCCCAACGTGATGAGTCCCTTACAGACCTTATTAATGGTTGTACTGTGTTTGTTGGGCGGTGGGATTGGTCAAATTTGGCCTGAGTAGGGGGCCAAAGTGGGAGGTGGGTTCTGGGAATGTTCTTTGACATTGTTTCTTGCTTATATTCCCCCTTCTTTGTACTGCCCCTCACACAGATCCTTTGTGCTATGTATCCATAATGTTAGCTGCTTCTAAAGGGATGACCGTTTGCTCACCACTCCTTCTGATGGACTCCATTAAAGGTCTGACATGGAATATTAGGGGCATGAATGACAGATGTAAGGCCCGGCAGGCCCTATCCTATCCTATCTGCAACGCAACCACATCCACATTTGTTTCCTGCAAGAACTACACTTGAGAACGCTGCCTTTGACATGTTTGAGGGCCCATTGACTGGGTGAGATGTATATGGCCTGCTACTCCAATCATGCCAGGGGTGTGGCTATAATTCTGTGTAGGGGTCTCTGCAGTTGCGATCCTCAGGCCTGATATGTGATACACCCCAGGATCCTTCATGCCGCCCGTTCATACTGATATCGTTATATGGACCTAACACAGATAACCCAGCCTTTTTTGCTTAGGTGTGGAGGCTGGTGGGCACCATGGGAATCGGCATGGTGTTGTTTGGAGGTGACTCCAATGTGGTGTTCTAAGCTACTGCTGACAGGTCTAGTGACACACGCCGCCCACACCCCAATCCGCTGCGCAGCTCCATACAATCATAACTAAATGTGATTTGACACATATCTGGCGCGCTCACAATACTCATAGCATGGAAGGGACCTGTATTACTTCCACTGGTCCAGCATGGTCCAGAACAGACTATCGGCTTGTCACTAAAGACGTAGTTTCCTGGACTCTGGGTGTTCGGCATCTTGCTCGGACGCTGTCCGACCATGCCTCTGCTTTCTTGGATATGCACCTACCGCACGCTGTCCCACGGTCCTTTATTTGGCAACTTCCCCCTGGTGCTTTGCGAGACCAGGTAATCCGACATGAAGTTCGAGAGGCTATCATAGAATATTTTACTCTAAATGCGTGGTCGGTGAAATCCCCCTCCACCCTTTGGGAGGCCTTCAAGGTGGTCATCCGAGGAGTATGTATTGCCAAACAGGCTGGGGTTCTGAGGGCAATTCGAGTGACTCTATCTAGTTAAGAATCTGAGATCCATGATCTTGCGCTCTGATATTTTGACTCTGGGCAGCCGGACCTTCTCGAGTCTATGCGGTGTAAACTGGTGGAATATGAAGAGGAGGCGGTTCAGCAGTGGCGGCTGGTGAAATTTCAAAGCAGTGAGACTTAAACAGATGCCTGAAACTGAACCAAGCAAAACCTAACTCTCCCACGGCCGGTCCCAGGGGATTTTCTTTTGTGAGGGGGGGGGGGTACAAATAGAAGTATTTACAACAACTTTGCTGCAGCCAGTGAAGCCAACAGTTTTATCAGATGTGGGACCTCCAAATGCTTCATACTACGCCTGCAATCTCAGCACAGTACAGAAACATCTCAATACATTAAGAGGGGTCACTAAAAAAATGAGTCACACATTCGGGTATGATGAATACCGGCCTCGAGGCCTACACCTACCACAGCTTGATCCGACCTTCTACAGCAAAATACACTAGTACACTGCTCACTGGACAGCCACATCATCATATGCCCTCTGTAGGGAAAAAAAATCACATAAATCCAGTGACATCATGGGAACATCTCTGCCGCTCAAGTGTTCGGTGATTTAAAATAAGTAATACCTCTGTCCTAAAACGTGCTGCCTCACGTTTTGGATCGAAATCACAGAGTAACATACCAAACGTGAATAACTCTATTTTAGAAATAAATAGTGACAAACCGTAACGTTTATTGATTTCTCTCTCCTACGTATTCTTCACAACAAGGCTCTGGGCAAATACAGTCTTAAAACCTCTGAGGCTCGACTTTGCAATCTGGATGCATGTGGGATGGAGTCAGTGAGAATTGTGATATCACCTCACTCCTTGATGAGACTGGAAAAGTGCTTTGCGTGATATGCTGCTTCCTACAGCCTGGGCTGGAGAGTAATACACCCAAAGCTGTTTTTCACCTTCACCACTTGAAGGAGGAGGAGAAATGGAAATGACGACACCTTCTCCGAGGTGAAATACAAGGGCTGTGCATAGGCAAGCTCTATAGACATTGCAGTGCATAGTCACGCACACGTCTTCAATGCGCAGTGAGCCTCCCGAAAGTGCCTGGTTCTAATGGAGCAAGCGTCAGGCAGTATTTATAATTTTACTTTAATTATAGAAATTCTTTTTTTTTAAAAAAGGTAGTGCACAAAAAGGCCAGGGGGCGCAGCCCCAGTGCCCTTATGCAGACACCGCCGCTGCGTGGATACCCATTATCTGCAAAAGGAGCAGGCACGGTGCGTCCGTTGGGGCGTTGCCCCCCCCGCCCCCGCGTACCCGCCCGCGCCCGCAGCTCCCTCGGCGTCTCTGAACTTAGTTTACTTAAGTTCAGAGACGCCGAGGGTGGGGAGAACTGACAACAATGCATGTCAGTCAGCATGACGTCGGACCGTGGGCGGTCCAGCGTCATGTTGACTGACATGCATTGTCAGACCAGGCAGCACTGAAGCACAAGTGCGCATGAGTGGGCATGGTGAGCTAATTTTTAGCCCGTGCCCAGTCATGCGCACTTGTGTTTTCACGGCTTGCGCATGCCCATTAAGAACCCCTCGGTCTCCTAATGGGCAGGCGGCGGGCGAGGAGTAGGCTGTGCCAGGATTGGCTGAGGGGTTGCCACTGCAGTGCTGATGTGCTGTTCCAGTTTGAAGAGGGCAGAGGAACCAACGCGGACCAGGAGCAGAGGCGGCCAGGTAAGTTTTCCTTTTAATTTTAAAAGTATTCTCCCTTGCGACCCCCCCGCGCGTGACCCCCCCCTCGCGACTGCTCACACGTTCGTTTGCTTATTCTCCCATGCGACCCCCCCACCCCCCCTGCGCGTGACCCCGTGACCCCCCCTCCCCCTCGCGACTGCTCACACGTTCTTTTGCTTCCTTTGCAATCATTTTACGCCCCGCCACTTTCAAATGTCACCAGCCGCCCCTGGAAAGGAGGCTCGGGCCAAGCGCTAAGGCGAGGGAGAGAGATCAGGTAAAACCTTAGTGGGCTTACCCCGCAAGCCCTAGGCGGGTGTTGTTATTTGGTTGAATTACTTGACAAACACCAAAACCTGCAAAAATCTAGCACCATGCTAGATTTCTACACTGACCTGTACTCCACCGCTCAGTTCTCTCCTCCCGCTGAGTTGGCCTCCTGTTTAGACTCTGTGCAGATCTTCTGGCTGGAGGAGGGCCATGGACTTTTTCTTGATAAGCCCTTTATGATTGAGAAGATAACACGTATTACGGAATTGCCCGGTGACAGGGCCACTGGCTTTTACGGCATTACAGCTGCTTTTTACAAGGAGTTTGTGCCTCTGCTGGCCCAGCACCTACTTGATATGTACGAGGACTCCATGCAATCAGGCATCCTTCCCCCTGTCTACACGAGGCCCGTATTGTTACTATTCTAAGCCCAATAAAGAGCCTTTAAAGTATGATTTCTTCCGACCGCTTTCTATGATTAATATTGATAATAGCATACTTGCCAAACTCATCGCCTCGCGCCTTCTGCCGTTACTCCTACATATGGTCCGCCTAGATAAATCCGACTTTGTTCTCGGATGCTCTACCGCCCATAATTTGCGTACCTTTTTTGCTATTCTTCAGGCCCTTAATCCAAGTTTACATCCTGCGGACGTGTTCCTTGATGCCTCCAAGGCTTTCGATTTGCTTCAATGGCCTACCTTTTTTGCCTCCTCAAGCACCTTACTATTAGTTGGAAATTAGTTTGCCTGTTGTGTACCTTGCCGGTTGCCCGCCTACTAATTAACTGGATGGTATCGCCCCCCCCCCCCTCTTTCCGATGGCTCGGGGGACGCGGCAAGGTTGCCCATTGTCCCCGATCCTTTTTTAGGTCTCGGCTAGCGAAGGCTGCGCTTGCGCAGTCTCGCTCGCGAGATTTAATGACTTGGATAAGAGGGGCTTGAACCCGCCCCTCTTCTCCCCTCTTCTCCATTGGCTGGCCTCTTGAATGCTGGACGGCCATTGGAGAAGAGGTTTGTCTCTCCGAACAGGCCCCGTCCTTTTCGGATTTGGGGGCGTGTTTTTTGCAACTTTTCTAATTATCTCCTCCAGCCAATGGCAAGAGGAGAGAAAAGAAAAACACGCCCCCGAATTCGAAACCGCCGCTGCCTTTCTCCGAGGCATTTCTGCTTCGCCTCGGAGAAAGGCGGTGGTGTGCTCGTCCTGGTAAGCCTGGTTCATTGTTCGTAGTAATTAAGTTCTGTGTTTTCTCTTTACAGTGTGCTACTTGCAGTTGTTTTTCCACTCACAACTGCGGGATACTAAATTGCAGGATGCAATTTAAAAAAAAACATATTTACTAAGCTAACAGAAATGTGGGGAACGTTTTTCCTCAAAAGTTATGCGAGTGTCAAAGGTGGTTTCACGTGAGGCGCTAACCGCAAAGGCTGCCCCTGCCTGCTTATGGCTTTGTCGTAGCTTGCTCTTGTAATGTGGTCTTCTTTCCCCACCGTCACTGCACCGAGCAGCGTCAAACACATGCCAGGCAGGCTTGACTCTTCGGCCTGCTTTTGATGTGGAGAGTAGAAACCTCTCTATGCAAAGTGTGTGCTTTCGAAGACGTTCGCTCTTTACCCTGCCCTTGAAACGGCTGGGAAGGGGCCGTGTTTACATCGCAGACTGAGTTTCTGATAGTTTCATCAGAAACGCCCCCCTCCTCTGCAGAATTGGGGGAAGTCAGTGCGTGCCACGGGGAGGCTGCACACCCGCGCTCATTGAACAGGCGGTGGATTGAGCGCTGCGGGGAATGAGGGTGTGGAGAACAGACTCGAGCCTCTCAGGGCCACTGGAAGCAGCCGTGCTGTGGTATGCCTGGAAATTCCCAGCTCATTGGCGAGCGCCCGCCCGGCTGAGCCGGGTTTATCCGCCCTATATGGTCACAGGAAGAGGGCGGGAGCCCACTGCTGCAGGGAGGAGGGCGCGCGGGTCACAAGACGCTCCCGCTGCTGTGGAGTGGAAGAGCTGGTTTCAGTCTTGACACCGAGGCTGCACGGGCAGCGACGGCCCCTTGGGTCCGGATTGTGTAATCCTTATCCCGCACGCAGCAAGGGCCTCCTCCCGCGCTTGCTGGTGTGTGCGCTCAGCCGGTGACTCAGAGCATGCAGTCATGCTGCTGCTGCACGGCAGGCGCGGGGTGAGGAGCAGCGCGGGTCCCGGCCGTGGAGGGGCGCACTGTGGGTCGTGTGCTCGGCTGCAGGGAACCGGGGTGCAGATGCGCGGCTGCCGTTGAGTAGGGCGCACGCTTAACTTCCAGCGGTCGGCTACAGGACGACCCTTGGAAAACCAGACCAGATCTCACGCTGGAAGGAGGTATGTGTGTGTGAGGAGGAATGTACAGTCAGCGAGCTGCGTGTTTCAATTCCCGTGTCATGGCCGTGCACTTTACAGAGGGAGGAGGGGGGCGCTCGGAACTACACGTTTGTACAAGCACTCAAGTTGTAGGGCAACTATTATGATATGTTGGCTGTTCGGGTTGTCTCGACGTGCAGAATGTTGAAAGTAGGTTTTTTTTACGTTGAAATAAATGCTGGTTCAGCGCTCGTATTTAATGGAATTTTGGTATTAATGTTTATCCCCCGCAAAAACTAGCCTCCTTTTGCCTAAACATAAATTGAAATATCCTTTGCTTATGCATCACGCTGCATGTAACATCGGGATCATGCAGGGTTGTGCAAGCCAGTTTTTCCTGCAGAGTATGCCCTTTGGGGTGGAAGAGGTGTTGGGAGGGGAGGGGGTGGGTATTGAAACGGTTTATATGAGCATCAATTACCTTACATAAAGTCACGCTCATTTTTTTAGGCACGGGAAAATTAAAGTGATTTGCCCAGGATCACAGGATGTGGTGCTGAGCCGATGTCATGTTCCCCAAGTCCAAAGTCTGCAGCTCTGCCTGTTACGTCACATCCTCTCTCAGATTCAGAAGAATGTATTATGGGAATGTTTCTTATGACCGTTGCTGCTTTATAGAAGGCTGTATTGAGTAGTGCTCGCTCACCACCCAAGTTGGAACCGTTTTGCTTGTCCATTAAAAGTCTCGATAACTATTAGACGTTGCGCAATCTTCCCCGGAGAAGAGTTTTGCACCCTGGCCAGTTTACTTTTGCCCTGGAAAGAGCGTGTCCTGCTGGGCAGTCAGGGCAGAACTAAAAATAAAAAAATTAGTGCCGGTGAGTGCCACCTGCAACCACCGGTTCACATTTACTGGTGTGTGTGTGTGGTGTCAGTGTTATGCCGTTATGTGTGCTGCAAAATGCACGCATGCGTTGTGGTTGTGTTAACTATTGTGTTAGGATGATTTTGGATATAGAAATGCGTTTAAGCGTTGAGCGCGGTTCCTTATGCCAATGAAGGTGCACTCATATGCACAAATGTGTGTTTGTTGAAGTTTGTGTGCCTTTCTTGTGCGTGCTTGTGAGGCTGTAAGAAAAGAAAACTTTATTAAAGATAATAAAAACCCTAATGTGTATCCGTGCTTTGCGGCGAATGGCTATACCGGTTGTGTTTGTGTATTTAGAGCAGACGATTGTCACGCCATCATAAACACCTTTTAATAACTCTGTGTGTGTGTGTGTGTGTGTGTGTGTGTGTGTGTGTAGGTGGCTCTGTGGGTGGCTCTATTTGTGTGTGGGTTGCTCTATGTGAGTGGCTCTCTGTGGGTGGCTCTGTGTGTGCGGGTGGCTCCATTTGTGTGTGTGGCTCTGTGTGTGGGTGCAAATGCAATAGGTCTCGCATTTGGGAGTGATTAAGCTATTGACAGTGTAAATAACAATGCCGTTTCTTTAAATGTTTTAAAAACAAAAACATAAACAAAAATAATGTCATGAACAATGCCAATAGCTCTAACTTTAACAATGCCGAGACCATTGCATTGTAAATGCTTGTTTTGCTGTTGCAATGAAGATGCTGGCCTCCTGACTAAGACAGCACCATTCCCATCGTGGCCTTGTGTTTCGGCCTCGGCCGGTCCTTGTCTTTACGTATGCAGACGACGTGACCTTATATACTCGAAATCCGTCTGATAACTTAGACCCGCTTCTCCGAGAACTCACTCCCTTTGGAGGCATCACAGGTATCAATATAAGTTGGACTAAATTAATTTTGTTCCCCTTGACTGAAGCCACACAAATGTTTGTCCCTAATTTTCCCCTATCCTGGGCGGAGGATGCTGTTCGCTACCTGGGGATATGGCTTAGCTGGGACACGGAGGTGCTATGGAGGGAGAACAATGGTCGGCCATTGTCATGGCTTGCGTACAGTGTTCTTACGTGGTCAAGACTCCCCTTATCCCTGACTGATAGGCTAGCAATAGCCAAAATGGTGTTCCTCCCCAAGTTTCTTTATCTCTTTATTAGCATTTCTCTTCCCCTCACAGCCTGATTTCATCAGCAACCACGATCTCTTCTGGTCTCCCTGATCTGGGCTGGCAAACAGCCTCGTATATCTTGTGAGATTCTCTCCCTCCCCTTTGAACAAGGGTGTCTCGGGGTGCCAGACATGGAACTCTATTCTCGAAGCGCAAGAGCATTTTGCACATTTTTTTGTCTGCATCCGATCCATTTCCAGCCCCACACTGCCCACGAGGCGGACCATGCAACCCCGTTCCCTCTACAGGCTGTTCTGTATATGTCTCCTCATAGAGAATGCCGACAGGTAGACAGCTTTGCTTGCACTTGGGCGTGGAATGGACTCTGAAAAAGAACACATTTGCCCACTCTGTATGCTCCCTCCATACCTATTTTAGGTCATCCCTTGATTCCAATTGCCTCGGAGGCAGGAGAGAAATCGAGACTCTGAAGTGTTAAGTTAACATCCTTTGGGGCACTTTACCCTGACAATTCTTTTGTTACCTTCCAGGATGTGTTTCAAGACACCCCAGTAGCACTCCTAGATGCCATGACGTATCATCAGCTTATATGTGACCTTCATGACTCCTTCCCCAAACTGTGTTGGTGGTGCTTGAGGACATGCTTACTAATCCTTCTCCGCCTAGATTAATAACCCGCATTTACTCATGCATTTAGCGAGCTACTTCTGCCTGGGTTGCTCAAGCGTGACAGCACTGGGTAGAAGTGTTACATTCTGAAATTTGCGAAGAACAGTGGTCCTGTTGCTGCACCCAGTCTAAGGCTTTGTCCCCGAATTACAGACTACAACTAATACACTTTACACTCTTGCATCATCTTTATCATACCCCAGTACGCTTGCAGCAGATGGGACTAGTAGAGGACCTACGCTGTCTACTGTGCACTGTGTCTTGTGCGGATTTTCTACATTTGACATGGATGTGCCCCGAGGTACGTGCCTTCTCGGTGATAGTGTTTAAAGATATTGCCGCCATCACTGGCCGTGCCTTGGAGGGCTTGCCTCTAGTCGCCCTGTTAGGATATGTCTAGGAGACCCCTCCTGAAGTTCACCAGCTGACGGCGTTTCTACTGGCCAAACATAGGTTGGCGATACACTGGGGCAGAAGGAGAGCCCCTACAAGGAGGGCGTGGCTGCGTGATGCAGCATTGTGCCAGGAACTGCTAGACGCAAGCTGAGAACTTACGCCCGTCCGAGGTCTACCTAGAGGATTCTGGTCTCCCCTGACGCATTATCTCAGAACACTCAGTGACTCAGTAGAGGACACCCCCTGTCATGACGCTTCCACATAGGAGATGTCTCAACTTGGCTTTCCTCCTGCTCAAAGACGTTTTAAGGCATGGGCAAAGTGGGCTCTGGCCCAGGGCCCCAACCTTTCAGGGGCACCCTGATAGAGCCAGCTCTGTTCTGCAGAACGTCATGCCTTAATGACCTTGAATAATTCTTAAACAGATTGTTTTAAATACCGTTTACCTTTAATTAATTTTAATGTAGGTGATGTGTAAGAGTCTATTACAGACATTTTGCAGAGAAATGTTGTGTTTATGTTTCATGCAACATCCGTAAAAAAAAGTTTTTTTGGACCAAAACATGACATGATATATGAGAAATGGGAGGGTGTCACAGAGATTATTTGAAGTAATACTAGTGAGCCGATGCTGTTATACAAAATTGAAAATACTCATCACAATCCCTGAATATTAGATGTAAACATATTTAGTATTTGGACGAGTGTGCCTGTGCACTGTCAGTGACCTGGCCAAAGAGGGCATGAAAGAGCTGAAACTGGATCATTAATTCAAAGCTGTTCCAAAAAGGGCCCCCAAAATACGTTTGACCCATGGCCCCCAATATCCTTAAAATGTCCCTGCTCCCACTTGCTGTCATATCGTCTGTCCACCCCTCTGAAGTTGGTGGGCAACTAACTAACCTGAGCTGAACAGATGTACTGAGCTGAACATACTTCTGCCCCAATTTACATTCTATAGGAGGATCAACTATGAGTGGCTACACTACTGTTTGATCCCTTGGTTGTTTCCGTCACCCCTCCCCCCTTCCCTCACAGTTTATACATGGGCATTGTGTTGGACAGATATATGTGCCAAATTCTGTGAATGCATTCTGTTCCATAGTAATGCCTGTTGTAAAACACAATAAAGGTTGTTGAAAATCCCCACCCAAATATTGCCCATATGTGTGACGTGTTAATAACAGTACGCCCACCTCTTGTATTGACACCGATGCTAGCCACTCTGCTCTTAAGAGTTCTGGATTTTCTTCCTTACCTCTCACGGGCACGTCTATTGAAACAATTGGCATTTCAAACACCTGCGTTCCATGCATCACTGGTCCTGTATTAATAACCATGGGTACCATTCAAAACCAACACTCCTTTTTTGTTAAGCTCCACTTCCCTGGCACACCCTTTTGGGCAGCAATATTTGAGTAAACTGAATTGCACTGTATACTGTACTATTAAGTGTGTCTATTTGAACGTACCGAACCTAAAAACAATGAAAATGAATTTTTGTCTGTTCTATGTGAATGTACTGATGATGTTAATGGTTTTAGTAAACCACCAAATCCCGCCTCTGATATACTTGATCACTATATGGTTCGAATATGCAAATCATGTACGTTTTGTCCTGACCACTGGACCTGTACAACTCATGATTAATCTGATGTAGAAACTCCTTTCTGTGCCCCGGTGCCCTCCGAGTTACGCTCTGGGTCAAAAGATTGAATACGACATGGTATTACGCACTCGCACTGTGATAAAGCAAGGGGTCTTGATCCCCACCATAAATTTATGTTACACCCCATTTCACCGATCAAAAAGCCTGCTAAAGACATGTATAGATTTATGAAAGTACAACAAACCTATAATGCTGCTGTAATACGTAACTTTTCTGTTGTCTCAAACCCTGCTACCATATTGTCTCTTATTCCAGCCACCACCAAATGGTATAAACAGTCGATATTTGCTCTACGTTCTTTTCGATCCCAATACACCCTGACAGCCAGTGCCTTTAAGCCTACTCATTTTTAGCCCGCATAGAGTGATTTGCCATAGGGCTTCAATGAGTCACGTCCATCTATTTTCAAACCCTACGAAAGATCTGGACACTCTGGTCTTCCATGGAGGACCCACTATAGGTCAATATAGAGATGATTTGTTAGTTGCATCTAACTTCTTACACCAATATAAGACTAGCTCCCCATGTCTCCTCAATGAATGATCACTGAAGGGGCACAAAGCATCTAAAGAAAAATTACAATTCTGTCTTCCCTGTGTTCGCTATTTAGACTAGCATCTCAGTGCGGAAAAGGCACCTGTCTGAAGACCTCATTGAAGTCATTTGTACTCACGTACCCACTGGTTTGCTCCATGTTTTTCCTCCTGTTGCCCAACAGTGTTACAGCTCCTGTGTCACTTGCCAAGCCCACAGCATTGGGAACAGAACCAAAAATACTCCCACTACCCACCAGCTGTCATGGGGAGCATTTGTCTGCATTCAGGTGGACATTATCCAAATTAAAAAATATTGTACTTACATGTATGACCTTGTTTAGTTTAGGATGTTTCTGGTTGAATAGAAGCTTATCCATGTGCATATGGTGTTGTGATAATAGTTGTAAAAAGGCTGAGATTTAATACCAAGATTTGGGGCCGCCCTTTGGCTATGATGTAAGAAGCGTACCCAATTTGTGTTCTTTGTAGTTCAGGAACTATGCAAAGCCTTAGGGATCAAACACTTTTACTGACCATTACCATTCTGAGTCTTCAGATAAGGTGGAGCTGGTGGACCATTTCAACTTGATTTTGCAAAACAAGATACCTAAGATTTGTGATGAAACTGGACTCAAGTGTCCTGATCGCCTACCGTTGGTGCTTTGGTCAATACAATCCATTCATAATCAGAAAAATAATTGTTTTGCCCATGAAATAGTAATAGGTGACCATAATTGCTTCCATCAAACACTTCAACGCCTCCAGTCTTTCTTGATTTGTAACTGAATGTTGATGTGACTCTTCAATACCGGAGTAATGTATTCACTTTCTGTGCTGCTTCTGTTCTCGGGTTCAAGCTGTCCAACTGATGCCTGCAATGACCTGCAACCAGGGAAATGTAATGAAAGTCAGATCTACAGCCCTACTGGTGTGACCCCATTCAAGTCCTGCTCACCATAAACACCTTTGTGAAGTACTACAATATGTCAGTCTGGATGCACACTACCCATTGCAAGAGGACCACTGAGCCAAGGAATCCCCAACGCTGCTGCGTCCGTGCCTGTAAGCAGAGGCTCTCCTACACATCATGAACTTGCTTTGGGTGGCAATCGTGCTCTCTTTTTAGATCTCGCAGACCTAGCGCTGGAGCACGTATGCACTACTCGCTCTGCGAGGCTTATTGTGATTGAAACACTTTCAGAAGGGGACTTGAAGCCACGCCCGTTCTTCCCATTGGCTTACGTCTTACACAGACTAAACGCTGGCTTTCTATTGTAAAGGAGGCTTCTTAGTCCCTCCTTATTACCACCCTGTCCACTTTTGGCCAGGGCACAAGTGCCAAAAAAAGAAGTGGAGGGACTAACCTATGCAAGTTGCATTGCAGCGCATGGCATCGCAAATCGTGACATCGCGGCGCGTGACATCACGGTGCGTGACATCACGGTGCGTGGCATCGTGGTGCGTGACATCACAGCGCGTGACATCGTAGGAACTGGCATCACAAGAAGTGACATCAGATCTTAAGCCCTCACATATATGTTTAGCAGGTCTATCATGAGTACATTTGAGCACATTTCGAGTATGCAGGGAAACCCTCCTGAAGTAGGCAGAAGATTCACACTTTTGTACGCTAAATGTAAATGTAAATGTGCAGATATTTATATAGCGCAAATCACCAACCGCTCTCTAAGCGCTTGCTTAGGGAACCCATCCTGGTATTCCCCTGTGAGATAACCCAGCAGGGCATCCACAAGGTGAAAGCCAGGCATCCCGCCATGAGGGGCCATTGTGGAGATTAAGCAAGCTATTGCCCAGAGTCGCAGAGTGTGAACCCATGAATCGAGTATGCACTGGAGCGAGAATTATCGAGTCCATGGACAATTTATGGACTCAAGACCCAGCCAAGCCGGGAATTGAACCCTGGTCCCGGGCTGACCTCTGCTTCCAGGTCTGCCTACTCTAACCAGTGAGCCACACTTCTCCACAATGTTACCTTTTATCAGCGTTAAGTTTTCTCTAGCCATCGTGCTTTAAAATAAACATTGAAATTAAAATTATTAGAACGCCTCCTCAGGGGTAGTAAGCGCTATATAAATGCTATTTATTTTGTGCAAATGCTGGGAAACATCAACACATCTGAAGTTTTTACAGTGCATGCCTATTTCCTAAACAGGGACTGAACAAAGTGAAAAGCTGCCTCTCTTAAGTATGTGTGAAGTGCTAACAAGGTGTGAACCTTTGTTTCCCCTTCACTGCATTTGTGAGGTGTGAGGGTCCTGACTGCTCTCAGCCAGGAGACTTGAACAAAAGGAGGCCTGATGACCCCTCTGATTCGGCCTTTGTTATGGGCCCAGCAGGAGTCAGAAATGAGAGAGCCTCATCCCAGCCTGCACGTTGTTGCAGATAGAAAGTAGATAACTACGTGCAGGCACTGCAGGATGCTTCCCGGTGTTTGTAAATTACACCGGGACGCATTCAGCATATTTTACAGTGGGACAACACTTCTTGGCAGGGTGGACAGCGTCCAACCTGTGAAAAAAGTGGGGGATGCCATCCACCCGCGTGTACCCCCTACTCGCGCCCTGCTTTTGGCCCCACCCGCCCACCCGGACTGGATAGTTTACTTGTGGCATGATACTGTCTCCTTTCATGTAGTCAATAGGCACTATTTTTTTTCAGTCATGGTGGGCTTTATCTGGTGGGTGAGCACTCTTTAGAAACTGGCCACTGATGAGGACAATGGCGGTTGCAGCGCTATGGGACAGCGCGCTCGTTTTTTGTTTTTTATAAACTTTAAGACTGAGCGCTGCGCCCGCTTCAGGGACACCACGCTCGGTTTATTTACTTATTTATTCATTTTCAGCACCGCGCTCGTTTCTACATTGTCAGGATTTAGAGGTCTCCCTAACTCCTCCTCCTCCTCAAAATACCACATCAAACTCTCCCAATCTGACAAATGTCGCTCCTGTCATTGTGTCCAGCTCCCCAGACACGTCCGATACAAATACACTTGGGTCCCCTGGCCCAGGCGTGATAGGGTTGTACTCAGCCACTATCCTCAGCAGTGCTGAAACCACCAGTAATCCCTACCACCTAGTCCGTTTGGTCGAGTCCACTCCTGGATCCCCCAGACCAGAAGAGACAAGGTTAGTCTTTGCTACTGATATCATCATGTCTGACGCACCATTGTTATCCTGGCCCTCCTCGCGAGATGGCACCAAACGGGATGACACCAACACTGCCCTCCTCTCCCCTCCTTCATACAAAGCGGATCGCTTAGATCCCCCTCACCCACCGTCCTCCTCCATATCTGAGGGAACCCTTACACCCGCTACACTCATCCCGCCCATCCATTCACAGAACTCATTGACCTTTCCCCAACTTCACGAGGAAGCCCCCAGCAGGTTGCCTAGCCTATATACCACTCCACACATGGACATGGATCCCACATTAAACTTCCTGGGTCAGCCTCACACATTGACCCCTATTGAAGTTATACCCAAGCAAATGGAGAACATGATCTTGCACATAGAACAGACTGGCGGATCGCCCTCCATCCTGTTGCCTAGCCTCTATACCACTCCACCAATGGACGTGAATCACACATTAATCATCCCGGTTCAGCTTCCCACATTGACCCCCTATTGAAGTTATCCCCAAGCAAATGGAGAACGTGATCTTGCTTACAGAACATACTGGCGGATCACCCTTCATAATAGATCTCACACCCATATCTATTGTAGATATCCCCAAGCAATTGGAGACCATGCATAATGACTCTACGGGCAGCTCGCCCTCCATAACCGATCATACGCCCACACCTACTACCTACTTTCCCAATTCCGTCTTGATCAATCAACTCAATGAGTTAGCTAGTGGCCTATCCCATCTTATGGATGAAATGCATAACCTTTCTATTATCACGAAAGATCTTCTAATCTTACACAGAGCCACCAATGACACCATGAATCAAATCAGTCTCCAAATGAGAAACTGCATCCCCACGAATGCTCACACTGACAACACTAGTTACTATAACCAAATCAACGTCCAATCTAGTAGACGCATATCCAAGTTCACACTCCCCATAAACACTAATCTGGGTAGTTTACCCTCCCCTTCGTGGCCTAGGAGGTCAAGCGATGAACTATCAGACAGAGACATAGACGACCTCCTCACATCCTATGCCCGGGATACTGACAATAGTAAGTCCCATTGTGACTCTATTCAAACCATTGCAACCAATCCCCTCAGAGAACCGACTCTCAATAACAGATCTGTAAATAGAGATAACCACACACCAATATCAACTTTGAACAGATCACCTTAAACCACTAGATTAACAAGTTGAAGTGTGGGCTCATTAATTGCAGATCTGCTAGCAAAAATGCTACTGATATATTCAATCTCATTCTAGAGAATGATTTAGACATTATGGTCCTCACAGAAACTTGGTTAAATAGCTCCTCCTCACCCATTCTCGACATACTGGTTCCTCCTTCCCATTACATAATCCGACTTGATAGAAGCGGGAAACTAGGGGGAGGGGTAGCCTGCATTTATCGTAACTCTTTATCAGTCAAGCAAGCGGACTCCATCGTCCTATCCTCCTGTGATTATCTATGCATTAATATCTCTGATGCTAAGCGCATCGCCAGTAAGCTACACATATTCTACCACCCCCCAGGTGATAACTTGACTTGTATCGATGAGATTATGGAGATCATGGCATCCAATGCCAGCTCACTAGTTCCTCATATTTTCTTGGGTGACTTCAACCTCCATTGGAACAACGCAAACAATCATATTGTAGGCTGTCTTAAAAAGTTTCTGTCAGAACTGGAGCTATCCCAATTCTGTGACAGCCCAACGCATAACAAGGGAGAGACATTGGACCTCATCATTGCAAAATCAAACATCATCCTACTAGAATCCATCACCCCATGTGATTGGTCTGATCATTATTGCATTCTCTTCTCCATCAATATTAAAGCTACTCTTAAAAGGGGCCAACCCTCAAAATCAAGGCAGTGGAAATGGAACATACAAAATATCAACCCCATCTCCTTGGTAAACCGTTGCAACTCCGCTCTGACACTCATGACTGACATAACTGATGTACATGACCTCACAACCTTCTACAATGCCACGTTACTTGAAATCCTGGACTCTACAGCGCCCCTCTAAGATTTCCAATACTTGGTTCAATGATGGCCTGAACTCAGAGCGTAGACATCTAAGAGTTGTAGAGCGTCTATGGAAATCGGCTCCTAACACTGATAACCTTGAGCACCTTAGAAGGTTAAGGAATTCTTACAATAGGAAGATTCTTAAGGCAAAGGCAGACTTTTTCAGAACTCAGCTGAACCAAGCTATAAACCGGCCAAAAAAACTCTTTGAAATCGTCAAGCATCAATCATGCAATACAACTAACTCTAGGGAATCAAACGACCTGGCCACACCGACCTATTCGAAGTACATTTTAATAATCCAAGGGAAGTCACAAAAAACAATGCATCTTGGCACACATTCTCGCCAATCTCTCAACAAAGTATCAACAACACTCTTCAAGCAATCAACCCTACAATCATTTCTCTGACCCCCTGCCTCCTGCCCTGTTCAAAATTTTAAAAATATCTATCCTACCATAATGGGCTAAAATTGTAAACGCCTCCCTGAGTCAAGGTGTCATTCCGGACCGTATTAAAATAGGGCAGGTCACACCTATACTAAAAAAAGCTGACACCTCTCCATCTGATATAAACAACTACCGTCCTATAATCAACATCCCCACTTTGGCGAAACTATTGGAGAAATGTGCACAAACTCAATTACGCAACCACATTGAGAACTACAACCTCTTAGACAGTCACCAATCAGGCTTCCACCGAGGACACAGCACAGAATCTGCACTCACACACATTATGGATGATATACTAAAAATGCTTGACCGCAATGAATCATGCCTATTGATACTTCTTGATCTGTCCTCCGCCTTCGATACGGTCAAGCATGACAACCTTCTGCCCCTATTGGAACGTAGGATGGGCCTCTCAGGCACAATGTTGCAATGGTTCTCCTCCTTCCTGAATAACAGATCTCAAAGAATCAAGATGAAGAATTCATTCTCGCAACCCTCCATGGTCACACTTGGTGTGTCTCAGGGATCTGCCCTGTCACCCATTCTTTTCAACCTCCTAATGGAGCCTTGGCGAACGCACTGAAATCAGCAAACATTCTATATCACCTGTACGCGGATGCCACCCAGCTGTATCTGAAAATCACCTCGCCAGATGACTTCATTGACCTCAACACTATTCTACTGAACACGCAAAGCTGGCTCACTAACAACCACTTGATGTTGAATACCAAAAAAACAGAATTCATTCTCATCTCGCCACCAAGCCACACACCAAAGCTAGACCTTTGGTTAAAACACCTAACCTCCTTTTACTGAGTCTCCCTCATCATTGACTCAGCAAAATCCCTAGGAATCTCCATAAACAAACATCTGAATATGCAGTCGCACAACTCTATTGCCACCAAGGGAGCTAATCATAAGATGAGTATATTAAGGAAACTCAAACCCTTCCTCCCTCAGGCAGATCTAAAAATTGCAGTACAAGCCCTAGTGCTACCAAGATTAGACTACGGACTCCCTCTGTGGTCTCCCCAAATACAAGTTGGCTCCGCTGAAAGCAGCACTGAATGCTGCGGCTAGACTGGTATCAGGAACCAAAAGAAATAGTCACATCTCACCAACCTTGAAAGCACTGAATTGGTTGCCTTACGAGGCAAGAATATACCTTAAAGTGGCCTGCATGACGCTCAAAGCAATTCACAACAATAGACCCAGTTACTTGGCTCTAAAGCTGGAAAGGTCTGGAGGCTGCAGACATCTACGAAGTGCGAGCACTTTCCTTCTGAAACCTCAATCCTTCCATAAGAGGAGAACTGGGTGTAGAGCTTTCTCAGGGATTGCACCAAAGATTTGGAACTCTTTACCTCCACTAGTGCGTGGAATCACTTCCTTTACTGCATTCAAAAAGGAAGTAAAAAGACTACTAATGAACAAATTCATGTCCTAAGTTTTAATTATAGGATGTCACCGAGTCATCTTTAAGATCCTATTACCATTGCCTATCTCAGATGGATTGGACGAGTCTACTGTATGTAAGACTTATATCACAGCCCTTTTTGCTCAAGAATTGTATGTAGTCTAAAGCTTAGCTGGCTGTGGGTCCCCCTGGTCATCTATACATTTTATATCAACTGTGACTCGATCGAAGTTAAAATATGTATGTTTGCTAGCACAATCACCTAATGTTCATTAACTGTCTATTGTACAATGTCCTGCAGAATCACGGTCCTCTATGTTTGTTAGTCATATATTTTTTATACTTCTTTTGTACAAATTGACATATTTGAATGCGTGTATACCATCTCAACCATTTATGTTCTTATACTGTAAAGTGCTCTGATACCCTCGTGGGTCACGTTCGCGCTATATAAAACTTTATAAATAAATAAATACATCGGATGGTGCCTTTGAACGGCTTTATTTGTGCAGCTGTGGGCGCGGTGACTCTACTCACAGGAGTGGCCGTTGTTGGATTAGAGGTGCATTAGTTTACATGTCGTGAGTGATGCTTCTCGGGAAAAGGAGAGGGGTCCCCCCGCTGTGTGGGGCTTGTTTAACCCCTCACAGGAGATGGACGTAGCTGGACCTGATGACCGTTAGCTCGGACAGCTGCTTCCAACCGAACTCTCTGTGGCTGTCCGACACCAGTGCCAACTGGTGCAGGGCGCTGCGGATTGTCCAAGCAGGAAAACGGTCTCTGCAAGGCCAGGTGCGGGCTCCCCCCGTGTACTCTCCAGAAGGGGCTGAAGGGAGGAAACAGCGGAGGGCGGAGAGCTTCGCAGCTCTATCTGTCAGTGAAGCGCCCAGGCTGAAGCTGTACCATACTGGTAGGGCCCGATTCACAGAATTAACTTAAGACAAAATCCTAAATTTACTACTTTTGGAATTCACAGAATGCACTTACTACTTTTGGTATTCACAGAATGGATTTACGACTACTAACTTTACGTCCGCACTCGGGGCGAAGATTCTGGCCCGGAGGTGGGACTTCCGGCCTGGAGGTGGGACTTCCGGCCCGGAGGTGGTGATTCTGGCCCGGAAGTGGGGATTCCGGCCCAGAAGTGGGGATTCCGGCCGGTGGTGGAGATTTAGCCATGGCCGAAATCTCCACCTCCGGGCCAGAATCCCCACCTCTGGGCCGGAAGTCCCACCTCTGGGCCGGAATCTCTGCCTCTGGGCAGGAATCTCCGGTCCAAGTACGGATGTAAAAGTTAGTAGTCGTAAATCCATTCTGTGAATACCAAAAGTAGTAAGTGCATTCTGTGAATACCAAAAGTAGTAAGTTTAGGATTTTGTCTTAAGTTAGTTCTGTGAATCGGGCCCGTAGTAATTACAAGCAGTGTAGATGCAGCGATGCAAATTGATATTTACTACTGTACACGACGATTTGACAGCAGGTGCTTTAGATTTCGGTTGTCGCACCAATGTGTCGGTACACAACTTGCAATATATGTTGGTAAAAATATTTCCGTTCTTAAACATTTTATTTTCATTAAAAAATATTTTTTTCTTTATTCGCGCAATGGCGACATCTTTGTTTTTATATTGAAAGAAGTCAGAGCATTGTGTGGCGGGCCTAGGGGCTGCAGCCGAGTTTCAGTGAGGAAGCTGCGCCCTTCAAAGCTCCATTGCTTAACTATTATCACAAATGTCGATCTTGATGGTACATAAAGCCTTTGTGTAATTATGTATAATCCAGATCCACATTTGTGATGTTATTAACCCCTTCCCCGCTCATGACGGAACCACTCCGTCATGAGCCATGGTTGCACTGTGCTCATGACGCAGTGGTTCCGTCATGTTACGGCCGTTGGCGGCCGCTCCGCCCACGCGGCGCTAATTCCCCGCCTGTGCGGGCGATTAGCGCAGTGGGCGGAGACGTGACGGAACCGCTCCGTCATGAGCACAGCTCAACCGTGGCTCGTGACGGAGCGGTTCCGTCATGAGCACCGCGCCACCGCACTGCCCCCAAACCCCCCCCAGCGCCGCGGCGGAATTCCTGCCGCGGCGAAGGGGTTAAATAATTGCAATGACGTGAGGGTCAGGCAGTAACCAGGCACTTTAAAGAGACGTGCGCCTGTGTCACCCATCGTGGACGCCGAAGGACTTACTTTACACCAGCCCTGGCCCTTCGGGATTAGGGGTCTTCGGGGTCCACTCCATATGACGCACAGAAGCCTTGCTATTTAAGGCAGCCTGAGTGTATTCATCAACAGCCCGGTAAGGCGTCTGGCTGCTAATCACACATTGCTGCCTCCCACCCTTTCCTAGGTCATCACAGGGTGGGCGGGGGTCTATAGAGCACACTTCGTTGACCTCACTCTGACGAGTTAGTAAAGGGTGGGATTGCATGGAGTGCATAGAGCGAGGCTTCCTACTTAGAAGCGGTGGACAAGTGTGAGCAAGTGATCCGATGGAGGAGAACCTGAAACAAAAGCCTGTTAGTCTCTAAATAACAAAACTTCAGCCTTGAAGCTAGGAAATCCCTTCCGAGAGACTCTTAGAAGCAAACAGGCAATCCAGGTCCAACGAGGAAGAGGATGCGGTGTAATGGCCAGAGCTGCAGGTTTTGGGGCAGGGGGATTTAGTTTTGAATCTCGGCGCAGGCTCAACCTCCTGTGATTCTGGGCAAATCACTTAATCTCCCTTTGCCTAAATATAAAAAATGTTGATGATGGTCTTGCTTAATGTAACTGGTGCTCACGTAAAGCGCTACAATACCGTTCGGTCAAGTTCACACTATGTAAAACTACAATTTTTTTTTTTTTTTAATTCAGCATTTTCTTTTTTTTATTTTTATTTCAACGTATTTATTTTAAAATATTCAGACAGGTAAGCTCGCTTTACCATTACAGGGTATCAGCCGAACTTGGCTGTTTTTGCAATGGTTACAGGAAGGTGTTATACATGTTTGGAAACCCCCTTTCCAATGTCTTGCTAGGAGATTAAGGGTAGGTGAAAGGGAAAAGAATTAGAAAAGAAAATAGAAAGGGATAGGATAGTATACAAGAAGAGTATTTTAGCCGTGGGCCTATTCTGGTCCTGTGGGGTTTTGTTTTGTCAGCATTTTCTAAATCAAATACCTGCACGGAAAACACGTTCATGTTACAGGTGCTAACGCAGTCTCAGCATCCCGGCGGGATTTCTGTGTATTGTTGCCAGAATTAATAATCATGATCAACATTTCTGAAGATGAGCAATCAGCAAAAATGTTTG
This sequence comes from Triturus cristatus, assembly GCF_964204655.1. Lineage (NCBI taxonomy): Eukaryota > Metazoa > Chordata > Amphibia > Caudata > Salamandridae > Triturus > Triturus cristatus. The sequence goes on along the minus strand of NC_140582.1, from coordinate 841,035,738 downwards.
TGCGAACAGTGGAAGATAGAATGTACATGTTTGCGTTCTCAACGTGAAGGGCACATAAAAAAATACAATTCAGTCATCAGTTTCACTCACATGAAAGAAAATACCAACATATAAAATGAATACACAAAAAGCAGAGTTGGGCAAGCCACTGAAAGTTTGGGCCAGATGGCTCAATCAAGGTCCTCTAAGAAACATAATCCCAAACCATTCAGAGCTTTCACAGTTGAGATGTGACCTAGAGGCAAGAGTGAATCTCAGCCTCATATCAACATCATATGACTGCTCTTATCTATTTGTTGAAACAATGTAAGGTAGTCTGTAGTGAAGCACCCTTGTGCCAGATTTCTGCTATGCAAAACTGGCAAAAATGTGGGTTCTGCCTGTCACCTTATACACCATGAATTAAAAATGAAGCATTAACCTTTGTTAAAGGCATACACATCTTCAGGCAATATTGCACAATGTGAAACCTGAATGCCTGCGCTCAATCCCCCCTTCCCTTTAACAATTGTTATACACTAAATAACAGATGTCTAAAATACAATACCATTAGCAAAGCCAAAGGCTCTAACTTAAACAAATGCGAGACCTAGTGCATTTCCAATGCTTGTTGTGAGGATGGTGTCCTGTCATCAGTATTCCCCAATATGATTCTCACAGTGAAGCAGTCCTTTCCTTGCCCACAATACAACCATTGGCCTAGGTAGTAGAAAGCCTCCAGGCTACATGATTACCCAATGGGTCTGGCCAATTTCCTTTTCTGTAAGGCTTGAAGTGTGGATCACAGTATGACTCTGCCTAGAGGGGCCAGGTGGCCTGAACTCAACAACATTCGGCCTTCCACCAAACTTTGAGATCAATGCTGTTTGTATAGTAACAACACCTTTTTAGATTTATGGACAACATTAACCAAATCGTACCCTTTCATCTTGCTGGATTTGTGTTGTCTTGCCCACTGATGCCAGATGGGGCATGCTCGTGGTCCCCATTCCTTTTGAGGAAACAGGACAGTGTCTCAACTTGTACTTGCATGGGCACTATCCTGAAAAATGTGATAATACTGCTGTCCTCTTGCCCATGTCAACTAGGGGTTTCCTTCTCCCTAATCGCAACACCATGCCTTCTTCTATACGCTTTGCTGACACTGCTCAGGAAATAGAGTGTGAAACCCAAAATGGCAGCATCTCTGTAGGCAATTGCGGATTTGACTTTTCTCTTGATGCCTGCCTTAATTATGAGCTTGCCCTCTACTACTTTGAACTTTCATCTAGAGTTCTCTATTCTCAAAGATGTTCTGAAGAGTAGCCTTTCGCAACAACTGGGTTCCAAGGACTGGTCTGGATCCAGGTACCCTGTTTATGTTGCCTTAGCAATCCGACACACTCCCTCCAAATCTCCTCACTGGATGAGACTACTCAGGGACATATATAAAAAAATACTTGCTTCTTTGCTATTCTGCTTCACATTTGAACAAATTTATTTATTTTTTTTATCGAGAATTTACTGATGTCATATATAGGTTTATACAGATACATAGTCTTATCAATCCTATAAGATCATGAAAAAAGCACAAAGTGAAATAAGCCATAGCACATACATATAATACAAAACCAGGTTGAATATAAACAAAGCAGTGGAATTTCGTCATTCATGATCAGAAAATAAAAGCTGCAGGGATTATGAGCGAGAGCTTCTCCAGCTAGCGAGTGGAGCCCATATATTCCTGCCCATTTCCCTTACTTTTTTGCTTTTTAGTTCGTATAAACAAGACTCAATATTGTGTATCCCGAGCAGCCTTGCCATCCACATTTGAAAGGTGGGGGGGAAGGATCTTTCCATCCTGCAGAGATAAGGATACGCAACACAGCGGCAGAAATAAAGACCAAGGCTTCCGCAGTGCTACACAGTTCAATTTTCCTATCTACACCTACTAACAACTGTGTAGGGGATAAAACAATTCTACATTTTAACAGCCCCGCCAAAAAATTTGAAATTCCCCTTAGTATCAAGGATAACTTATCGCACTGGTAGAACATGTGTATTAAATCCGCAGGGCCAGTCTGACACCTAGGGCACTTATCGTTCTCCACCACTCCCCACGCATACAACTTCGCCGGAGTAAAATACAAGTTGAACAATGTTTTGTAATGCTGAGCCCGTAGGTTAGATGAGCGCAATAGTTTCTTATTTAGTATAAGAGCTAAATCTAGATGCACATCGGGATCGCCTAATTTAGCTGCCAATGCGAATTCTGTTTTCTCCAAGTCATCCTGGATACCCACCATAAGGTGATTATAAATGTACTTAATTTTATTTCCCCCATTCCCTAAGTAGTCCAACAAGGGGAAGCGAGTTGATACCGAGATTCTCGGTCTAATAGCCATCAGCGTTTGGGCTAACTGACCATACAAAAGCCAGTGATTAGGCGGAATCCCATATTTAAACTGAATCGCTTCAAACCCAATAACCGCCCCCCCCTCCAGAACATCCCCTATAGTCCTGATTCCTTGTTCATTCCAAAATAGACAGTTCATGTCCATGCCCAAGTACGGGAACAGGTTAGAATTCCTTAAAAGAAGATGCACATTAAACTTGGGAATCTCCAACAACTTTTGAATAGCTTTCCAAGTCCCCCAAACCCCACCCATGATCTTAAACCTAACCTTCTTATAATATCTACGGTCCACCTCCCTCAAAAGTAACCCTACGGCCTTCTTCCCCAATAAAAGCTCGAAAATAGTTGGGGGATCCCGACTGTCTCCCTGGGCTGCTGTTAATCTTGCGTCCTGTTGAAAAAGTATTGACATTTGAGCCAGAAGGGATGAGAGATGATATAATCGTAGGTTTGGAAGGACCATGCCCCCTCTTTCATACGGGAGTGACATGAGCTTCATAGAGCGCCTGGTTTTCCCAAATTGCCAAATAAACCTGGTAAAAATTACTTCCAAGTTTTTTAAAAAAATTTCCTCCAACAGAAGGGGGATGGCACGAAACAGATAAAGAACCTTCGGAAAGATTGACATTTTAAGGACGTTTACCCTCCCTACCAGAGAGAGGTGTAAGACGTCGAGTCTTTTTAACTCTGCTTCAATCGATCCCATAAGGGGGCAGTAATTTTCAGTATTGATCTTATCCACTGCTGCATTGATCCTTACCCCTAAATAAACTGCTGAGTCTACATATCTGTTATCTGACTTGATAATATTCTTGGTACAGATGATCTGAGTCTTCCCCTCATTTAGCAGATACCCAGACCTGCTACCAAAGTCCTTTGCCAACTCTACGAGTGCAGACATCGCCTGCTGTGGATGGGTCGTGAGAATCGCCAAATCATCAGCATACGCTAACAGTTTATCACTATACCCATTGACAATCACTGGGCTAATCCTAGGACAGTCCATAATTCTATGAATCAGGGGATCTATATATAACAAGAAGAGTATCGGGCAACAGGGGCAGCCCTGACGCGTTCCTCTCTTAATCATAATCTTCTCCGAGCTCTCTCCCATTACCGACACCCTGGCCACCGGATCTTTATACATGGCTCTAAGAGCTTTGATAACCTTTGGGCCGAATCCCCTTCCTACAAGGATACCCCAGAGATATTCCCAGACTACGCGATCAAACACTTTCTCTGCATCGAGGAGAATCATGGCCATCTCTCCCCCCCTAGCAGCGTGGGCATCAAACAAAGCAATAGCTCTACGAGGATGGTCCGTAGTGCCCCGCCTGGGCACAAACCCATGCTGCCAAGGGGAGACGAGACCGCCAATGACCCTCCCCAGCCTTTTGGCCCAAATTTTTGAATATAATTTAGTGTCCGCGTTAATAAGTGATATAGGCCTGTAAGAGCCTGGGTTCTCCTTGGGTTTGCCCTTCTTGTGAAAGATGATTATATTAGTCTCTTTCCACGAATCTGGAATATCGCCTGTACACAGAATACCATTAAAGAGATCTAGCATAATGGGAACAATCTCGGGTTCAATACTTTTATAAACCTCTAGGGGAATTCCGTCGGGGCCTGCAGCCTTCCCGGCAGCAAGTTCGCACAAGGCATCCTTGATCTCACTTCCAGTGAAGTCTCTGACTAGCTCTTCTCTGAGTAATTAATCGAGGACTTGGCCACCATTACCATTCTCCCCCATTTGTTGATCTAGCTGATCAATTTGATGATTCTCGTAATCATACAATTTTTGATCGAAATTTTTGAAAACTTTTAGAATATCTTTTGACTCCGAATAGTTCTTGCCATCCTCTTGTATACTCGTAATAATATTCCTCGTTCTATCCTGTCTAATGCGAAGTGCCAGAACCCTACCTGCTTGCTCCCCTGTCTCATACCGCTTAGCCCTTGAGGCCTGATAGTCACCTACCGCCTTCTGTGTAACTAGTTTCTGTAGATCAGCTTTAATAATCGCCAGAGTTGTTAGACTCTCCGACCCATCCATTCCACTACCGATATCCCTAATTTGGAGCTCCTCTGCCTTCGCTAGATCGACCATAAGCCTATCGAGCTCTAACTTGTCCGCCTTCCTTAAACTCGCTGAGCAACTAATAGTTTCCCCCCTAAAAGCTGCCTTAAAAGCTTCCCAGACACCGTTCCTAGATGTGCTGTAACGATTTGCATCAAAGAACTCCCATGCCCATTTTTTCATGTGTTCTAAAAATCTTTGATCCGATAATAGCCTTCTTTCGAAGGTCCAATTAGTGCGGCTTTTCTCTACAATATCTAAACTACAAGATAGGATCAGAGGATTATGGTCAGAAATTATTCTTGGGATCTTCTTAATACAGACCTTGTTCAATTCTGACATTGAGATAAAAAAGTAGTCTAATTTAGAATACTTTTGAAACGGGTTCGAGAAATATGTATATCCCGGGTTCTGTGGTTCCTTTATACCCCATACATCTTTTAACCCGTGAGAACTAATAAGAGAGGAGAAAGCCCGATACACCCTTGGTTTTCGTCCAGTATAATTCTGTGCACTATGCCAGTCAGTTGAAATATTTAAGTTGCCGCATACTATCATTGGGGTTGGCCAGTCCGCTAACTCTTCCTCAAGGAAGTCAAATATATCTGGATCGTCACAGTTTGACCCATAGATCGAGCAAATTGTGTATCCAATATTCATTTCTGTGATAGCCCACCTACCCAAACTATCGCATTTAACCCTCTTCACCCCCCCCAATGAAGTTCTACCCAAGATTGTGACCCCCCTTATCGTAGAGGTCTGTGTTGTACAGGCTATCAAGTCGAACCCTCTTATACAAAGTAAATTACGTTTAGCCCATGGCAGATGTGTCTCTTGCAAACAGATTATGTCTAACCTAATATATCTAACAAAGTGAGACAGCTTTTGGCGCTTCTTCCAATCATTCAGTCCGCTAACGTTAACAGTACAAATATTAATGTTCAACATGATCTAAGTTCCAAACCTTCCTTACCATGCGAAGCCCGCCTAAAATCGTCATATTTTGTACCAAAAACAGAGACATAAACCCCACAGACAAGAAAACTTCACCGAATCGGCACCATTCAAGACAGCCTATCTCCCTACAACACCAGATTATCTCTTTTTTACTTTTTTCCCCCCACTCCCGGAACTCCCGCCCCACTCCCCCCACCCTCCACCAACCCCCCGACCGCCCCACACCCTCCCCTGAATCCCCAAAATCGAGGCGCTCAGACCTGGTCTGAGCATGTGATGTAAGCCCGGTCGCAAGTGAGGAGTAAATAAAACAAAACAGCCTGAAGACCTAAGGAAACCTATAAACCAGAAAAGAAGAGACGGGGAGAAAGCACTAAAGCCTTTAAAGTGACACCAAGCAAACATGAGAGTCAAAACTGTTTCTCTTTGTCTCAAAAACATCTATTAACCCAAAGAATCAAGGAACTCCTTTGCCTTTATCTCAGAGGAAAAATAATTAATCTTCCCATCATTAATAACCTTTAACTGAGCAGGGTTTATCAAATAGGCTTGCAGTTTCTTTTCCTGGAAAGGTTTGATGAGCTGGCGGAGTCTCCATCTCCTTTCTACCGTGGCATGGCAGAAATCTGGGCGAACAAAGAAAGACAGCCCCTCACAAGTCCTCCTCGCCTCCGGCCTCGCCTTCTCCGCAATTAACTGCCTTAATACAAAGTTACCAAGAAATATCAAAATAGCCCTTGGCTTGTCCCCTTCTCTCACATTTCTCCGCACTTTGAAAGGAGTGCGATGTACCCTCTGAATTTTGCAGAGCCAGTTCCAGCTGGAGAGCTCGGGGAACGCTTGGCCGAATAGTTTGATAATGAACGCTCCAATATCTAAACCTTCGGCCCCCTCCGGGATCCCCAGGACCCTGAGATTGTTCCGTCTCAGTCTATTCTCCATGTCCTCAAGTTTCCATTGAATATCTGACATTTGTGAACAGTGGGCATCTACTTTGATTACTGCTTCGGTAGCCTGGGCCTCTGTTGACACGACCCTCTCCTCCAGGTTTGAGACTCTGTCACCTAATGTCGTACAAGCCTTAGACAGCTTCCTCACGGCCCCTTGCATTTTTCTCAGGGCAGCTTGTGACTTCCTGCTATCTTGGCGAGTCTCCTCTCAGTGAGCGATGATTTCTTGATGTATTGATTCCAGTAGCGACACCTGAGATGCCTCTGAGCTAGGGCTTCCCTGCAATGGCATGACCGATGAGTGATCCCATCTAAGCTCACGGTTGACATGGCCCTTAGAGCCAGCCGCAGGCCTTACCGCTGTAATAGGAAGCTCTTGTTCCAGATCGCTTTCTGTGCCCTGCATACTGCCCTCCGGTAGGGAACTATGTTCGTCCACGTCTGACCATTCTGCATCCTCAGACACTGAGAAGAAACATTCGCTCTGAACCTTTTCCGCCGGACCCCGCAACACATCTTCTGGGATGATCTCGCTGGGAGCTGACTCAAAGTTCTCACGGTTCTCATGATTGTCGATGCCCTGGGCTACATTCTTTCCACGTTGCTTATCTCCGTATCCAGGGGGGTACATGCTGCTGGTATGTTGGCCTGCTTTAAGGGTGGCACCTGCCTTATTATCTGCAGCTTCTCCGCCCTCCGGTATTCTTCCTGCAGCAGGGCCAACGCCAGAACCTGCGTGAAAAGCGGAGGCTGTGGTGGAAATACCCCCTTGCGCACTCCCGCCTTCAGCTTGGGGGACATCAGAAGCTTGCTGCTCGCCTGCCCCTTCCATACTCTCTTCAGTGATGGCAGGCCCCTGTGCTCCCCCAGAAACCTCCAACGATGAGCTCCCCTTTACCCCTTTCTCCTTGCCACATTTTGTAAACATATCAGCGATTATGGCGGAAGCCTGGCGAGTCTTACCGGCCAACTGCTGTTTCCTGACAGAGGGTGAATGGGTTCTCGCCGACTGAACTGATTCCTCCTGCACCGCCATTCCTCCTTCCACTCCTCCTTTCTTTTTGGATGCAGCCCTCTACTACTTTGAACTTTCATCTAGAGTTCTCTATTCTCAAAGATGTTCTGAAGAGTAGCCTTTCGCGACAACTGGGATCCAAGGACTGGTCTGGATCCAGCTACCCTGTTTATGTTGCCTTAGCAATCCGACACACTCCCTCCAAATCTCCTCACTGGATGAGACTACTCAGGGACATATATAAAAAAAATACTTGCTTCTTTGCTATTCTGCTTCACATTTGAACAGAATTTTCAGTACAGGTGATTTTAAATTAAGTCTGAAAAGAAATTGTGACTGCTACAGTTATAGCCTTAGAGTTGATGTTTGGCCAAACTGAACCCCAAAAACTGTCCCTTTGCAAAACTGAATAGCTCTTGATTTTGTACTGGCTGCTAAGAGTGGAGTCTTCCATTAAAGGATAATTAGGTTGCTTGTGTATACCAAATATTTCTTACATTATCAGATGGACCATATGTGTAATAGTGCTAAATTTCTCCACACAAAATTATTGATAGCTTTAGTCTTTAAAGATGGAATATTTGGCCAATGGCATATTTGAAGGGTTGGTAATTAAGTTAATAGAAATCAACTAGTGGACTCTGTTGTCTTCATATGACTTTATATTCTTACTAGAGTTTTTTTGTGTTCCATATATCCCCTCACTGTAGAAAAATAATCATTTCCTTTATTCCTACTTAAAATACCTGAAACTTGAGGTGCCATAGTTAAAAAATGTGGTTATGGTTTATTTGAAAATGTCAGTAATAATGTGTTTCAAGATGTAAACCGATTAATGACAATTCTATGGCAGGACCGGAGGCTCCGATTATGCTTTTTCCCTTCTTCGCTTTAATAAACATGTTTTTCCACAGCAGCCAAAAAAATAGAAAGCAATCAACATTTCTATTCTCAAAACAGGGGAAACGCTCCTGAGAGAATAATCACGAGCACAACATAAGTCCGTAAGACTACAGCTCCCATGAGTCACAGTCCCATCCAAGCGTAGTCCTTCCTCAGTGTCAGCCTCTAGGAGAAGGTCTGCTACATCCGTTGTCCCTCCTCTTTCTTCGCTGCTCCGCAGCACCAGATAAGTCGTTTTCTTTTCCTTGCCGTTTTGGTGGCTTAAAGTGTTCTGGTTTAGTGGTTTCGGGGCCCGTCTCCTAGCGGGACCCGGGCTCCTTGTCGGGGTTTCTTCCTGTGTTTTTCTTCACAGATTCCCATTTGCTGCGGGAGCACCTTCGCTCCTTACGCGGCCGCCCCATCTCTGCGGTAAATAATTACCGCCGCAAGGGGGAGCTCGCGCGTCTCGTTGGTCCCGTAGCGCGTCTCCTTGGTTGAGGGAGCGCGAAGCGAGACCATCGGACCGGCGAGCCTTGTCCCTGCACCGCCACACCTGAACGCCCCGTGGGAGTCCGTATTCATCCCGCACACAATAATTTACGCCCCGGCGGGGGTCTGTATAGCGGCATTGCCGCGGTGATTGCCTGAGGGCACAAACTGTTCAGCACTTCGCTCACAGGAGCGTTTGACGCGCTGGGTGTCGGTTAGGCCCCGTCACTTAGTGGGGGCTGTGCGCGTGAGGCGGGTGCGGCCTCTATTTGCGGTGTTTTACGCTGCCCGGAATTTTAAGCAGTCTGTCAGGCTGCACACATTCCAGCGAAGGGTTCCTGCCCTCTGGTACAAAACTCCCTTGATACTCCAAGGGGAGCATTTCCTTTCCTAACGTTAAGTGGTGATTGACTCACCGGCTACTAGGGCGGTGGACGCTTGACGCTGATTGTGTCTGCGAGGTGGTGATTCCTAGCAACTATGAGACACTCAGAGTTTGTGGAGGAGGAGCAGGTTCAGTACTTGCCCCTGGACGACCAGTTTTTTGAGGCGGTGGATGAGTCCATATACAGATGTGTGAATGATGTGATGGGGCCCATGGAAGAGCGCCTCTCTAACCGCATTATTGCAGAATGCGCGAAGTTGGCTTTCTCCCACGCAAACTCACAGGATCCAACTTCTACCCCTTCCCTGGAGGAGGGCCCGCCAGTGCCTAAAAAGGGTCGCATGGAGGGAGGCTCCGGGGAGCCGCGGGGGGTAGACAGGGATGCTTTTGACCGTCTCAAGCGCTCGTTTCTCGCAAAGCCGCCCCTGACGCCCCCAGCGCAATCCCCGGTCCCAGCTCCTGCAGGGTCCGTAGTCCCGGATTCCCCTTCCCCGGACGCAGGTTCGCCAGCGGATTCGGATGAGGAGGAAGGGTCCTCACGGTCTTGGCGCCCTACCGGCTCTGTCGCGGAGTTACCGCAGGATGCCTCGGGCATGCTGAACCCGGATGACATCATTCATCCGCGGTCAGCGGCCTGGGCACCCGGTGACAAGGTGGCAAAGTTTGTAGCGAGTCGCCTCCGGAAACCCTTAGAGAAGGAGGCTAGAGGTTGTCTGAGGGCGGAATGCCCTAGGCCATCGTTGGACGGGAAGGTGGCCCATACACCGGAGTTGGATTCAAAGATGGCCACCTTCCAGGCCAAGTGTATGAAGGACCCCTGTAAAGGCATAGACCATTCCTGGTGCTCCTGTCAGGATAAGCTCCTTGACGTGATAGGACCTTTGACAAAGATTTTAGATATGGCCGAGGAGGCCAAGGCCACTGGTTCCTCCATTTCTCCCGACGTCCTTTCGAACTGGGCACAGCGGGCGGTGGTCTTTCTGGGCAACGCCAATTGTGCCCTCTCGACTGAACGTCGGTGTTCATTCCTGATTAAGTTGGACCCCAAGCTCGGCGACTTGGCTTCGTCCGAGGCAGGAGCGGTCGCAGAAGGCGGGCTTTTTGGCGAACCTTTTGTGAAGGAATTGGGCAAATTTGTGGCCACCTTCACGAGTTTGGACAAGGCCCAGTCCAATATTAAGCGGGTCTTTCAGTCTCGTTTTTCCGGCGGGGCCGGTCGTGGCAGGGGCCGCGCGACCGGCCGTGGCGGACAGCAGAACCCTGGTAGGGGACAAGGCTCCGGACGAGGTCAATATAACACTTCCGCCAATTTTACCAGCTTCTACCCGACCAGAGGCCAGAAATTCCGGGGACGCGGAGGCTACAAGAACACCGCCGGAGGATCCGCAAGTGGCGGTAAGTCTAATTCCCCCTTCCCAAGTTCGTATTGGGGGCCGGCTAGCGCACTTCAGGGAGGCCTGGGGAGCCATCACGAGCGATGCTTGGGTTCTGCAGACCATTCGGGGTTTCCACATAGAGTTTAACGATTCACCCCGCCAGGCAGGCCTTCCGCATCCTATAAGTTTTTCCTCGACCGATGCCGGTCTTATAGACGAGGAAGTTTCCGCTCTACTCCGCAAAGGGGCAATCTGTCAGTCGACTTTGCATCCCCAGGGCTTCTTGAGCAATATCTTCCTTGTGGAGAAGACAGATGGGTGGCGGAGGCCGGTCATCAATCTGAAGGAGTTCAATGGCTGGCTGATATATCGCCATTTCAAGATGGAGGGGATCCACCTCCTTCGGGATGTGCTCCTTCAGGGGGACTGGATGGCCCGCTTGGATCTAAAAGACGTGTATCTGGTTGTCCCGATCCACCCTCCTCATCGCCGTTTTCTGCAGTTTCAGTGGAGACAACACGTGTACGAGTTTACCGTCCTTCCGTTCGTGCTGTCCTCGGCACCCTGGAGCTTCACGAAGGTACGCCATCCAGCAGTGGAGTTTCTGCGAAGCCAAGTGGTGCGGATGATCGTATATCTGGACGATATCCTTCTCATGGCACAATGTCCGCAGAGGTTACTTTCTCACCTGCGTCAGGCGATTTCACTCTTGCAAAGCTTGGGCTTCATCATCAACGGGGACAAGTCGATCTTACACCCGACTCAAAATATAGTCTTCCTGGGGTTCATGGTAGATTCGGTTCACGCATCTTTGACCCTTCCCCAGCGGAAGTTCGCCAAGATTCGGCACCTGTTACGACAGACTATCTCCAAGTCCCACACCTCCCTCCATCAGATTGCCCGGGTGGTGGGTCTTCTCTCCTCGTCCATCCAAGCAATCTTTCCGGGTCCCCTGCACTATTGTGCGCTACAGCGCCTGAAGGCACATCATCTTCGGAGGGGCGTGTCGTACGACCAGAAGGTTTCTCTGTCGGCGGAGGTCAAAGAGGAAATGTCCTGGTGGCTCGCCCATATGGATGCCTGGAATGGCAGAGCCATTTCGGAGCCGCTCCCGACATGGTGATAGAGTCCGACGCCAGCAGGTCGGGGTGGGGCGCTCGCTGCGGCGACTTCTCTACTGGCGGCGCTTGGTCATTAGAAGAGCAGGAGCTCCATATAAATTGTTTGGAGCTTCTGGCAGGATCGTTCGCGATCCAGTGTTGGACCAGAGACAGAGTTCGCTTGTGCGTCCTTTTGAGTATGGACAATGTCTCCGCGGTTCGTTACATCAACCGCCTGGGGGGCCCTCGGTCGCAAGCTCTGGCGAACCTAGCGAAAGACTTTTGGGGTTATTGTCTGGATCATCACATATCCATAACTGCAGAGTAACTGCCAGGTCAGGCCAATCAGGTAGCGGACTGGCACTCCCGGCATTTGCGGGATTCCAGCCAATGGAAGCTGAACGTTCAGGTTTTTCAGTGGTTAGCCACCCTTTGGTGCCCTTTCTCGGTGGATCTGTTTGCGTCCCGTCTGGACCATCAACTTCCGAGGTTTTTCAGTTGGAGGCCGGACCCTCTGGCGCAGGCAATGGATGCTTTCCTCCAGGAGTGGAGTCAGGAACAGAGTTATGCGTTTCCTCCGTTCTCCATGATTGTGAGGTTGGCGGCGCAGGCTCGCCGGCAGAAAGCAGAGATGGTCGTGGTGACGCCGTTTTGGAGGTACCAAGTATGGTTTCCAGTTCTTCTGGAACTTTCTTGGGATTTTCCAATCCCACTCCCCCTGTTTCCTCATCTTCTTCTGAATCCGAATGGGGAACAACACCACCTGATCGCTCAGGGTTCTCTCCTCCTGATGGCATGGCGGCTTTCCGGCGACGCTGGTCGCTCCCAGGCCTTTCGGGACCGGCTGAGAACCTCTTATCAAAAGCCTGGGCTGCAAGCACCTCCAAACGCTATCGGTCCGCCTGGATGAAGTGGTTTCGTTGGTGTCTTCGACGGGGTTTGGATCCCGTGGTCGCGGGCATTGTTCCCATTCTAAATTTCTTGGCCAAAATGGCGACGGACGGCCTGGCATATCGAACCATTAACGCAATGCGCTCGGCTATCTCGGCGGCCCATTGTCTTATAGAGGGCATGCCGGTGGGTGAACACCCTTTTGTCTGTCGTCTTTTGAGGGGAATTTATTTGTCTTTGCCCCCGGAACCTCGTTACTCCGTTTTATGGGATGTCAATGTGGTTTGTTCTTGACTTGGCAGTCAAATAAGTACCTGTCTTTGAAGGAGATCTCGGCGAAGCTAGCCATGCTGCTATGTCTGGTCTCTTGTCGCAGAGTCTCGGATGTGCGTGCGCTGGACATTTCGGTGCGAGTGTTTTCTCCGGATGGCGTGACTTTTACGATTGGCCGCAGAATGAAGTCAGCTTCAAGGTCAATATCGTATCCGGCCTTTGTGGATGTACCCAAACTTTGTGTTGTACATTGTCTGAAGGCTTATGAAGATATTACCTCTGTGTTACACCCTCCGGGCGAGAGACAGCTTCTTATTGCATTAAGAAAACCGCACAACGCAGTCTCCTCACCCACCATTGCAGGGTGGGTGCGGTGGGTCATGCAAGAGGCGGGGATAGACACAAAACAGATTGGTGCTCATTCTGCCAGAGGAGCAATGGCGTCGAAAGCGTTCTCTCTGGGAGCTCGCTTGGAGGATTTAATGCGAGCTGAGGACTGGTCTTCGGATTCGACTTTTAAACGGTTTTATTTTAAACCGGTGGTGGACTTAGCACATTTGGTGGTAAGTAAGCTTTGAACTAGCATAATCGGAGCCTCCGGTCCTGCCATAGAATCGAAATTTGCCTAGCATAGTAACGGTAAGTTTCAATTCTATTAAGGACACGGAGGCGAGGATTATCCCTCCCTTGGCACAATCTGTGCGAACCCTCCCGTATGGCAGTAAGTAAGATGTTTTGTTACACTACATGTTGTTGGCATGTTTAATCTTTGCTTCAAAATGGTGTGATGATGAGTTGTGCAGTTTCAGGGTCTTTACGTCTTGTGCTTTGCTTTCAGGGAATGATGGTTCCAAACAAGACCAATAACCTTGAGGCGTTCACGCGAAGAAAGAGGAGAGACAACGGATGTAGCAGACCTACTAGAGACGGTCACTGAGGAAGGACTACGCTTGGATGGGACTGTGACTCATGGGAGCTGTAGTCTTACGGACTTATGTTGTGCTCGTGATTATTCTCTCAGGAGCGTTTCCCCTGTTTTGAGAATAGAAATGTTGATCGCTTTCTAATTTTTGGCTGCTGTGGAAAAATATGTTTATTAAAGCGAAGAAGGGAAAAAGCATAATCCTCGCCTCCGTGTCCTTAATAGAATTGAAACTTACCGTTACTATGCTAGGCAAATTTCGATTCACCTGCTTTAAAAGATGCACAATTGTGCAAAAGTGAGGGATTGTGAGATTTTAAAATAATGACTTGGAGTAACTGTAACTGTTGTGGCTATCTAAGCAGGTCTTCATGTTGTGCCTATCTCGTACATGTAAAGCCTCACTATCAGGCTTGGCATTATAGACCGGGAGATTCTGATGGCTTCTTCACCACCAAAAATGTACATTTCTGTATCTATATGAAGATCATTTGCACACTTTCTCATCATGTCAAATCCTGCACCTTATCTACTCCTTTGTTTTGTTTTCATCATGTGATCTCCATTGGAGCCCTATGTAGGAAAACATGAATTTGTGTTTTGTTTCTGATAGGATGCCTTTATGTTCATTCAGATGTCAGTGGATCCCACTGTTGCCCAGTTCTGTGATTTAGATGATACATTTGGATCCTCAGGGAGTCTGATTTTATCGAGTGCCATAAATAGTACCTACTTCTCTGACACATTCAGGTCTTAAGTAGTGCATCAATGTTAGGATTGCTAGTTTAAGGTCATTTTGGGGAGGAATTGCTTGAGGCTATGGAGAAATTTCAATTGGGCCCTTTTGTTAACCTGAATGTCCAGGTGTAGGAGAATGTCAAGTTTGAAACTAACGAATTTCTTGCAGGTGACAATTTATTAGCGATGAAATGGCCAATTCCAGGAGTTTGGTAAGCCATTCATCTGGCAAATCCTGTTTTTTAGTCGGGGACAGAAAGATCAATTTTATTTTCTGTCAGTTTCATTTGAGCTTTTTGGTGGTCATCCAGGATTACATTTTCCTTACAGAGAAGGTTACAGAGAAGTTTATGGTCATTAGCCTATTTCAGCTGTTGATCTTGATATAAAAGATATAAAAGATTAAAAGGAAAGGGGCAAGGACAGATCCTTGAGGACACCAAAGGGACTGAGTGTGAAGTGTGAAAATACACTTAAATCTGTTTGATAATAATAGAATGGTTTGAGAACTGTTCCTCCATGTGCCCAATCTGTCACATTAGCAAAAGAGTTCCTTAAAAAATATCAGCCATTAAAGGACAGTCCATGTAGCAGAATGAGTCCTTCTTATGAGCTGCATTGTTACGGAATCTTCATGATTACCTTGGATGGCTATGTTTCTTGGACAGCCATGCCATGCTTGTGTTAGATAATTGTGAATTTAGTTTGTTCTACCTTATTCTGGTATGGGTTGGGTGCAGGATTTGGTTGACTAGTTTTGAAGGATCTAAAAGAACTTCCTCAAGCAGTTTGGCACCAACTTACATTTTGTATTGAGGAAAGTAGATTTCGCATGGAAGAGAGTTCTTTTATATGTCTTTCAGCTTGCATTATGATGGCAAACAGGAAAGTGGCTGGGAAACTTTCTCCACTACCTTTTAGAGACGGTAAGGGCTTTTCCATGCTGTTGGCAAGTGATTTGTTTAGACATTCATAATATCTAGCAATAGATTTGAGTAAGTAAGAGGAGGCATTGTCAGTAGAAAATTTGTTAAACTGGAGCTTGGCATTAATAAGCTTGTGTAGACAATCCTTCAATTTAGAAGCATAATATAAGTGTTCCAAGTGTTTTATTTTTGCAAATAGCTCATTATTTTTATTTGCGGACAATTTCTTTTTTTGGGGGGAAACATATCTAATGATTAAATCTTGGGCAGAAGCTTTCAAAGCATCCCGAATAGAGTTAAAGGCGATCCCTTCTGTGTAATTTGACTGAAAGAAGTAATGAAAGAAAAAGTAAAAAGCAGACGTAAAAGAAGTGTCTGATAATAGTGAGTTGTTAAATCTCTATTTGTTAGGCTTGGTGGGGTTAGGTTAAATATCTAATTGAACAGAGACCGGAGCATCATCAGAAACTTAAAATAAAGCTTATGTCTGCAGAGTGTACGGTTTGCAACAGATTGTGTCAAATGGATATATAGTCAATTTGTGACTGTGTAAGATGAGCTGGAGAGTAGTATGTGTATTCAAGTCTCCAAGCATCAGTACATGCACATTGTTTTGAGAATGTGAACAAATACATTTTGAGATTTAATAGGTATGAACAAAGAGGAATTTATTTAGATAAAAGGGTCAACAATCTGATTAAAGTCACCAGCAAAAATAAAAAGGTCTACTGGACATTGCAAAATGTTTTGAGTGACAGCTGACCAGAATTGGCAGTCTTTGGTGGTGGGACCATATAAATTATTAAAGATTGGTAATTAACTGTCTTCCCTCAGTGTCTGTATCCTGTGATGGCAAACAAACATGGAGAGATTTGTGGCATAAGGTGACAACACC
The DNA here is from genome assembly GCF_964204655.1 of Triturus cristatus. Taxonomy (NCBI): domain Eukaryota; kingdom Metazoa; phylum Chordata; class Amphibia; order Caudata; family Salamandridae; genus Triturus; species Triturus cristatus. Next base: position 841,019,467 of record NC_140582.1, on the reverse strand, counting down.
GTTTTTTTTACCATTACCTGGTGATAAATAAACATATCCAACCAATCCTCTCTTTTGTTTCAAAGACTCTGAATCCGTAAAATGGGACTCTTAAATAAGCATTGTCAGCTTTAAGATTAGGTAAATGTGTGCAGATGATATTGGAAACAAATAGATAGACAAAAGCTGTCATTCAAACAAAAAGAAATAGGAAAACTAAACAAACATCCTGAGGGAAACGGGACATACCAAAAAATATTTCCAGAGAGTCTGGGGGTGTGAAGACCAAATGGAAGGATGACACATCTGGGCTGCGGAAAAAGAAACCCAGGGGAGACTTGAAAGAGTTACAGCATAAACGCAAACCGAAACATAAAACCTGTGAAGGGAGAGGAAAAAGTTAGTTGAGGTAACGTATTGAAAGAATGCAAATATAAACAATAGGTGGTAACGTGAATGACAATGCATGCCATACAGTGTCAGGTTCAAGGGGCAACTCCTGCAAATAAGAACCAAAAGAGATAAGTGAGGAGTGTCATGTCAGTGTCATGTCTTAGTTGATCTGGATATGCCCATGGCTTCACTCTGACAGCCTTTAAAAAATTATTTCAGGCGTGAAAGCTCCTCAATGGTGAAAGTGTTATTTTTGTACTTGTCCTTCAACAAGCAAGGGTGGCAGAGGCCGTAACAAGCTCCAAGAAAACGGAGGACTGATCTCATGGAGAGAAATGCTTTGTGCCTGTCTACTCTGTTTTTGTTATAGTCTTGCAACAAATAGATGTTTTTACCAGACCAAGAAATCTTCTTCATCAACATAGCCACCTGAAAGAACGTTAAGCAAGTCTGTGTATTCCCGAAAGTAGAAAATGACAGACCTGGGTCTTTTGGACATAGAAACAGCGTTTGGCAGATGACCGAGTATATGGGCAAGTTGAATATTAGGAGATGGTTTCACTGAAATGTTTAAAAGTGTAGGAAGACAGGTCTTTAAAAAGATGAGGGGTCAGGACCCTCAGAACCCTCTGGAAAACCATAGATGTGTTAGTTATTGCATCAGTTGCTGTTTTACAAATCTTCAATCTGTTTTTGAAGTATGGAGTATGAGATTGAAGACGAGTAACTGTGACAGTAGTAGCGGTAAAGACGGATATTTGGTGTTCAGCTGACACAATCCTTTCTTCCATCCTTGACCATTTATCATCAAGACTCTGTAGTTTCGCGCCGGGTTCCTCTAGACCAGGGGTACTCACAAACTTTCTCTTGGGGGCCAAATTTATAGTGTGGTTTGTGGCTGAGGGCCGCACCTTGGGGGCGGGGTCATTGGGGTAGGGGGCGGGGCTAGAGCAAAAAAAAAACTGTGACCATGAGGTGGAACACAGGTCCCTGCAGCGGACGCCTTCGTCCACTGAGCCAGCGCACCTGGCATACACATATCTCTCTCTCTCCCTCTCTCTCTCCCTCCCTCCCTCCTCCGTCTCCCTCCGTCCTCCGTCTCCCTCCCTCCTCTGTCTCCCTCCCTCTCTCCTTCTATCCGTCTCTCTCCCTATCCGTCTCTCTCCGTCTCCCCCTCTCTGTCTCCTTCTCTCTCTGTCTCCCTCTCTGTCTCCCTCCCCCTCTCTCCCTCTCCCTCCCTCTCTTTCCCTCTCCGTCTCCCTCCCTCCCTTTGTCTCCCTCCATCTCCCTCCCTCCCTCTGTCTCCCTCCGTCTCCCTCCCTCCCTGTCTCCCTCCGTCTCCCTCCCTCCCTCTGTCTCCCTCCGTCTCCCTCCCTCCGTCTCCCTCCCTCCATCTCCCTCCCTCCATCTCCCTCCGTCTCCCTCCCTCCGTCTCTTTCTCTGTCTCCCTCCCTCTAGCTCTCCCTGTCTCTCTCCCTGTCTCTCTCCCTCCCTCTCCCTCTGTCTCTCTCCCTCTCTGTCTCCCTCCCTCCCTCTGTCTCCCTCCATCTCCCTCCCTCCCTCCGTCTCCCTCCGTCTCCCTCCCTTCCTGTCTCCCTCCGTCTCCCTCCCTCTGTCTCCCTCCCTCTGTCTCCCTCCGTCTCCCTCCCTCCATCTCCCTCCCTCCATCTCCCTCCCTCCATCTCCCTCCCTCCGTCTCCCTCCCTCCGTCTCTCTCTCTGTCTCCCCCCTCTATCTCTCCCTGTCTCTGTCCCTGTCTCTCTCCCTCCCTCTCCCTCTGTCTCTCTCCCTCTGTCTCCCTCTCCCTCCCTCTGTCTCCCTCCCTCCCTCTGTCACCCTCCATCTCCCTCCCTCCCTCCCTCTGTCTCCCTCCATCTCCCTCTCCCTTGCTCCCTCTCCCTCCCTCCGTCTCCCTCCATCTCCCTCCCTCCGTCTCCCACCCTCCGTTTCCCTCCCTCTGTCTCCCTCCCTCCGTCTCTCTCTCTGTCTCCCTCCCTCTATCTCTCCCTGTCTCTCTCCCTCTGTCTCCCTCCCTCTCCCTCTGTCTCCCTCTCCCTCCCTTCCTCTGTCTCCCTCTCCCTCCCTTCCTCTGTCACCCTCCGTCTCCCTCCCTCTGTCTCCCTCCCTCCCCCTCCCTCCCTCTCTGCCTCTCTCTGTCTCCCTTCCTCTCCCTCCCTCTGCCTTCCTCCCTCTCCCTCCCTCCGTCACCCTCTGTCATCTCACCCTGTGTGTGTCTCAGCCCTCAGCCCGGGCTGAGACAGCTTCCCAGCGCGCACACACAGCCCCACCCGAGTACTTCACAGGTCTTTAAAAGACCATTTACATGTTAAAGCTTTGTTGTATTTCACCTCTTAGACCCCTGCATCTCCACTTTGACAATCACTGGAATCCCCCGGCCCCCACAGAGCAGAGTTTCAGAGCCCGGGCTGCTGCACCCGACACTCCGACAGTGTTTGCTAACACTATTTAATTTATTTTTTAAAACACATGTAGGATGCCTGCAAGGTCCGCGGGCCGCCGAGGAAGGCTTGCCGGGCCGCTGGCGGCCCGCGGGCCGTACTATGAGTAACCCTGCTCTAGACTCTAGTTTCATGTCGGTTTCCTCCATATAAGGGTGTAGAGCCCATGGAAACCGAGGGAGGAGGTTTGGTGGGAGAAGGAGGGTCTTGTTTTTGCCTTTTGGTGATTCTTTTACCTACAGCCGGAGGTGGTAAGGCAACTCCTGCAGTGGCAGCAGAAGAAAATACAGCTCCCAAGTTATGTGAGAAACAGAGACCGCTGTCTCTAATTTTAGCAGAAAGTTAAGGAGGTTGTGTGTGAGATAAGTGTGAGAGTGTCAAGGAGTTCTTAAGAAGTAGTCTTAGCTTTCTAAATCTGCCCATATAATTATGATTATAAGATTATAGGGAGGTATAACAGAAGTTCGGACAAGCAAGCAGTCTTAATAGTAAAAGTCAGTGCTGCAATGTTGATGTGGAGAAAACAGTAAGAAATAAGGGAATTTTTAAGTAATTCAGCGACGGCCAAAGGAGGAGGAACTGTCTAAATTGAGAAGACGCATATGTAGAGGAGCAGTTATCTTAAGGCCAGGATTGAAATTCTACTGCCAAAACCTCATAGAGCCATAAGCATGAGTAAATATATGTCGACTGCAGCTGAAGGACTTACAATTGGCAGTACATATTGATGAGAAAAGGCATAGCTGTGGAAAACATTGTTCTGCAGGTCATCTCGGGCTCATTGGAAGCATTTGCTGCCACCACCGTAAATCAAAGGTGGCGGGCGTTGTGAGGGAGAGGAGTGCATCACGATGGAAGGCAGTAGGACACAATCTCCTCTCCGACTAAAATATCAATGAGGCGGCTCTCTGGGTCAGTACCTCTGCCTGCTGTGACAGCGAGGTCAAAAATGGAGGAGAAACCACTGGTAGGAAGGAGAGTGTCCCCTCGGCCCACAGGCATGCCACCATCTTCTGTGTGCGCAACTCACACCCCCTCTAGTGCTAAACTTCATGCATGCAAGCTATTGCCCAAGTTACATGAATTTAACAGACCCAGGCATAATCATTGAGACCCATCAGGCTTCAGAGAATATAGAGGTTCAGGACTTCAGATAACATATCCATTCAGTGTCACCCACTGTTACATAGGTCTCTTAAGCTATAGACAGCATACCAACTCCTTAGTTTAGAGATCTTATTGGCTAGAGTCTAAAAGAGATGAGATATCAACCAGATTATACAGATCCCACAGTCTCAGGTTTGGAACGTTGTAATTTATGTTACCTATAATTACAGGCTGAGGCAGCTAGCCTTGTGGTTAGCCCACTTGTTGCACATATCTCTCAGGCTTTATACTTCAAATATGTATTTTATGGTATAAAATGGGTTAGCTGAAGGTCCATACAGGAGAGGTATTCATCAAATTAGCGAGGTCGGGGTGTAGTGATTAATAGCTCTGCGGCATCTCTTCCAACACCAGTCGCCCCTGGTGCATAATCCATAACTTGCGTCCTTCAGGATGTTCTCATTCACAAAGTTATTCCAAAAAGATCACCAAGGAGTTAATGATCTGTCTGAAGTGAATACATTTGTGAATGAGAACTTCCTGTAGGACACAAGTATTCATCAGATTACACAGATCTCACACAAAGCCAAAAGAAAAATCCCACCTAACAAAGATAAAATATTTTCTTTACTCTCTCTCAGGAAGAAGGCATATACAAACAGTTGGTGCCTCAAGGGACTGTTTTGGTTTGATATTCATTAGCCACCGCCTCTGGCTGCCAACAGTCAGCTGTGCTGTGTGTAACCATGGATGGCATTTAGCAGTCGCCAGGGGGTGGCATGTGCAACCCCTGGCTTGTTCTTTGTTACCCCTGGCACTGCCTTTGCGACCCCAGGCCTCAGAGGTGGCAAAATCAGTGCCAGGAACACAGGAGGAGCATGTTCTTACTGACCAGTGGCGTAACAAAACTGTAAAGTGCAGGGAGGGCCCCCCCCCCCAACTCAGTCATGAGGTCTCAGGCCAGGGTAATGTGCTGAAGGGGCCCCCTGGAGCTCGGGCCCCCGCACCACAGGGGCTGCAGGGGCCTATGTTACACCACTGTTACTGACCTTGGTTGGGTCTCCACTTTCCTTGTTTTCTGTCAATTTTTATTACACTAATAGTGAATAATGTTATTTTATTCACGATGGAATATAACCATCCCTGGCAGCTGAGGTAAGTAAGAAATGTTTTTATCTGTATGTTGTGTATGTGCTTGCAGGTAGGTGAGAGTGTGCTTATGTGAGAGGCTATGTGTGTATGTGTAGTGTAAGTCTGTGAGTGAGTGAGTGAGTGAGTGAGTGAGTGAGTGAGTGAGTGAAAGTAAAGATCAAATGGCATGTGATGTTGCTTCCGCTAGCCCTAGCATTTTAGTGAATTGATGTCCATGTGCGCAACTGCCTTACTTTATACTCAGAAAAGTACCTTGGAATACATTTCAGGAGTTATGAGGCACATCGAACAAAAATAATAAAGTAGTTGAGTCATCACGTTTTTATGAACTCTGAAACCGATTTTCAGGAAAGTATCATGTGCTATTTTATTTAAAGAATTCATTATTTTTTCAAGAAAGCTATTAACTATAGCAGGCACCACAAGCAGGCTTTCAGCGCATACCTGTCAAACGCAAATGTAAGCGATTCTGACAGTCAACGAAAAAGGTTAACATTTCAATAAAAATTACAAAAATAGGATTGGAAAGAAAACTGTGAAGGCCCCTCCTCAAACTGGCGTGCGAAGGGCAAGAGGATTTCACAGAAGAGAGAACTATAGGGGAAAACACTTAGGGTGTGTTTTAGTCACATTCTACAAATCGCGTTAGTTGATAACTGGCATATGATATCTGTAAAATTATTTCGGAGCAACTAAGATACATTTTACACAAGGATAAACGGGCCAAAGAATAGCACAGACTTGACTAAATGCTTCATTCGAATACATTCAAAAGTGCCTACTTTACAGAGACACTTGAGGAATGCAGATCACTAAAACACAATGAGTACGAATTAGCAAAGTCAGTAGGTCCGGCATTTGCAAGGTGATGTGTTCTGTACATTTATTTAATTTTTTTTATTGCAAGCATTTACTACAAAAATAAAAAGAAGAAAAAAAAGAAATCATGCTGCCATCTTATGCTCGCAATGAAAATGTAAAATTTAACAAAAAAATAACCATCCCATAAAATTTTAAAAGAACAGTGCGGGTGCTTCCTAGCGGGCAGGTGTATATATTTCAAGCACAGAAACAGTTTTTAATTTTAATACACACCACAGGAACATATTATTCATATTGGAGTTTAGAAAATATGCTATTGACTTTGACAGCCGCGGTCCGTGGGGGATTTCGAGGGATGATGCCAAGGGAAAATTAAATAAATAATTAATTTTCCCTCAGCATTGTCCCTCGAAATCCCCCCTCACCCGGCCCCACCGCCCCACCGATGTTACCTGCACGGACCACGGCTGGACTTTAATTTAATTTAACCTAAAGATATAATATAGACACAATTTAGATGACTACAAAAATAAGACTTTCATTTGAAATGCGTGTGGTAATTGGCTTTGTGCCTTACTTGACAAGTCCACAAAATTCACCCAAGACTGGTGTAACTGTTTCTGAGCATACCTAAAGCTTAGGCTATACTCTTTTGGAGTCAAACCAAATTTCCGCATGGTGGCCTCTTTCATGGGGGCATACATCACATGATCAGCTGCAGCTAGGGTCAATAATGTCTCCCTCCAAGCAATGGGCATGTGCTTCCACAGATTAACCCCTAGTCCTCCTCTGGGACCCTGTGCATATGCAAGGCTAATAATAAGCTGCAAACCACTTATCAATGTAATCCCTCGCCACATAACTAGGCACCAGGTTTTTCAGGATGTGGACCCAATGTTTTCTTCACCTAGGCACATCTGAATCGCTGCCACCCTCATCACTGGACTCTGATGCCTTTCCAACCTCAAGTCCTTTTGTGCGAGCTCTTCTCATGGGCCATATTATACAAGAAGAAAGGTACCACATAAAATCTTACAAAAAAATGTCAAATGCGATGAATGCATAAGGTCACTTGATCCAAAGAAAATTCATCGAAAATGAATTTTCTACTTCATATAAAAATACTCCAGCAATATTATAATATCATATGCTACAGAGAACAACATTCATACTTATAAGAAATTTAGCATAAACATTTTTGCATTTTGTTGTTGAAAACAGTGTGAACCGTCACCAATATATAAAGCAATTGTGCAGATGACCTAATGTATTAATCGATAGGTTGATCTTCGCAAGCTGTATATAATGTATATGCCAGTTCATAAATTATCAGCAGTGTGCTATCATATTTCACATTATCATATTTTCAACATGATCTTACACCATTTCAGATACCAGGATGAAGACCATAGAAGTCTAAGAAAGGTAAGCATATAATAATTTTTATATGTGATGGGCCTTTCCAGGGTGATTAATTGTAAGTTTTCTCTTGTCCCCTATGTTGAATATCGAGGAGTTTTCACTCTGGTCTTGGTAAAGGGTCTCCTCAGGATGGGGTGAACTGATGTGGCCTGTCTTGTGTCTTTGGTGTGCCAGGTGTGGGTGTCTATATGGATATATGTGCTTTATGATAATAACCTTGACTTGCATGGTGCGCTGTTCTATGCCCATGGCTGGCTCAAGTGGTAGACCTGTATACGAGCATCTCAATGAAGATATACTTTAGGGGTGTTCAGTGTCTGTGGTTGCCTCGATGGGTTAGGCTTCGTCTACGTTGCAATAAGATTCGGGGAGAGTTCCATCTTCGGAGTGAACCCCAAGATGCCTTCCAGGTTTCTGCTGTGTCCACACTGTAATCTAACATGGGCCAAAAAGGCCTTCTTCTAGCCTAAGGCTAAGGTCAACATTTTCTCCTCAGCAGCCAAAGCCAACTTTTTCTCCTCATTGGCAAAGAAGTCAGCTGCACTATCAAGGCCCTCCCAGCCTGCTTCAGCTCTAGTGGGGGTAAATTGCAAGAGGTCACATTGCTCTCTGCTCTGGGCAACACAGGTGATGCCTCTCCTGTTGGAAACCCCCCTTTGGCACTGAGATTCCCTCAACATCAGATTCATTCTCCACTTCAACTTCATCCTCATTCTTCCCTGAGGTGGACTTTAGCTGACAGACCTCTTCCTAGGTTCTGAAGGCAATATGGTAATAATCCTCCTTCATGGATTCTCTGCTGAACTTCAGCTCTTGCTGTTTGCACATGTTCCTCATCTCTGTCATGCTAAGGCTCTCCACATAAGCTATATCTACCACCATATTCCCACAATACTTTAATGTTCAAAAATTGAGTACAACAATTAAATTAGGAAAACAATTAAATGGCCCGGTAAAGATGAAAAGCCAATTAGAAAAGCAAAAAGTGAATTTTTGCTGGCACTTTTAGAAAGGGATTTTAATTTCAACTTAAATACACAGTGCTGAAAAACACAAGTCCAATATCCCACCGTTGCCGCCAATGTAAGTAAAAGAATTATTATTTGGGGTAGGTGGCCACCCACCTCAACAAACAATGACATTTGCTTGTCAGGGAAAACCACAAACGTCAATACATAAACCGGAGTTCAGCCGCCTGGTAGATATGGCTCAGAGCAGACAGGCTTCAACTTAGGGCAATGTGTAAAGTATTTATGCAGTATCAAAACAGTGATAAAGGTAAAATACTAGACAACAGAAACCAAACCAAACAACACAACACCAACATGCTTAATATTCAATAAGGGGAACCAGAGATATGTTTGTAATGAAAATCAGTTTGGTCAGGGAAAAGGGTGTGGCCGGACACTACATCATATCCCAGAAATGCTTTCAAAATCCCTCTGCATTTATAAAGATAATAGAGTTAACCAGTGATATTAAAGATATAGAAAAAAATGTAAATGTGTAAAAAAAAAGTTCTCTACTTTCTAGATAGCCCTCACATTCCATAACACAGCATGTGTTGCAGCATCATGTTGAATTATACAGTGTGTAGCCATCATCAAAGTACAAAAAAAACAATCTCCAATGTTGTTCACCCTTTCACCTCTCATTCGATGTTTTACTATTATCATTATTTTCTTGTTTGGTGGGCAGGGCAGCTGCAATTTCTTGCCAGGCAGCCATGGACGTCAATTCACCAAAATGCCAGGGGTAGCAGAAGTGACTTCACATGCCCCATGACCTTCACTTTTACTCTCACATACATATGCTTATACATACACACACATTCACACATACACACACTCTGCCTACTCATGCACACACATACACACACACACTCTCTTACATAAACACTCAAAACTGCAAGCACACACACAACATACATACTACATACATACATTTAAAAGCATTTTTTTACTTACCTCAGCTGCCAGGGAAAGTTATATTCCAGCTATTTGATTTCCATTTTTTGTTAAACTAATATTGAATAATGTAATATTATTCACTATGGGCCAGATGTACGACCATAGCATTTTGCGACTCGCAAATTGACTCGCAAATTGCGCTCAATTGCGAGCTCCAATTTGTGAGTCGCAAAAGACTGTTTACAACAGTGTCAGAGACACTGTTTGCGAATCCCAAAGGGGTCGCAAATTGCATGCCTCATCAAAATTCATGAGGCACTCGCAATTTGCGTACCCATTGGGAACAGCTGGCCCTCCCAGGTATGGTGGCCTGCTGGGCTCAGCAGTCTTCCATGTTTTGTACTGCTTTTAAATGAAGCAGTTTTTTTTAAATTTTTTAAATGTAGCCCATTTTCCTTAACGTTTCGTTTAGTTTCTTAGGGGATCCTGGGACCACTGCCAGCCCCTAAAAAATATTTGATCCTGCATTCACAAAGGAGAAGGGGTTCCCGGGGGACTCCTTCCCGTTTGCGAATGGGTTACCACCCTCTTGAAGAGGGCGGTAAATTGCGAATGTTTTGCGACAGTCGCAAAACATTCTTACATAGGGTAGCAAGTCGTTATTAGGAAGGGACGCCCTTGGAACGCCCCTTCCTAAGAGTGAGTAAAAAATCCTATTTAGAGAGTTGCAAAAAAAAAAGTGACTCGCTAATTAGGGTTTGTGCATGGCCCTATTGTCTTTTGCTTGTGCAAACGGGTCGCAAACCCATTTGCGTATGCAAAATAGGGTCGTACATCTGGCCCTAAGAGTATAATAAAAATTGACAAAAAACGAGGCGTGGGAAGCCTCCACCGACGTCCATAAGGCCGAGCTGCGTCTGTTCCAGCCACTGATTTTTCAACTGCTGACACTAGGGGTCGCAAAGGCAGTGCCAGGGGTCACAAGGGGCATGCAGGGGTCACAGCAGTGATCCCTGGCGATCCCTAAATGATGTACAGGCAGGCAGCTCATTTCCTTTCATTTAAACGCACTTTGGTACACTTTTTATATTTTTTAATTTACTGTCCCAATTCTTGCATCCTCCATCTTGATTGGTAATTTCAAACAAAAGGACTACTGCGTCATTACATATGTGTATGCATGAGTTATCAAGCTGGTGCCCTTGCAGCATGGTGACACATAAATTAGCATTCGTAATGGCACATTTATATGCAAATGTGAAACATCACGTTCTTTTTTTGGATTGGGGGGGTGATGCTGTTCAGCAACCAAGCACCTTACAGTCCCATGCTCCAAACAGATGAGTTCTCCTTCTTATCTTACAAGCCCAGTCTTCAAACAACAGAGGTATCTCACAGGATCTATGGATGTTACTTGCTCAATCTTTAGATGACCCTCATTCTACAAAGATCTGAAGGTATGAATGATGCTTTACTGTTTGAAAACAGACAGGAAGTGCGGTTTTGCTGTTATCAGAAAACAAGATTTACAGATTTAATTTCCAGTAGCATGTACAAGCAACTTACTTATGCAGTGTGCACATTAGAAGTGAAATAAGCACAAATATTAATATACTGCAAAACCGCCTTGCTATGTGAAAGAAGAGAGGTGATATTTTGAGATTTGAGTAAATAATAGAAATGGAATATTAAAAATAGTTTTATTATGGGTAACAAGAAATAAAGAATTATGAATAACAATTCTAACATGAAAAGGTGAAAGAATGTTGAAAAAACAATGGGAAAGCCAAAAGTCATGGACTCTAAAAAGATTATCCTTCATATTTGACATTGCTTTTTTCTAATTGCATGGAAATGCATGGCTTAGGATGCATGCTCATGCGCGGCTGTCAGTTTTGCAACGGGGTTTTTATTAAGGAAAAACAATTTCAAAATGTTCACTGAGGTACTCACATGCATTGTGATGCATGCGGACGTGTGTCAGAATGAATATATAAGTGAGTTTCAGGGCCCATACGTACACATGCATCGTGAAGCCTGTTGGCCATGTTAGAATTGTAAATTAAAGTATAAAAAAAGAGAAAAACATTGTGTGAGTGTGTGTGTGTGCGTGCGTGTGTGCGTGCGTGTGTGTTTGTGTGTATAGAGTAAACAAGTATTGGTAAATGTGTTAGGTTTCACCTATGTTATTAATAATAATTTGCCTTTTTTACAAAGTTGTAACTTGGTGAATAGTTGTGCCATATAAGTTACTGAAGTGTTATGACTTGTTTTTTAATAAACACAATATATCGGTTTACAAGAAAGAAATTAAACCAAATATGGAAACTAAATTAATTTCAGAGCCAACAGTCAAAATGAAAAAAAAATTGACTGTATAGTTGACCAGAGAAATTATCTGCTACAGAATGACAAGAGAGGGAAGACAAACAAAAACGCATAGTTAAAACACTTTGTTTATGTCCTATAAATGTTAGTCACTCTGCAATGTTAATTTCCTTTCATGGATTAACAAAGGTGAATGGGCTGGCAGCTAAGATGCACGCCACGAATATCTTACATATAAGCATCGTACAAGCCATGTGGTGTAGTACAGACAGAAGGCTTTTAGATACTAAACAATCAGCTGGGTGTCTGAAAAGCAATGACAACTTTGGCCCCAACAACATGAGAATTACAATTCAGTTTGCCAGAGCACCTTTTATGCGAATTTGCCGCATCATCCACTGGCAGAGTCAATATGATCATCTGTCGAAGCTTTGCAAGATGAAAGAGCTGATGAGTCAAGGTAGACATTGAACATTTTAAACGTATGTCTTCTTCCTATTTGCCATACATCATGCAAAACCAAGTCTCGCATTCATAATCTCATTTCACGTGGGCTAAGCTGACTAAATGTAATTTAAAGTTGCTAAAGTCCGAGCTGCTGGAGAGCAGCCAACAAGATGTTTACATTGTAAAAATGCTGAAGTTACAGCACAAAGAACCCTGAAAATCCTACATCACCATAGAGGGAAATCAAAATATAAACAATCAATCAATCATAACATTTGTAAAGTGCACTACTCACCCGTGAGGGTCTCAAGGTGCTGGGGGGGGAGGGAGGGAGGGGTGCTGCTACTGCTTGAATAGCCAGGTTTTGAGAAGTCACCTGAAGGTTAGTAGGTCCTGGGTCTGCCGTAGGAGGATGGGGAGGGTGTTCAAGGTCTTGGGGGTGAGGTGGGAGAATGATCTGCCGCCGTTGGTTGCTCTTCGGATGCGGGGGGGTGGTGGCGAGGGCGAGGTCGGTGGAGCGGAGCTGTCGGTTCGGGGTGTAGAAGGTGAGTCGTCTGTTGAGGTATGCTGGTCCGGTGTTGTGGAGCGCTTTGTGTGCGTGGGTGAGGAGCTTGAAGGTGATCCTCTTGTTGACAGGGAGCCAGTGTAGGTCTCTCAGTTGGACAGTGATGTGGCTGTGGAGGGGGATGTCGAGGACGTGGCGTGCGTAGGCGTTCTGTATGCGTTGGAGTCTTTTCTGGAGTTTGGCTGTCGTTCCTGCTTAGAGGGCATTGCCGTAGTCCAGTCTGCTGCTGACAAGGCCCTGGGTGACTGTTCTTCTTGTTTCGGTAGGGATCCACCTGTAGATCTTGCGGACCATGCGGAGGGTGTTGAAGCAGGAGGACGAGACAGCGTTGACTTGCTTGGTCATGGAGAGTGTAGAGTCGAGGATGAACCCCAAGTTGCGTGCGTGGTCGGTGGGAGTCGGTGCTGCTCCCAGTGTGGTCGGCCACCAGGTGTCGTCCCAGGCTGAGGGGGTGGAGCCGAGGATGAGGACCTCTGTCTTGTCCGAGTTCAGCTTCAGACGGCTGTTCTTCATCCACTCGGCGACGGCTTTCATTCCTTCGTGGAGGTTGGTTTTGGTGGTGAGGGGTCCTTGGTGAGGGAGAGGATGAGCTGGGTGTCATCGGCGTAGGAGATGATGTTGGGGTCATTCAGTCGGGCGACGTGGGCGAGCCGTGCCATGTAGACGTTGAACAATGTAGGGCTGAGGTATGATCTTTGGGGTTCGCCGCAGGTGATCTCTGAGGCTCCGGATCTGAAAGGGGGAGGCGGAAGCTCTGGGTTCTGCCAGAGAGGAAGCAGGTGGTCCATTCCAGAGCCTTGTCTCGGATCCCTGTGTTGTAGAGGCGTGTGCATAGGGTTCGGTGGCAGACAGTGTCAAAGGGGGCTGATAGGTCCAGGAGGATGAGGGCTGCAGTTTCGCCACTGTCCAGCAAGGCCCTGATGTCATCGGTGGCGGCGATGAGGGCAGTCTCGGTACTGTGGTTGCTGCGGAACCTGGACTGGGATGGGTCTAGGATGTTGTTCTCTTCGATGTAGCGGATCAGCTGTCTGTTGACGGTCTTCTGGATGACCTTCGCTGAGAAAGGGAGCAGCGAGATGGGCTGGAAGTTCTTGAGGTCCTTCGGATCTGCCTTGGGTTTCTTCAGTAGGGCGTTAATCTTGGCGTGCTTCCAGCTCTTTGGGAAAGTCGCGGTCTCGAAGGAGATGTTGATGGTCTTGCGGAGATGGGGTGCGATGGTGGCACTGGCTTTGTTGAAGATGTGGTGTGGGCATGGGTCTGATGGAGAGCCGGAGTGGATGGTGTTCATGATTTTGATGGTGTTGTCGCCGTTTATGTTGGTCCAGGTGAGCAGGGGATCGATGTGGGTGGTGGCCAAGGGGTCAGAAGTGTCGGTGATTGTCGAAGCGGTTAGGTTGTTGAAGCTGTCATGGATGTCTGCGATCTTGCGATGGAAGAAGGTGGCAAGGGAGTCGCACAGGTCTTGCGATGGTGGGATGTTGTTGGTGTTGGAGCTGGAGTTGGAGAGTTCTTTCACGATGTTGAAGAGCTCTTTGCTGTTGTGCGCGTTGTTGTCGAGTCGGTCCTTGAAGGAGGCTCTTTTGGCAGATCTGACGAGGTGATGGTGTCTGCGGATGGCGTTCTTGTGGGCTGCGTAGCTGACTGGTGTCGATTCGCTGTGCCATTTCTTCTTTAGTGTACGGCAGGTTTGCTTAGAGGCCTGGAGCACTGCGGTGAACCAGCTGGCTTTCTTGTTGGTGTGTCTGTTAGAGGGATTCTTGATCGGGGCGAGAGTGTTAGTGCAGTTGTCAATCCAACATCTGAGGTTGTGGGCGGCGGTGTCGGCGTCGGTTGGGTCGGCGGGAGAGCTTCCTGCGAGGGTGGTGTTTAGCTGGTCTTCGGTGATTTTGCTCCAGCTGCGGCGGGGGATCTGTTGAGTGCGGTAGTGCGTGGTGGGTTTCCGGAAGGTAAAGTGGATGCAGCGATGGTCGGTCCAGTGGAGTTCGGTGGTGTGGCTGAAGGAGATGTGGGGGCTTGCGGAGAAGATGGGGTCGAGTGTGTGGCCAGCGGAGTTGGTGGGCGTTGTGACGAGCTGTCTGAGTCCGAGGCTGGCGAGGTTGTCAATCAGGGTGGTGGAGTTGGTTTTGTTGTTCTTGAGGTGGAAGTTTAGGTCTCCGAGAAGGATGTAGTCTGTGGAGGCCAGGGCGTTCATGCTGACCAAGTCGGCGATGCAGTTGCTGACCTGAAGCTTGGGTCCGGGGGGTCTGTAGACGAGAGTTCCTCTGAGGGTGGTGTTGGGATCGGTGTGGATCTGGAAGTGCAGGTGGTCGGTGGTGCTGAGGGATGATGGCGATTCCCCCTCCTACTCCGTTGGTGCGGTCCCTGTGGGTCATCTTGTAACCGTCCGGGATGGCTAAGGCGATGTCGGGTGCTGAGGAGGCGTTCATCCAGGTCTCTGTCAGGAATGCGACGTCCGGGGAGGATGTGTCGAGCAGGTCCCAGAGTTCGACGGCGTGTTTGCGTGCAGAGCGGGTGTTCAGTAAAATGCATCTGAGGTGGTTGCGTCCTGTCCCGGTGGGCGGTTTGGCGGCACGGAGGCTGGTGAAGCTGCAGCTCCGGCAGGAGAAGGGTCGTTGGGTGCGCTTCGGGGCGGCCAGGAAGCAGGTGTGTGATCGTCCGGTGTTGAGCGCGTGGAGGGTGCTGGCATCATAGCGGTGACGGGCATCGTGGCATTTGCGGGGCCAGGGGGTCTGGCGCTGGGCGCAGTCCAGCCACAGACGGGTGCAGATGGGCTTGCCTTAGGTGCGGCCGCCATATAAAGGGAGGTGGGAGGGAGGAGCAGCTGGGAGGTGGGAGTGGGGCGGCGAATGGGCGAGCAGGGGGCGGGCTGCAGGGGACACAGCGGCGGGAAAACAGGTGAGGCAAGGGGTTACAGAAGGCAAAACGGGAGGCACAGGGGAAAAAAGCGAGGGAAACAATACAGTAACAGTGTAAACTAGGGAAACAATACAGTAACAGAGGAATGCAAAAGACAAGAATTCAGCAGTACCTGCCTACCGAGGCAGAGGAGCCTCGAACCTGCGGCAGCGGTGGTGAAAGCAGCAGGGACACACCGTCCCACTGGTGGAGCTGTGCGGTGAGGGGGAGCGACCTGCCTGAAGACAGGGTCAAGGGTCAGTCTCTTCACCGCGCAGCGGCCGCCATATAAAGGGAGGTGGGAGGGAGGAGCAGCTGGGAGGTGGGAGCGTGGCGGCGAATGGGCGAGCAGGGGGCGGGGCCGCAGGGGACCCAGCGGTGGGAAAACGGGTAAGGCAAGGGGTTACAGAAGGCAAAACAGGGGGCACAGGGGAAAAAAAGAGAGGGAAACAATACAGCAACACTGTAAACGAGAGAAACAATACAGTAACAGAGGAATACAAAAGACAAGAATTCAGCAGTACCTGCCTACCGAGGCAGAGGAGCCTCGAACTTGTGGCAGCGGTGGTGAAAGCAGCAGGGACACACCGTCCCACTGGTGGAGCTGTGTGGTGAGGGGGAGCGACCTGCCTGAAGACAGGGTCATATAAAGGGAGGTGGGAGGGAGGAGCAGCTGGAGACTGGAGCTGCTCAGACTTGCCTCTGGAGACCGAGTCGCATGCTTAGAGGGTTATTATGTCTCCTGCAAGGCACATTATGCAACACACAGATGACAGATTTTTATTTTATGTAAATGGGTTAATGGGTTACTGCTTTTAAGCCAGAGATTCATTTGTTACCTTTAGTTCATAAATTGTAATCCTTCTAATATAGCACAGTGAGGTGTGTAAAGCCAGCCACCATACAGTACAAACTGGATAGCGATACGGGAATACTGTACAGGGGTGTCTTAGCTCACAAACCACCAGATTCTACCAACCCTTTCTCTTCTGCCTATCGCATCAGCGCTCTATAGGACCGCAAGTTGACATGTTGGCGCTTTATAAAACCCCCGGAATAAATATGTTGACTTGACATGAGTCAGGTGGTCTCAGTACGACTCCGGTGGTGCGCCAATAGAAAGAGCTGGCAGGGCAGCTTCCTGTCTCTTCCATGTAAACAGGCCTTTCCCTTCACTCCTCGGTTTTTGGAGCAAAGTAGGGAGGGCACTGAGTAGAGAGGAAAATGCCAATAGTGCCAAGAAAGAATGAGCGTAGTTCTGATGGGAGTAAGTATTAATAAGCTGATTTGTGGCAGGCAGAGAATTTAGAATGTTTCTCAATCCTCTCATTTTGATAGCCAAGGTAACTGAGAGACTAGGAGATAAATGATTTACCAGTAAAGGATCACAGAATGCGTTCACAGAGGAGAGCAGAGATCTCAAAATGCCCAATGTGAGGCTTAATTAGCTTATATCTCTTTTGTTCGTTGTGCTCTACCATTGGCCATTCTGTACTTACAACGGAAAGCAAAAGAACAGGTACCATAATGCAAATGGGAAAACAGGACAGGCTACAGGATCCTACATGAGAAGTTTAGTGGAGATCTGGGGAAAGAACCAGTAGATGCAAACTTAAAGCAATTCATAGGTAGTGGCAAGATGAAGACCAGGTGCCACGTCAACTAATACCCTTGTTGCAGCGTTATTTAAATTATAACAATTCAAAGGTAGCAAGCAGCATTTCAGTGATATCACACATAGAAATAAATAGTAAAAGTAATGGAAGAAGTATGCAGAGTAACAAAAAAGGCAGTGCCTAAACGCACTCTTAAAGCAATTCAGAAGTAGCACTCAAATGCAAAATAAAATCGCAGGGAGCAGAGTAAAGAGATGTTAAATTAGGAGTTCACAAGTGGCACTTCATGCAAATGGAGCATGCCCTGATGGCAATTAAGTACTGTATAATGTACTTGACACCCCTGGGCAGGAAGGGGGCTCAGGGCAGCTGCCGGGCAGGCATATTCAGGCTGCAGAGGGGCCCTGAGGCGGCGGGGGGCAAAGCAGCACAAAACTATGGGAGGACTGCGAAGGGGCTCGGGTTGCAGGGGAGAACAGCAGAGGGGCTTGGAAAAGCCCAGAGGCAACAGAGTGCTGTAGTGTCCTGAGGAGTGGACACTAGGACCTGGGAGAGGGCGAGGGGCAGTACAGGTCACCGGACACCAGTTCCGGTCAGGGGGAGGCCAAGGGGCAGAACACGGGAAACGAGGAACAAGATAGGACGCGCAGCATGCTGGCTGCAGATAATACACAATAAAGAAATACGTGCTTACACTGCGTGGTGGTGATCCTTGCAAGGAAGCGACGCAACAACTGGCGAACAGGCGGGATGGAAATCCACGCGTCGTGGCGACTGTCGGAGCCCACCCGGTCGCGAAAATCAACTCGGAGCCAGGAGCCCACCCTGGTCTGAAGTGCCCAGCAGAAAAGAACATCGTTGCGGGAGCCCACCCTGGCGCTGCCAACACAAGTAAGAGCAGCGCAAAACTGAAATTGATGAAGCAGCCGAGAAAGGAGATTAAGACTCTCCCGTGCGTGAGTTTCAACGAACTCTCGCGAGAGGAGGCGGCCATTTTGAAGTCAGGCAAATTGGGCCAATCAGCATCCAAGATGGACGTCGGCCATTTTGAAGGGTCAGGCAAAGTCCCAGACAGCGCGAAATCGTGTGAGAGTACGGCGGCCATCTTGGAGTCAGGCAAATTGGGCCAATCACAGCACAGGAAGGCCAGGAGGCCATTTTAAAGTCAGGAAAAAGGATAAATAGACTTAAAAAGGTCAAAATTAAAGGAGGAATAAAAGAAAAAGGTGCTAAAGAAAGAAAATAGCACTAGTGGAAGAAGGAAGAAGAGTAAAGGAAAATAAATAAATAAATAAAATAAAATAAAGGAAGGATATGGGTGACGAAGATACAAGGAGCACACAAGCTGTGTTCCGCAGGCCACTGCCATTTAATATTTCGGAACCGCAAGCAGGCATCAGATGGGAGAGATGGCTACGACAATTTGAACGCTACATGCGCGCAACGGACGTCGCAGAGAGCAAACAACTAGATCTGCTGGTTAACCTTGCGGGGGACGAGATAGAAGACCTGATAATGACACTCCCGAGTGAAAAAACGGCGGATTACAAAGGCGCGAAAGCGTGCCTCACGGAGAAATTCGACCCCCAACGCAACATCGATTTTGAAAGGTACACGTTCCATACAGCATGCCAACAATCAGAAGAGAGCATGGATGACTGTGCGACAAGATTGCAGAAGTTAGTGACATATTGCGAATTCGAAAAATGTAACAATGAAGAAGCAATACGAACGCGTCTCATTGTAGGGTGTCTGTCCGTAGAGTTCAGGGCACGCATTCTAAAGGAACCAACAATACTTGAGAAAATACGGACGATGGCCCGCACAGAAGCACGGGCCACGGAACATGCCAAACAAATACAAATAGGCAAAGAAAAAGGAACAGCTATGGCGCATCGGATGACGGAAAATTTTAAAAGGAACGAAAACAGGGAGCAACAACATCCCAGGAAACAAGCGGTCACATGCTACAGGTGCGGCCTTGAATTCCCACACATTGGCACCTGCCCAGCAATGGGCCAGAAATGCAGAAAATGCAACAGGGACAACCATTTCGCAAGCACCTGCATGAGCCGGCAATTCAGGAATGAGAGGGGACGAACAGCCAGACCAAGGATGATGGGCACAAGACACGCCCGACACATGGAGACAGCGGAGAGAGGCTCATCTGAAGAGTCGGACGAACCGACGGCGGGAGGGAAGCACGGCTATACCTCATGTCCGACACACTAAAAGAAGGAAGACAGCAGGAACACGTCCAGCTGATGGAGAAGCAGCAAATAAAAAAAACGGCCACAGTAGACATTGACATCGGACGCCACAGAACAAAATTCATGCTACACAGTGGCGCAACATGCAACATAATGTGCATGTCAGAGTACATGAAGATGAGAATAAAGCCAACGTTATCGCCATCAAAAGTAGACGTGTTCACGTGGGGATCAAAGACACCCGTCGAAAACATGGGCAAATTCACAGAAACTCTGACATATCCGGACATGACATGCCAAGAAGAGATACACGTGTTGAAAGGGGACATCCCAGCTTCCTGCCTGCTGAGCAACGTCACGGCACAAGTCATGGGGCTGTTGGCTATGACATATCACATGACAGAAAAAGACAACATACTGCAAGAATATCAAGAAATACTGAAAGGGCTGGGGAAACTAAAAGACAAACAGATCACCCTACACATAAATGAAGCTGTGAGACCAGTGGCACAGCATCACAGGAGAGTGCAGATTCATCTACAACCGCAAGTGGAAGAAGAAATGAACAACCTACTGCAGCAAGACATAATTGAGCCTGCAGGCGGCCCGACACCATGGGTGTCACTGATTGTGGCAGTCCCGAAGAAGAACACGTCCAAAATACGGATCTGTGTAGACATGAGAATACCGAACACCGCAATATCGAGGGAACGTCATCCGGGACCTCATCTGAACGACATGATCAGCCGGCTGACCGGGGCGTGCCGATTCTCAAAGCTAGATCTGTGCAAAGGGTATCACCAACTAGAACTGGACCCCCAGTCAAGGTACATAACGACATTCTCCACACACCTAGGACTATTCAGATACAAAAGGCTCAGTTTTGGTATCTCGTCAGCTGCTGAAATATTTCAGGAGACAATAAGACAGGTGATACGACCAGTGCACAACAGCTTCAACTACAGTGACGACATCCTAGTGTTTGGGAAATCGGACGAAGAACACGATGGCGCCCTAAGGCAAGTGTGCAAACAACTAAAGCAGGCCGGGCTAACACTGAATGGAGAAAAGTGCGAGCTAGGGAGAACAGAACTGATATTCTTCGGGCACACATTCTCGAAAAAGGGGATGAGGCCTGATCCCAGCAAAGTGGAGACGCTGAAGAACACAAAGCCACCGTCAGATGTGGCAGAAATAAGATCATTCCTAGGCCTGGCAAGCTACTGTGCCAGATACATACAAGACTTTGCTACGGTGAGCACGCCGCTGAGAGAACTAACGAAACAAGGCCAGAAATTTGTCTGGTCTCAACAATGCAATGAATCGTTCGAAGAAATACGGAAGGCCGTAATGACTGTGGAGCACTTCGCATACTTCGACCCTCTGCTCTGCACCAAGCTGACGGTCGATGCCAGCCCAGTGGGGCTTGGAGCGATACTAGCACAACACTTGCCAGGAAAGGAGTCACCAAGGAAGATTGTTTCATACGCCAGCAAAAGCCTGACAGACATTGAGAAGGCATACTCCCAGCCAGAGAAAGAAAGCTTAGCGGTGGTATGGGCATGCGAGCATTACCACATGTTTGTGTACGGGAAGCCGTTCACCATCATCACAGACCACCAAGCACTAGTAACAATTTACGGCAACCCCGCGGCAAAAATGCCGCCCCGCATCAGGCGCTGGAGCATCAGACTAATGGACTACGATTTCAAAATTGTCCACAAACCAGGGAAAGAACATAGTCCAGCAGACTACATGTCATGGCATCCACTACCGCATACAGAAAAAAAGGCCTCAATCGCAGAAGAATACTTTTTTTTTTTTTTTTTTTTTTTAATTTTCAAAACCTTTATTTGAGAGAGTACATCAACATTACAGCCTCACGCCTACAACCCCTCGGGCCGGCTGTTGTCCATCACATTTCTAGCCATCATCTGTAAGGTACACAGCCATTTGTCCGACAGCCCGGATGCCCGGTGGCGAGAAGCTACCACTCATCTCCCGCATCAGTTCAGTCCTGTGCCTACTAAGCTCGGGGTCGTACAGGTGCACTTAGCTTAATCTCGCATGTCTACCCTGTGCAGAGCCGGAAGAGTCCGTCTAATGGAAATCCGTTCAGTAGTCCACTGGCACCTGGAAGGCACCTTCGTCATAGTTATGCATGATACATAGCAGTGCTCTCCCCCTAGTCCGAGTGAACATGTCCTGCGGCAATACACTCTTCCGCAGCTCCCGCCACAGCGACCCCAGTATTGAGTCGCAAGGAAAGACCTCCCTGCAAGCCGTGCGTCTACAATCACCACCACCTCACCATTCTCCCTCACATACCGGACCATCATGGCAGCGTTCCTCCTGCCACAGCCGCATAAGGAGACCTCACCTCCTCCACTCCTAGAGCGTCTCCGTACTGGTCAGCACACCAAGCCATCTCCGCAGCAGTGTCTCTCATCTCGCAGCTGTAAGGTCCTCCGCTAGAGGTACAGCCCACCCCGTCAACAGTCGTCCTCCACCCAAGCCGGTCATCCCATCGAATCCAAATCACACTATCTCGCCCCGCACACAGCGGTCCCCGGGCTCGCCCCGCCCGCCTCCCGAGTTCCGTCCAGCCCTGAAGTGCCCTCAGCCGCTAAATATGCTCTGAACGGGTCCCAAATGTCCTTGGCCCTATTACGCGCTGGTTGTGTTTCTGCGTATAGTAGATTCTGTTCCTGACAGTGTAGTAGGTCGGCGATCCACTCCTTAAACTTCGGCGCACGGCCCCTCCCCCACCGACAAGCAACTCTCCGTTTCGCCATCAAAAGTGCGATATCCCCGAATTTCCGATGCGCCTTGGGTAGACTCATGGTATAGCCCAACAGCATCATTCGCGGATCACAGTCAACCGTGTCTCCTATCATGACCGTCAGCGCCTTGTGGACCTGTGTCCAATATTCCGCCACCGCCGGACACAGCCATGACAAGTGTAAAAAATCCGCCCCCTCCATGCGACAACGCTCACACCTGTCATCCTCTGCCAAGCGAAACCGCAGCTTCCTCGCAGGCGTGTAGTACATTCGCTGCAGGAACTTATAATGAATCATTCGTAATCTGCAGCTAGCTGCTATCTGCGAGGTCAACCCGCAGCAGTACGCCCACCGCGCTTCCGTTATGTCCCTCCCTAGATCCGCACTCCACTGCCTGAGCGCTCTGCAGTCCCCGCCACCACTATGCTCTCGAATACTTCGGTACAAGTGGGAGACCAGATGTTTGCCATCCTCTGACGTGAGTACCACTTGTAGAGGCAACACCACCGCAGGCTCCTCTGGAAAGTGCGGAAGGATGGCCCTCAGTCCCTGCCTCAGCCGAAGATAATAAAAGACCTCCAACGGGGTGTGCTGAACCCCATGGAACCACTGCTCCCTCGTCCTAAACCGCCCATCCAGGAAAAGGTCTCCCCAGGAGCTAACCCCTAGACCAGCGCACATCTCCTGGAACCCCTTCTCCCGCAACAGGGATAGATCTGGGTGATAAGCTAGTGGCAATTTTGGCGCGTATAAAAACGGGAGCGCAATTTTGCGGAGGATCCGCTGCCACGCATCCAACGTGCTCGTGACCGTTGCAGCTGGAGTGTCGAGCACCCCGGCCGGACCGTAGATAATGCCCTTCAGTGGCAGCGGCCGAACAATCCAGTCCTCCACAGCCAGCTGCGGCATAAATGGCGTAGGCGCAAACCAGTGGTACGCAAAGTGGGCCTGAGCGCTAATGTAGTAGGCCAAAAAGTCAGGGACATCAAATCCCCCTTTCCCATAGGGCTGGGTAATAATGGACCATGCTAATCGAGGCTGCTTTCCAGCCCAGAACAATCTTATCAATTCCGTGCGGAGTGTACGGAAGAAAAAAGCACCCGGATAGTAAGGGACATTCTGGAACAAATATAAAAACCGAGGCAACACTACCATTTTAATAAGTGAGGCCCTCCCAGCCATGGTGAAAGGCAGGGAAATCCATCGTGTCACATCCTCTGTTAGCTTAGCGATGGCCGTACCATAATTTAAACGCACGGTCTCCTCCCTATTCTTAGATATCTGTATCCCCAAATACCGCAAATCGGAATCACACCAATCGAGTGGATAATCCAGTGAGAAGCGGCGCACCGCAGGGGTCAGGGGAAAGAACTGCGATTTCTGCCAATTAATTTGTACCCCGGATATCCGGCCAAAAACCAAGAACTCCCGAAGCAATGGGTTGAGATGCGCCAGCGGATCCACCACATACAAAGTCAAGTCATCAGCATACAATGACACGTCTATCTGACGTTGGATGCATTTAAAAGCGCTTGGCTTGTGTAGTTGTCGAATACGGCAGGCCAATGGCTCAATCGCAATAGCGAATAACAACGGGGACAATGGGCACCCCTGTCTGGTGCCTCTGGTCAATGAAATCGGGCGCGACATTTCCCCATTGATTAAGACTCTCGCTTTCGGGTCCGTATACAGCAATCGCACCCAGGCAACAAATATTTTCGGAAACCCCATTCTATACAGAATAGCAAATAGATAGTTCCACTCCACGGAGTCAAATGCTTTGGTAGCATCGAGGAATATAGCAGCCACAGGCAACTCCGGCGCTATAGTATGCATCAGGGAGAAAAGAGTACGCAAGTTATTGGCCGTGGATCGCCCCGGGATAAACCCGGATTGGTCTGGGAGGGCTATTTTGGGCATCAGTAGCGATAATCTATTGGCGAGCACCTTCGCCAATATTTTAGCGTCGCAGTTTAACAGTGAGAGCGGCCTATACGCATCGCAGTCAGTAGGGTCCTTGCCCGGTTTCAACAACGAGGTGATCAACACCTCTCTCATGGACCCAGGCAACACTCCCACTTCCAGAGACTCCTCGTAGACCTCCTTGAGAACAGGGGCCATAATATCCATGTAGCTTTTATAAAATTCCGCCGGCAGCCCGTCCAGGCCCGACGCCTTACCGTTGCTAAGAGACATAATGGCTTCCCGAATTTCATCCAATTCGAACGGTGCCCCTAGAAACTGTCTGTGGTCATCACTCAACCAGCACAGTGCAACATCATCGAGAAAACCCCCCAAAATCCACCTCGCCCACGCTGCGTGCCGTGTAAAGATCTTTATAATGTGCAGTGAATTGCTCCAAAATACCCTTGGTATCACGACTTGTAACCCCTTCCGACGTGCTTAACTCCAATATGTGTGTATTGTAACGCGGCGGCCGAGTGACTTCCGCTAGTGCGCGCCCTGGTCGCTCCCCCTCGCAGAATCTGCGAGCCTGCCAATATTTGCCACAGAATCGAGCCTCCCTATCCGCCTCTCTTTCATACTGTGTAAGACGTTCCCTGAATTCCCCATGGAGGGGACCCATCGGCCCCTGATTCATCCTGGTCTCCAACCCTTTAAGTTCCTCTTCTAGTTTCGCAAGCGTTTTTCGTATGTTTTTCAAGACCCCAAAGCTCTTCGCAATATAGTAGCCCCTGACCGTCACTTTAAATGCCTCCCAGATGGTTTCCACACTATCCACCGAATCTTTATTGCGGGGAAAAAACTCTGCAATCTCCTCCCCCAGCTCTGCTTGAAATAGAGGGTCCAAAAGGGCCGTGGGCTGCATACGCCATCTTGCGGCCACCCCCCCATACCCCGGAAGTGCTATCTGGGCAAGGACCGGGCAATGATCCGAGTACGTCCGAGGCAGGTGCACAACCTTCCCCAAGTCTACCGCTATGCCCCGGGACACAAAACAATAATCCAGTCTAGCCCATGAGTTAGCAAACGCTGTAAAATGCTTGCCCTCCCGCAACCCACCGTGTACGAAACGCCAGCTATCTATTAAGTGCCCTTCCTCCAAGATACCTGCCAGCGCATCTCGCGCTTTCCTATTGTAGTGAAAACTGCCATCCGATCTGTCTAATCCCGGGGCCAGCGCCACATTAAAATCGCCTCCCCATAAAATGTGCATAGAGCCAATGTGGAGCATCTGTACCCATAACTGCGTGAAAAACATCGGCGAGTCGACATTAGGGCCGTAACAGTTCACGATCGTGATGGTGTCGGTGCCCAGCCTGCCCCATAGCATCACAAATCTTCCCTCCGTGTCCACACGCTCACCAAGCTTCACAAAAGGTACAGTCTTTTTGATCCAAATCGCAACCCCCCTAGCATACCCTGAGTAGGACGAAAAACTGCGGACCACCGCCCATCTACCAGCCAGCTTATAGTGCAGTCGGGGGGCAAGATGTGTCTCCTGCAACAATGCGATCTGTACATGGTGCTGTTCTAGATAAGCCAACACTTTTCTGCATTTTCTAGCGTCATTTAAGCCCCGAACATTCCACGAGAGCACCGTGATCCGTTCTCTCCTGGTCGTCTCAGTCATCTTTCGGCCCACACCCACTCTCCCGGCAGCATCCCAACTCCCAGCCCCGCTCCTTCACATGCATTTGTGTAATCAGCCAATCACACCACCGCAGCATCAGCAGCAACCCCAAAAGGGCCAGCAGCACAGGCATCCTCAACCACTCCGTCCCAAGTACTCTCCATGAACGAAATACTCCCTCCACCCCCAATCCTCCCTCCCCAACCTCAAACTCCGAACATACCTCTCCCCAACGCCCCCCCACACCCTCCCCCCACCCACTGAAGCAAACCCCAACCTGCCAGCCATGTCCCCTCCCCATCCCTCCCCCAATTACCCCCCGAACAAGGGCGAAAACAGTTCCCATAGCTCCCCATGATTTCTCGGGTATTTCCCTTCGGGGAATCCGTCTAGGTGGCACCACTAATTCCCCCTCATCTACTCCAGTCACCCACCAATATGGTAGTCTGACTCGAGGACCCAGAGGGGGTGTCCGGCGTTATAAGCTTTGGCAACCCTAGAGTGCTAACCCAGCCCCACCGCAATTCACAACTTATGGAGGAAACACATCTATATTCTCTACAAACATCTCGTGCAAAACTGCAACCCTCTCCGCGGGGTCCCCCATGTCTCCCCTCCCCGCAGCCCTGAAGAGGGATACGGAATACCCAGTCCAATGCAGTGTCCGCTTCAAGTGGTTTAACAATTCACTTACTCGCCCCCAGAGGACAGTGTATATTGTTCATCTGCTCTACTTACAGTTCGCCATCCAGCCTCTCCCCGGGTAGCGGTACCTGCTCATCGTCCACCTCCGCACCCGGTTTATGGGCACGTTTGTAGTGTTTGAGGAAGTCCTCCACCTGCTGCTGAGGTTCTGTAGCGATCCGAACCCGTGTATTCGGTATCGTAGTACTGGCACTATTTTGGTACCAATGAACCGTAAATGATCCATTATATTCATGACAGTGTTTTCGCTGCGCAACGAGCATGAATTCACTGAGAAATAGGGCATTCTGTTGCTAAATCATGACATCCATTTTAGATACGGCATCCATTTTGTTTCTTGCCCTCACATAGTCAATGGACGAGCGATGACCCCGGCAGAATCACCTCGTTAAGGACACGTAAGCTCGAGCCCCGAGAAAGGCTGACGCTGCATGACTAGGCAGAATCAAGCTGCCTCCCTTGCCTGAGGCCAGTCCTGCTATACTGGTTCTCGTGTCCATTGTCCTGACTGAAAGGCCGAAGACGGCAGCCATGCCCGTTTATGATCCATAAACACCTCTTATCCTACTTTTCAATCCTTTGCACCTGGCTCTGCTCCTCTCCTTCTGGGCTTTTACAATGGGGAGGTTACGATTTTTCTGATGGGGAGGATCGGGCAAAGAATGGAAAACTGACAAGGGGACCTGATCGAATACCGAAAACCTACGACTAGTTATTGTTTGATGTCTATTTACTGTTTGTTTGGGATACCGGGTTGGGCATGAGAAATATTCGTGTAATGTTGCCTAAAGACATTTTTCGTGTATTTAAGGAACAACCCACTTAATGCAATTTGAACAGTCTCGTAGATTCTGCCTCTGTGTGGTTCCTATGACTTCTGTGTCCCTGCAGTGAATAAATCTTGGTCTCTGACGCCACCATCGAGAAACCCGCGTCTCTGTTTATTTGTGCACCGAGACAGGAAGGAACTCAGGGGTCTTCGGGTGTTGTTTCCCTGACACCTCTGGACTCTTAAAAGTCCAGAACCTCAAATTGGCGCCCAACGTGGGGCGACGTCATTCGGTACCGGTCCAAAGCCTGAAAAGTTCGAGGAGCTTCGTGTGAAGATTCCGGAGGGAGGTACCCCGCTTCATCTATCCCTGCATGTCGTAAAAGTGGCCAGACGATCTCTTCCACGAGGGTTCCCGTTCCCAGACGGCTACAGAGGACCGCTGCCCTGACTGTCGCCCTGTCTTGGACCCGAGGTGCAGACCTTAGTACGGCGAGACGTAGACGGGTTCTCCTTGGTGACGTCTTCCACATTTCAGTTAAGTATTAAGTGGGTTACGCTCAGTTTGGTTGTTCTTTGTTGCTCTGGTTTAATTCGTAGATTATCATTGGTTGCTCTTGTTTAGATAATCTTTGTTTTGGTATTGGTTCATTTTGGTAGGCCTAAGTTCCCTGCGCATTTTGGTTGGGATTTGTCTTTGTTTGTCATGACTAACAGTAGTAATTGTTTCCTGTCCTGGTTACGTTGCAACGGGGATTCCCGGTTGGAGTATTCGTGTTCGGTTCCTCCGGTTGGAACTCCTACATATGAGCTCTATTGTAAACATGGTGTAGGTCCTATTGCTTATAATGAAGTATGGGTCCGTTATACCAGAAAAGATGGTGTCCTTAGTTGGCCACCGCATGGTAGCTTTGAAGTTGAAATTCTAGACAATCTAGAAATGAAGTTGTTTAAAAAGAAAGCCCGGCCGGCAATGTTTGATTCTTTTCGCGTGTGGCGTAAAGAAGCCAAACAGAGAGAAATTAGGAAGACGAAGAAAGAACAGAAAGAGAAAGGGTTGACTTTAATGGAGTCTGCTAGGCAGCTGCATGTCAACGAGACTGAGAAAGCAATGGAGATGGCGAATAGAAAATATAATTTGGCAATTGATAAATGTTACCCTGTATTGCCATCTTGTTCTGCTAAGCCGATAGAGGACCATGAAAAGGATCCTCTGTTGTCTTACCTGTTGAATTCACCTCCACCGTATGCACAGGGTATTACAGCACCACAGTTACTACCTGTTGTACAGCCAGCTGCTGGTCAGCCTGGAATAGTTGTTCCACTTCCTTTGATTCCAGCTCCTGTCCTTCCCGTGGTTAATGTTCCCTCGGCACCCCCTCTTCCTGGGTCGCCTGTTCCGCCTTTGCCTGTCGTTTCGCAAACTGCTTTACCTACTACTCCCACCCTTACTATTTCATCTGCTCCAGCTGCCCTGTTCCCGAACCCTGTGAACATTCTGACTCCGCTTTCCGTTCGTCGGAAAATAACCGACTCTGTAACTAATATCTTAACTCCTCTCTACAGGTCTTTAATGGGGACCCCCGTTTCTGACTCTATACAGAGACGTAGCCAGCTTCCTGGTCCCCAGGAACGAGAAATGTTAGATTTGACAGCTCTTAGGTGGATGTCGAAAGCTGCGAAGTATGATGCACGAAGAGTGTTAGATACCTTTATGCAATGGAATGAACCAACTCAACGTTATGCTTTTGACGTGATGTGTTCTCTTGTGCGTGAGGAATGGGAAGATGATGACTTAGATTCCGTCCCCTCTGATCTGATAAATGTTCAGCAGAAATTTGCCGCAGGAATGGTGATAGGTTCAGAAGTAAGGGAAGCGATAGAACTGATTTTAGCTTATAGGGATGATTCCCCTCTTCGAGCGCCAAGGGACCCTGATGGTTCACCGATTACTAAGAAAAGACGAGGTCAATATCCGATGAGAGAAGTTCCACCGATATGGCGTGATGCAGTTCAAGCTGATGGGGCTAATGGTATTGCAGCTGCTCCGGCACAATTCCAGAGAGTGTGGATACACATCCCTTGGAAGCGGGCCGAAGTATTAGCAGTAAAACAAGCGCTGCCGGACCCGCGTAAAAACCCTGCTGGTTATTATAAAGAGTTAACACAGACAGTTCAAGCGTGTGTCATGAATTTGGCAGACATTGAAATACTATTTGGCAATGTAGTGCCACAGCCTATATGGGCCAAGATTCGGCAAGAGAACCACCCAGTCGCCCTAGGAGGTGATTGGCCAGCTATTGTAGCAGCAGATGCGCAACAAGTTGGCGGTGCTAAACCTGAACCTCTGATTGCTGCCTTACCCGGCAGAATAATTAATCTGATGAAAACGCTGATGCCAGCGTTACGAGTTAATTGGGATAAACTATCGGCATGCAAGCAAAAGAAGGACGAAAGCGTCTCTGACTTTTTCACTAGATTTGAAGAGACCTTCGTAGACCACAGTGGGCAAGATATGAGTACTGAGGGAGGTCAGAGGTTGTTTGTCGACAAGTTCGTGTTTAATTTACTACCTGAGCTTAGTAACAAGTTAAAGGATTCTGAAAGTGCATGGGCAGTGTCGACGACAGCACAGATACTTGCAACTGCTCAGTATTACGAGAATAGAGAGAAAGAAGAGAAGGAAAAGTCAGAAAAGAAGACAAAAGATTTGAAGACTAAAGTACTATTGCAACAGGCGTACCCGCCTCGCTCGAATCAGTCAGATTCACAGCAGCGACCCCAGTTTCAGCAACAGCCACAATTCCAGCAAGAGACGTCCCAAATATTTAATTATGGTTTTTCCCGACAACAGTTAGCATGGAATCAGTGTGCCTATTGTAAAAAGGAGGGTCATTATAAGAATGAGTGTCCGGTACTGCACGCACAGACTAGTGGTGTCCCAGCTCAGAGAGGTAATGTTGGGTTTATGCAAGCTCCTAGAGGTAGAGGACGTGGTACAATGACACCACAGGCCGATCGCCCATCAAATTATTTCGATCAGCGAAATGTACAACCTGCGCAACTAGGTAGATCTCCACAGTATCATGTTGAAGATTACTATGATCATAATGAAGAGATTCAGAGAAGCGAGTACTAGGACAGCCACAGGCAAAGAGAGGGAGTAGTGTCAGTTCCAGTTGATCAGAGTGGACCTTATGTCGCAGTAGTTACATCAGGCGTGGTCGAACCGTTTCTGTTGGATACTGGTGCGGCAAAAAGTTCAATTATGCATGCGAAACTCCCTGGCGCACCTTTGTCTGGCTTAACGAACACTTCAGTAGGTTTCTCAGGCGCCCCTGTTCACAATCCTGTTTCTAGTCCTTTATCAATTTCTGTTGGGCCATGCGAACTAGAAGCACCCCTTATCCTAACAACCGGTTGTAATGAGAATCTGCTTGGTTTAGATCTGTTGAAACGCCTGCATGCGACACTGTACTGTTCTCCTTCAGGAGTACAGCTCACATTAGGCAAAAGAGTCATCTCTCCAATGTATATGTCGATGGATAAGCTCCCACCGGAGCTGCGTTCTCTCCCTGATACTCTTTGGGCGACTGGCCCTAACGATGTAGGCCTCTTGGAAATCCCCCCTTATGTGGTAAGTCTGAAAGCGAATGTTAGATTCCCACGAATCCCACAGTATCGGATTTCGAATGAAGGTGAACGTGCACTCTTGCTGATTGTGAAAGACTTAATACAGAAAGATGTGATAGAGGAAACTAGAGGAAATGTCTGCAATAGTCCTGTTCTGCCGATTTTAAAACGCACTGACCCGTCTAAACCTCCAATCTACAGATTTGTGATTGACCTCAGAGAAGTTAACAAAATAGTGATTCCGCAGTTTCCTGTGGTACCAGATATCACTGCATCATTGACGTTGATTCCTGCCTCAGCCTCATGGTTTACAGTGATCGACTTGAAGAATGCCTTCTTCAGCATTCCGATAGCCGAGGAAAGTAGAGACATTTTTGGTTTCTCCTTAGGAGGTCGCAGTTTCAGGTTCAAACGCGCTCCACAAGGCTATTGTGAGAGCCCTTCAATTTACAGCCAAGCATTGAAAAGTCAATTAGATGCTCTTGTACTTCCTCCTGGTGTTGCTCTGATTCAATACGTAGATGATCTTTCACTGGCTGCTGATGACAAGGAAACTTGCAAAATAGCTACAATTTCTTTATTACGTCATTTGTCCAACTTACATCACAAGGTTTCCCCTTCTAAACTGCAATATTGTTGCCAAGAAGTGACCTACTTAGGTCATCTTTTGTCAAAGGAGGGAAGAAGGTTGACCCCAGAGAGAATCAAAGCAATTTCGCAGATGACTGTACCAAGCACACAGAGAGAAGTACGTGCGTTTTGGGGTATTACGTCATACTGCAGGCAATGGATCCCAAATTTTTCTCTCATGGCGAAACCATTGGTGGCCCTGACTGGAAAAGGTGTTCCGAGCCCTTTGCCGTGGTCTGATGAATGTCAACAGAGCTTCTCCGACTTACGTGATGCGCTGTGTTCAGCTCCTGTGTTGGGTACTCCTGACTACAGTAAGCCGTTTACTTTATATGTCCATGAAAGAGAAGGTTGTGCGTTGAGTGTATTAACGCAACAATTTGGTGACAAACAATGGCCTTGTGCATATTTCTCATCCACATTAGACCCGGTAGCCAGAGCATTGCCAAGTTGTTTGAGAGCTACAGCAGCAGCTGCAGTGTCTATTCGACAGTCTGCTGGACTAGTCATGAACAACATGTTAGTAGTCATGGTTCCACATGCTGTGGATACACTCATGAATCGAACAAAAACTCAGCACCTCACCAGTGCTAGACTATCAGGCTATGAGCTGACGCTTTTGGCAAGTCACATTCAGATCAAGCGATGCAACATATTGAATCCAGCAACGCTGTTGCCGACTACTCAGGAGTCGAGTGATTCAGAGCCCCATGATTGTTGTTTTAGAACTGAGGAAGAGACAAAAGGTAGGATTGACTTAAAAGACACTCCGTTACTAGATCCAGATGGCACTTTGTACGTCGATGGGTCATGTTTTAAACTACAGAATGGTGATGTGACGGCCGCGTATGCAGTTACGACTTTGAGTACGATTGTTGAGACCGCAAGAGTAAGTCAGAATTCTGCCCAAGCTGCAGAATTAATTGCATTAACAAGAGCGTGTGTTTTAGCTGAGGGAAAGAGAGTGAATGTGTTTACTGATAGCCAATACGCCTTCGGCAGAGCACATAGTTTTGGACGTCTGTGGAAAGAAAGAGGTTTTCTCACGTCCCATGGGACTAAGATCCAACATGGACAGTTAGTCAGCGATCTATTGGAATCTCTGACCCTACCGAATGAAGTTGCGATTGTGAAGTGCAGTGCACATCGAAAGATTACGGATGATGTTGGCCGTGGGAATGCGTTCGCTGATGAGGTCGCCAAAGAAACGGCCAAGAACATGACGAGCCGAATGTACGTTGCCACGTCTGCAAGATGGATTGCTGAATCAGGGATGTGTGAGAATACGATTGAAAGTGTAAAGGCAATCCAGAATGAAGCAACTGAAAATGAGAAGAATGAATGGAAGGAGAAAACGGGTAAAATGGATTCAAGTGGATGTTGGGTTGATTTGTCTGAACAGCAGCGTTGGATGTTACCTGATGCATATGTGCTCGCAGTAGTCACGATGGCGCATGGAGCGGCGCACATCAGTTCGAAAGGGATCTGTAAAATGTTAGCTCCAGTATGGAAGAATGATGGAATTACTAAGTGTGCGGAAAGAGTGGTGAAAAACTGCATGATATGCCTGATGCATAATCCTGGCAAGGGAACCCCAACCCCAACTGGTCATTTTGCTCCCCCTTCTTGTCCCTTTGAAGTGATTCAGTTGGATTTTATCCACATGGACAGGTGTAACAATCTTAAATATGTCCTAGTGGTAGTCTGTGCCTTTTCAAGATGGATTGAGGCATATCCATTAAAGGATAACACTGCTATGTCCACTGCCAAAATCCTCCTCCAAAAATACTTCCCCAGGTATGGTATGCCACGGATTGTTTGGTCGGACAATGGAAGTGTGTTTGTAGGGAGAGTCATGAAGAGTGTGTGTACGGGTCTGGGTATCACCCAGAAATTCCACAGTGCGAATCACCCACAATCAGCAGGTTTGGTTGAAGGGTACAATGGTACCTTGAAGCTGAAACTTGCTAAAATTCAAGCTTCCACTGGTCTATCTTGGCCAGATGCACTGCCTTTAGCTCTACTGTCCACCAGAGCGACTGTACACTCTCGAGTAGGGCTTAGCCCATATGAGATTGTGTTCGGTCGTCCTGCTAATGTTTGGGGAGTCCCTAGGCCAAAGGAATTCAAACAGATCGAATATCCAATGTTGATTGATTATCTTTATGACCTGACTGCTAAACTAAGCCTTATTCATCAACAGGTATTCGAATCCTTGCCTAAACTGCCAGAGAGTCCAGGCCACACGTTGAAACCAGGTGACCAAGTGGTGGTGCGGAATTTTGAGCGAACCCGGAACCTCCAGCCAAGATTCGTGGGCCCGTTCCAAGTGCTCCTAACAACGAGAACTGCTGTACGCCTAGCTGGAAGGAAGAATTGGGTGCACGCTAGCCATACGAAGCGTGTCCCTCTCCCACTCCCCTATGACAACTGGGTTAGACAGGGATTTGGTGTATCCGAGACAGAACCTGTTCCTAGGCTCATCCCTTTCAGTGATGCAAAGTACATAACGGACCCACGAACTGAAACGCAGAACTCTGACACCTCAGCAGGAACCGCTCCTTTGAACTTTGGACAGAGTGTTGTACAAAGTGAACATTTGTCACCTGTGGAGTCGAACATTTCTGCACCTGTAGACCAGCTATTCCAAGATCAGACAAGACCCGGGAAGTACAGATATAATCTACGTTCTCATGCCATGAACTAATGACATTACATAATTACTTTTCTGTTTGAAAACTGTTTTGATCTTATCGCATTCCATTCAGTTAGGAAGTTTGCTCTGAATTTTAATCTTTTTGTTTTTGTTGTTCTCTCACCTTGCCGTCTGGGTTACCGTAGGGTCGTAACGTGTGCCTTGTTTTAATTTGCAGGGAACCAGACACAAGGTCGGTTTCTTCTGTTTACTTTGGGAACTCCCAGGGTAGACAGAGGCAATTTTTTAACAGGTACAAACCATCCGTTGCGAACGGTTGTAGAAGATGGAGCTTCCTGAACTGCGACGGGTTAACGTCATAAATGTGCACAAGACAAAACTATATGACATATTGTATAGCAAATGTTTTCGAATGCAATGTGGTCTGACACTTCTGATTGTTTTAATAACTTTGATAGGCGGAATTATTTTTGGTATTCAGTTGATCTTTACACCTGTTACATCTACAGTATCTCCCCATGTTCCCGTTTCTCCGACTGTTGTTTCTCTTCATTCTTTCCATCCTTTTCCTGCCCACGAGCAAGCTCGACGCTCTGAGTTTATAAATAACACTTTCATTCAGCTCTTGCACCAACATCAACTAGTGGTTAACACAACGAACTGCTGGGTGTGTGGCTTGATACCACATACCATGGACAAGGGCATCCCTTATCTGGTTCTGCCCTTTAGTTATAATGGATCATTCTGGGCATTTCAGACCATGTTCGCCTATTCCCTAGAGACCTATCCTCCACGACCTCCACGTTCCACTAGGTATAACTCCGCTAATAGAGCCTTGGTAAAGGGAATTACTGACATGGTTAGAGACGTCAATAACACTCCGTTTATTCCCAAGGATGAATTGCAAGTTTACATGGGTTGGAACGTTACGGAATATGGCATTACTTTGGGTGAGAACAAACGTAAAAGCTCGACTCCGATCTGGGTCGTGCCCCACCAAGGTCAGGTCTGTTTGCAAGGAAATGGGAGGAATCCGAAAGCTCGACTAGGGAAGAGTGACTGTATCGAAACATACGTTTTCCCGTCACAGTCTTCCCCTGCATTTTTAGCTGCTAAGGGCACCTATTTTGTTTGCAAAGACAGAGCATACACATGGCTGCCTGCTGACTTCTCAGGCTCATGTTATATCGCTCAACTGTTGCCTCCGACATACACTGCTGCACCGGATTATCACAAAACTAGAGTTGTGAGAGGTGTTTTCAATAAGGAAGATACTGCTGGCCAAGAGGCAGGAGACTTCTTCAAAGGTTTCCTTCCATTCTGGGGGCCTATGGCCAACAGTAGAAACTTACGTCAACTAACACGGGTAGTTGAATCCACTATCACCGAAACTGCGGGTGCCCTTAGTAACCTGACAGCTGAGCTTCAAGCGGATCGCCTCATGACGTTACAGAACCGTATGGTCCTTGATGTGTTCCTTGCAGATCGAGGTGGGGTATGTAAGATGATCCAATCGAGTTGCTGTGTTTTTATCCCAGATAATGCGCCAACGGTATATAAGGCCATTTCTAAGTTACACAAAATCTCTGACTCTAATTATGTAGAGGAAGGTGACTGGTCATTAATGGGATGGTTCTGGAGTCTGTTATCTGCGTGGGGATGGAAGGTTCTGATAGTCACTGGTGTTGCATTGGTATTTTTATTCTCATGCTGTCTCATTGTTCAGTGTGGTCCTGCCTTGTGTGGTCTTTGTGTTTCAACATGCGTAAGAAGACCACCTGTTTTTGAAGATACGCCACGAGATAGAATAATGCTTCAGCAACATATCAGTGACCTGATGAACATAGAAATGGACTCTGACATAGAGTAAGTTATTGCCTATGTAAGGGCAAAAGGACGGTCTGAGGTTCTGTAGCGATCCGAACCCGTGTATTCGGTATCGTAGTACTGGCACTATTTTGGTACCAATGAACCGTAAATGATCCATTATATTCATGACAGTGTTTTCGCTGCGCAACGAGCATGAATTCACTGAGAAATAGGGCATTCTGTTGCTAAATCATGACATCCATTTTAGATACGGCATCCATTTTGTTTCTTGCCCTCACATAGTCAATGGACGAGCGATGACCCCGGCAGAATCACCTCGTTAAGGACACGTAAGCTCGAGCCCCGAGAAAGGCTGACGCTGCATGACTAGGCAGAATCAAGCTGCCTCCCTTGCCTGAGGCCAGTCCTGCTATACTGGTTCTCGTGTCCATTGTCCTGACTGAAAGGCCGAAGACGGTAGCCATGCCCGTTTATGATCCATAAACACCTCTTATCCTACTTTTCAATCCTTTGCACCTGGCTCTGCTCCTCTCCTTCTGGGCTTTTACAATGGGGAGGTTACGATTTTTATGATGGGGAGGATCGGGCAAAGAATGGAAAACTGACAAGGGGACCTGATCGAATACCGAAAACCTACGACTAGTTATTGTTTGATGTCTATTTACTGTTTGTTTGGGATACCGGGTTGGGCATGAGAAATATTCGTGTAATGTTGCCTAAAGACATTTTTCGTGTATTTAAGGAACAACCCACTTAATGCAATTTGAACAGTCTCGTAGATTCTGCCTCTGTGTGGTTCCTATGACTTCTGTGTCCCTGCAGTGAATAAATCTTGGTCTCTGACGCCACCATCGAGAAACCCGCGTCTCTGTTTATTTGTGCACCGAGACAGGAAGGAACTCAGGGGTCTTCGGGTGTTGTTTCCCTGACACCTCTGGTCTCTTAAAAGTCCAGAACCTCACTGCGGAGTCGTGAAAAACCGCTGACGGCCTTGGTATGTGACCCGCAGTCTCGCTGGGTAGAGTAGTGCGTAGTCCAGTTGCAGTGTCCGCAGCTTGGCCTTCACCGCCATGAATTTCCTGCGCTCCTCCTGGACTATTGGTGTGAAATCCGGAAACAGCGTGAATGAGTTGCCCTCATACGAGAGAGACCGTGTGCCCCTCGCTGCTCTCAGGGCCGCATCCCGATCCCGGTAGTTCAGTAACCGGGCAATGATGGGCCTGGGAGTCGCTCCCAGTTTCGGTCTAGGGCCCAGGGAGCGGTGTGCCCTCTCCACTATAAAGTGAGGAGAGAACACGTCCGAGCCAATCGCTGTGCGTAGCATCCTTTCCACATACTCCTCCATTTTGCCCACATTGGTCGTCTCCGGTATCCCTATGATGCGAACGTTGTTGCGCCTGCTTCTCGCCTCCAAATCCTCGTTCTTGGACGCTATGATGCGCAGCAGGTTATCCATTCTGGTGAGCTGCGAGGTGTGCTGCGAAGCAGTGTCCTCTGTGTCCGATATCCGTTGTTCCGCACCCTTCAGTCGCTCCTCGTGCGCATCCAATTTATGCACCACTGCATCCATTCTCGACGATATCCTATCCACTTTGTCAGCGATCGTCGCGAATCCCTGGCGCATCTCACGCAGCACCTCCTGCAGGTCCGCCGACGCAGCCGAGGAGTCCCCCGCAGCTCCATTCGCTCCATTCAGGACGTGCGGCGCTTCCAAAGGTGTATTCCCCTTTTTGCCGGGTTCAAACGACAGCTTGGGCTGTCTCGCGTCCATCTTGCCCATCACGATCTGCCGGCAGGACAAGACGTCACACCGGTCGCTCGACAGTCGCCTCCGCCTCAGATTCAGGCCCGCTTCGATCAGAAGACTCGTGCAAGGGGGAGACGGGGGCACCTCGCCAGTGCCGGAACCAACCCCCAGATGTGTCCCCGCATCAGGCCTCAGCTTTCCCCCGACGGCAGCAACTCCAGTGCCCAGGCCGGTCCAGTCGGTGGCCCCCACCAGCGACCTCGTACGTGGTGTAGTCTCCTCTCCCGAGGCAGGGTATGTGATCCGCCACTGCTGCGCCCCTTCGCGCCAATACCCAGCTCCAGCTGGTAGGTAGTCTCATGCAGCGGGAAGCGCCGTGCAGGCGGCCTTTAAGGACCCACAGCCCTCCTTTCCCAGCGAGCGGCTCCCCCTTACCGGCCGTACAGCCCGGGTAGAGACATCACGTAGGTGGCCAGCACTGCCTCCTGACCCCCCCCCCCCGGCAGCGAAACGGATGTCAGCGGTACCCTCCACCGCCTACACGTGCTCCGTCTTGGCCTCTGTGCGTCGCTGCAGGTCCGCCCGAGAGGTGAGCCGGAGTGGGGCCCCTTCTCAGCCCACCCGGTCCTTCTGCCAATGTCCGCTTCCCCCCCGCAGCTCGCAGTCAGCCGGGGAGCCCTCAGCTGCCACCCCCAGCTAGTCTTCCGCTGCCACGTCTCCGATGGGGGGGGGGGGGGGAAACAGGGTCTCCGCCTGTCTCTCTGGTAATACCTTTGACCCCGGGGGGGGGGCTCGCGCCGTTCTCCTCGCCAGCGCCGGTCTTCGGAGTCCGCTTCGCGCCCTTCGCCCGTCAGCGGCCTGCGGCAGTTATTGCAGCCCCGATCTCGCCTAGTAGGCGTCCCCAGCAGGCCGGCTCTTGTCCTCCAGCCACACAGGTCGCCAGAGCTTCCGAAGCTCGTATCTTCCCCGCTGTAGTGGCTAGCAAGCCATAACTTGGACAGCCAGCACCGGACCTCTCAGGTAATCGATGGGTGTGATTGCAGCCCTCCGGGTCGCCATTTAAGGAGTTTATGAAGGATAAATGTCGCCGGACTGCGGGAGCCTTACACGAAGGTGACCATGCGCTAGTGCGCCACCTAGCGTCGCCCATCGCAGAAGAATACTTAAACTTCGTGTTAAAGCAAAGCACGCCTGCAACAGTAACTCTAACAGAAATAGAGAGAGAAACGGAAAAAGATGACACTCTCCGAGCGGCTAGAGAAACGATGAGGCAACAAAGGTGGAGACATGTCAACAACAACTGCACATGGAAAGGAGGAGTAACCAAGGAGGAGATGCTGGCTCTACAGAAAATAAGCGGGGAGCTATCAGAGACAAATAGTGGAATAGTAATGCGGGGCACCAGGATAGTCATTCCAAGCTCACTACTGCGCCAAGTGGTCAGCATTGCACACGAGTCACACAGGGGCATTGTGGCGACAAAGAAGTTGCTGAGAAAAAAAGTGTGGTTCCCCGGTTTAGACCGTCTAGTCGAAGATACGATTGCGGCCTGTCACCTCTGTCAGACAACAGGTCCGCCAGCAAGACAAGAACCATTGCACATGTCGGAACTGCCAAGGGCTGTATGGACAACAATGGCTGCCGATTTCTTTGGACCTCTAGACGCGGGAACTTATCTACTGGTCATAATAGATGAATACTCCAGATTCCCCATTGTGAGATCAGACTCCTCAACGTCAGCAGCCGCAACATTACCTGTTCTGGACAACATATTCGCAGCATGGGGCTCACCAGAGACATTGAAAACTGATAATGGTCCTCCGTTCTCAGGAGAGGAATTCCGAAGGTTCATGGCCTACCTCGTAATACAGCACAGGAAGATAGCACCACTATGGCCGCAAGCAAACGGCATGGTCGAAAGATTCATGGGAAACATCAAGAAGGCAGTTCAGAGGGCGAAGCTGTCACAGATTTCCCTGGGCCAACTACAGAAACACGCCCCATGGGTCTACAGGGAAATGCCTGGCGGAGCTGGTACTAGGGAGGACAAGCCGAACGAGGTTGCCGCAGGTAGAAGGACTGACCGCACCAGGGCACGAGAGCGTGGCAGCAAAAGATGAGGCGGCTAAGAAAAAAATGAAAGAAGATGCTGACGGCAGACGACATGCCATCAAATCACACCTCCATGAAGGAGACACTGTAGTAGTCCGACAGAGACAACAACGAAAGTCGGACAGTCCATTCGCCCAAGACCCGTTGACGATAACACAAGTAAAAGGAACAATGATAACAGCAGAATCAGACAGCCGACGAATAACAAGAAACAGCTCCTATTTCAAAGGCCTAAAAGAAGAAAAGGACGAAGAGCAAGTGACAGGCATCGAAGAGACAACAAAAAGGGAGTGCAATGGAGCAGGTGCAGCAGAAGCCACTAGGCCAAAGGAGGGCCAAGGACTTGTGACGAGGCCGAGAAGAGACATTGTGAGACCAAAGAGACTGATAGAAGAAATGTGAGATGCCGCTCTAGGCAGCATCTCACGGGTCACATCTATCGACACCTTCACATCTTGCAACAGACTCTACCTAATAAACTGTCCCACTTCTGATTACTAACTAATGCTACTGTTGTCACGTCTTTGTGACAAAGGGGGGAGATGTAGTGTCCTGAGGAGTGGACACTAGGACCTGGGAGAGGGCGAGGGGCAGTACAGGTCACCGGACACCAGTTCCGGTCAGGGGGAGGCCAAGGGGCAGAACACGGGAAGCGAGGAACAAGATAGGACACGCAGCATGCTGGCTGCAGATAATGCACAATAAAGAAATACGTGCTTACACTGCGTGGTGGTGATCCTTGCAAGGAAGCGACACGACAAGTGGCTTAGTCCGAGAAGAGCTGAGGCCGGAAGGGGGTTAATAGACCATGGGGGCTGCAGAAGGGTGAGTGGAGGACTGAGCCTGGGCGGGTCTGTGGAGCGCTGGGAGGGCACGGGAGCAACAAGGTTGCAGGGTGTGGGGTTGGAGGAGCCCCAAGGCTTTATGGGTAGATGGGAGGGCAGGGAGGTTGGGCAGGGGGAGCAAAGGTTAGATCTCCCTGCCCGAGTTGGATCAGTTATTTTTTTTGCATCACGCATTACAATGAGAACAGCGGCAGCTGCCCACTAGATAAGGAGTGCTGGTTCACAGAGCAGCAACAGAGGAGGTGGCCCTGCCCCAGTGCACACCAAGACGCTGTATCGCACCAGTCCAGCTTCCTCGCTGCTAAGTACCGCTACTTGTTGGCAACCTTTCCTTCCCCTCCGAAGACAGGGCCGGCTTTTGGGCAGTGCGAGGGGTGCCACCGCACCGGGTGCCAAGGTCAGGGGGGCGCCATTTGTTCTCTGAAATCAACACCAGTCACATCGCCCAAAAGCCTGCACTGTTAAACACTGTTGTCCCTCTTTCTTTTCTACGATGTTAATCTTCGTAGAAATGGAAGAGAGACAACCGTGTTTAAACAAATCAGGAGGCACGCTTTTGCCCACTCATGCGTTGCTGTAAAGCACTCTGCTTTGCTTAGGAGTCGGATTCTGTGAACATTCAGGGATTCTTCATGTAATTGATCCCTTGGCACAGAGAGCGGAGCTCTGCTCTCTGCAGCATATGAAAGGTCAGAGTAGGTCAACTTTTTATCTTATGCGAAAATTGTCCTGTTAAAAATAATATAAATGATAATGTGCAACTTTCCATTTAAAAGATGTTTCCAAACCTTGCCTGTTAACTTCTTACTTCTTTTGTGTCCTGTACCTGCAGTGTTCTATCATGTATGTGGAACTTCAATTTGTGTTTTATTAACACTCAGTCAAAATAGTTATGTATACAAAGCATTGACAAACCATCAGGGTTTGCTTTTTAAGTGCATGCACAAAGAGGCACAAATCGGTGCAACATGGTATGGTACACGGACCCAGGAAAACACAACCACAAAGACCATTTTCTCCCAAGTCCAACAGATGACCATGCACACAAATCACCAAACATACAGTTATTAAAAAGTGAAAATAGACCAACATTTATACACAATCTAGTGCAACAGGTTGCATAGGGAAGTGTGCATCAGTGTAACAAAGTAAGCTGGACAACAGAAAGCAGAGCATGATGTGTATTAGTGAGGACAGGGTGAAGCGCAGCAGTAGAACACTCAGATTTGCATCATAGTGATGTACCTGTGAGGAGGAGCAATGGGTAATAGGCATAAAAGTAGCACTAGTGACACAACTTAGGAGAGGACAATGTGCTCAGCCTCACCAGAAGACTCGCTGATGTGCCTTATGAAAACACTGAGTACTGCACACCAAAGGAGCACCAAGTGCTGTGTCGTAATATCTGTGCCCAATCTAATTCTTATTTTCTTATTTAATTTACGTGATATTTGAGCATACATTTTATATACTCTAAAATGTATTCTG
The DNA here is from genome assembly GCF_964204655.1 of Triturus cristatus. Classification (NCBI taxonomy): domain Eukaryota; kingdom Metazoa; phylum Chordata; class Amphibia; order Caudata; family Salamandridae; genus Triturus; species Triturus cristatus. Next base: position 840,977,369 of record NC_140582.1, on the reverse strand, counting down.
TATATATTTAAGATGCGGTTGAGAAACCATACAATTCAACACAAAAAATAATGTTTGTTTGTGGTGGGGGGGGGCGCCAACAAAGATTGTCGCACAGGGCGCCACAACCTATAAAGCTGTCCGGAGGATGAAGCTTTTGCGAGGTAACACATTTGCAGGCACAGGCAAGCTAGACAGATAGTCACGGCTAGCTGTTAGCATAGTCAGCCAACCATGCATGCACACAGCAGATCTTTTCTGAACGCACATGACCAAGTTGAATGTAAATGTCCTACCGACATAACTGTCTGCCCGCAGGTCACATGTGACTGAAAGACACCAAGACATTCTTTCTTGCAAGCACAGCGTAAAAGTTCGGCATGAACAAACGTTGGATCTTTATGAAGCTGAGCAAGTAACTTTTGTGTGACTGGTTTCAGCTATTTCCTAATGATGTGTTCTGTGCTTTTCGATCTACCTAGTCATCTATATGTAATGAAACGGGGACGGGAGTGGTAAATAAACACAAAGGAGTGTGGGTGAGTAGGGAGACAAGAGGGGAACTTACGTACAGGTGCATCTCTCAAAGTAACAAGCATATGCGCAAGCGATGAACAGGCAAAACATAAAAAAAAATAAGTTCTCCAAAAGTGCAAGTAAACAGTACTTGGGAGACAGGACAGTGAAGAAAGCATACAAGGAAGAACAGAACACTGTATGCTATAGTCAATAGAAACACAGGAAAAATAAGTGTCAAGCACAGGAACCAATTGAATGCAAGGGAGCAAGATGTAAGCCCGTTTTAAGATTTATTTTCTATATAATAGATCTCACAAGCACAGCTCAAGTGCTTTGCAGGTGAAACCTAAAAAGGGAGCACGTAGTCTGACAGCACTTTGCAGTGCAAGTACCTCGTTAAAAAAAATAATAATAAAGATTTCAAAAAATCAAAAAAACAATGGGTAGCAGGATGGACAGGCAGGCCTGGAGTTTCAGGGTGTGAGGGAGGCAAGAGTGCAGAGAGTGTACATGGGAAGGCACTGGAGAAAGAGGGGGAGAATAAAGGTGCAAATGCACTACCATGTAGCGCTCAATAGCACATAAAAAAGAATCCAAACAGTATGTAGTAGATGGATACAACTGATCCGATCAGAACACTATGAGACCGAAATGCTTCAGAGTGGGACAACACAAGAATAAGGAAGATAGATGTAATAGTTAGCGTCCTGTGTTTGGGGTGATAAGCCGGATGTTGTATTCGCATCATCCGCAGGCCAGGTGTGGCCTGCAGGGTCAATAAAAGGGGAGGACCAACACGTGAGTCATTCTCCCGATACAGTAGTACAGAGTGTGTCCCTCATTATTTGTATCCAACATATATACCAGTGCCGCAGCACCGCTAAGCCTTACCCCATCTACGAGACAGGACGGCACAAAAGTCATCTAATCAAGAGGAGACAACTGAGATAGACAGCAGAGCCATAAAATCATCAGCAAGGGTCTGTCTCAAGACTCCCTCTAAGTATATGTTATCCATTCGGAAACAACAGGTCTGCTGTCAGACAGGTAAAGTTGCCTGTAGCCAAAACTTAAAAACAATGTATTAAAAAGAATTAACATTGGCTATTTTGATTGCATAGGTTGTCTTATGTTTTCTCAATGATTGGGGGAAACCCATGACCCTACCTCTATCCTCCCTTTGCCAGATGATACAGATATTACTCTGCCTTGCCTCCCTTCCTTTTCCCCCCTCAGTACTGAATTGTTGCCCACGCTTTTCAACTCTGTAAAAAGCGGCTCCCCGCTAGATCCTGCCCCTATGAATATTTTAAAGTTAGCCCTATCCAACATCTGTACATACATTATCCATCTAGTTAACACCTCACTGGAATTAGGAAGGGTACCCCAAGACTGGAAACTGGCAATGGTTAAGGCCCTGTTAAAAAAGCCTCATCTCGACCCCCAGGACTTCTCCAATTATCGTCCCATTTCCCTGCTCCCCGGCATCAGTAAACTCGCAGAGAAATGGGTAAATAAACAACTAGCATCCTTTCTGGAGACCCATAACCTGCTCCACCCAACTCAAACTGGGTTTCGGAAAGGACAGGGCACGGAGACGGCACTGCTGAGGGTGGTAGAGGACTCCAGGAGGATTCTGGACGCAGGTGGCAGCGCGGCCATTATCCTCCTGGACCTCAGTGCCGCCTTCGACACGGTGAACCACCGTGTCCTCCTGTCTCGTCTTAAAAAACTGGGCGTCAAAGACAGGGCACTCATGTGGTTGGAGTCCTTTCTTGGTGACAGATCCTTTAAGGTCTTTACAGAAAATAGCTGCTCTCCAGCAATGCCATTACAGTGTGGGGTGCCACAGGGCTCCTCCCTTAGCCCCACACTGTTTAATGTTTATATGGCGCCCCTGGCAGAAGTAGTTGCCCCTTTTGGGATCCAACTGGTAAGCTATGCTGACGACACCCAGCTAGTTGTTTCTCTTAATCAGTTGGAATCCTCCCCCTCCAGGCTCTGTCACTGCCTGGAGGCAGTAGCAAACTGGATGGACCTGTCCCATCTGAAACTGAATGGAGGTAAAACGGAGCTGATGCTTCTAGGAAAACGAGCCACATTTGACAACTCGATACATTGGCCCTCCTGTATGGGTCCAGGACCCACTCCAAAGACCGAGATAAAGAGTCTCGGCTTTTGGTTGGATGCCGAGTTGTCATTTAAGACCCAGGCAAGGAAAACAGTAGCCACTTGCTTCGGACTGCTGAAAACAATCCGGAAAATCCTTCCTCAGTTACCGGAGGCAGCAAAGGAAACCATTGTCCGGTCCCTTGTTCTATCCAGGTTGGATTATGGGAATGCGCTCTATCTTGGAGCCCCCGTGTCGGTTATACGACAACTTCAGGTTGTCCAGAATTCCGCAGCACGGCTACTCACGGGCACCAGCCATCGTACCTCAGCCAGGCCCGCACTTTGCACCTTGCATTGGCTCCCCATAAAGGAGCGAATCTATTTTAAGACCCTCTGCACGGTCCATAAAACACTCTATGGGAGTGGCCCCCCCATTCTAGATGATATGATCAGACCTTACAATCCTACCAGGAATCTTCGCTCGAACCAACAAAATCTGCTGACAGTTCCTAGGATCAGCAGATCCCGCACAGGAGGTCGCCTGTTCTCGCACAACGCGGCTGGGCTGTGGAATGCTCTTCCCCCACCTCTCCGCCAAGAGCCTAACCTCCCTGTCTTTCGAAAAAAGTTAAAAACTTTTCTGTTTCCAAACAACTAGTTAAAATAGCTCTAGATTCCCAATCCTTCTCTGCTTGGTTAGTCTTAAGCGCTGGGATGCTCCCGAGTAGCCATGCGCTATAGAAGAGCCTTTTAATAATAATAATAATAACTCAAGCAGTTACCACAATCCTTGTCAGGGCCATGTACAAGTAAACCCCAAATTAACTTGTGCGCAACCCACTGGTAGCTTGGCACCAAGCAGTCAGGCCTAATTTAGAGGCAATGTGTAAAGTATTTATGCAGTTGTTCAAACAGTGATAAAGTGAAACCCAACACAAGAGAAATCCCACACCATTTAGGAAAATAGGGTACATTTTATTAAATAACTCAAGACCAAAATGACAAAAGTCTCATCAGTAGAACCAGAGATGTGCAATTTTGAAGATTTCAGGGGAAAACAGTGCCAAAAAGCACAAAGCGCCTACTGTGGATATCTGTTCATGCATGACAGTATCAAAGTCACAACTTCAAGGCAAGTGCGATGGAGTGCCGGCTGGCTACAGGAGCCCAGTTAGGCCTGCTGAACATGAGGACCTCAAGTCCTAGTTGCAGAGCGTCGTGAAGTCCCATGTCGAGGATGCGTGTTTCAGCCAAGGTGAAGCGTCGGCTCCGAGGAGCTGCAGAGTTGTATTGCGAGATGCTGCGTTGTCGTCTAGGATCCTGCCAACGAGGGCTTGCGATGTGCAGCGTTGAGGATGCATCCCACAGTCAAGGGGATGCTTCAGTTCCGAAGAGCTGCCAAGCTGTGATGCGAGAACCTGCTTCGTCGTCAAAGCTGCTGCCGAGAGATTTGGATGCGAGGGCCTGCATTTGGGAAACTTTGTACGGCAAGAGTTCCGATCCAGGCTGAGAGGTCGATGCAGAGTTCTTGCACTGAGAGTATCCTCGCAGCAGAGGCAATGCATCAGTTCTGTTCAGGATGTGCCGCGCAGTAGAGGAGATGGTCGGTTCTGCTGGCTCCACATATGCTGACAAAGCACCTTCAGGCCCACTTCCAAGGTCCTGGACTGGGATGGTGTCACTTGGCAGGGTTTGATTCACACAGATGGGAGAGTCCAGGTGCTGTGTTCAAGGTTGTTGGAGCCTTCTATCCCTGAGGCTCTAGAGAAGAGGCCAGCCAACTAGCCCTTGAAGTCTCTCTGTGTCCTGGGTTCAACAGATGCAGGTACAGTCCTTCTCACCCAGGCAAGAGGGTGGCATGCATCAGATCAGCAGTCCTTCAGAGCTGCAGTGCAGCAGAGTGGCAGTCCTTTCAGCAGCACAGCAGTTCTCCTTCTTGGCAGAGTATCCACAGGTCCAGAAGTGTACTGAATAGTTGGTGCCAGAGGTTAAATATTTATACCTGGGTCTTCCTTTGAAGCGGGAGAAGCTTTTAGAGGTTTCTCTTCGAAGTGTATGGGTTTCCTGCGTTCCCTGCCCTGGCTCCAGATCAACTACAGGGGTATTTAGCCCTTTGAGTTGAGACAGGACACAGCCTATTCAAGTGTACGTAGGGCTGTGCCCAGCTCCACCCTCTCATCCTGTCAGTGATGGCCCGTCTAGGCATTCCTAAACTCTTTATTGTCTGTGGCTGTCTAGGAGCAATACACAAAGCCCAACTGTCAGCTACACCCAGTCAGGTGACTCAGAGACAGACAGCAGGCAGTAAATGGCGTCACCATTAGGATTTTTCATTACAATTCCAAAGACACCAAACATGAACTGATTATCTGCTCCCATCTGGAAATTAGCACTCATTAAATGTAATAAGGTAAATCCAATGTTATTCTATGGCAGTGGTATGCCATGCAGTAGTGAAAAACGAATTAAAAATATTTTTCACTGCCAGGACTAGTACAACCTAAAAGTGCATGTCTTACTTTTAAAATACACTGCACCCTGCCCTGTGGGCACCCAGGGCCTACACTAGGGTTGACTTACATGCATCAAAAAGGAAGTTTTGAGCCTGGCAAAAGGTTTATTTTGCCAGGTTAAAAGGGTAGTTTAAAACTGCACTCACGGCCTGCACTGGCACACCTTAGACATGTTTAAAGGGCTCCTTCAGTGGGTGGCACAATAAGTGCTGCTGGACCACTAGACCATTTAATTTACATGTAGTACATGTCATACAAGTACATTAAATATGCAATTGGTAGTAAGCCAATTCTACCAGGTTTTAAGGAGAGAGCACATGCACTTTAGTACTGATTAGCAGTGGTAAAGTTCACAGAGTTCTAAAACCCAACAAAACTGTATTCAGAAAACAGGAGGGTGAAGGCAAAATTTTGGGGATGACCCTGCAGAAAGGGTCAAGTCCAACAACAGCCTTGTGGACGTGACCCTCCTTAGCCCGGCAAAGTGTTGAGAGGTCCACCCCCTTATGATGAGGGGGGGTGCATCACTAATAGGCTTGGACATGAGCACTTCAGTTTTACATCCTGAGTTGACCTGGGCCGAGTGTCCATCAGTGGTGGTCATCACAGAGTGGAGTGGAGTCACCAGCTCTCATTGACCCCATCCAACTCTGTGAAAAGTAAGGGACTGCCACCTCCTCTCATTAGCTGGAGAGAAGGCAGCAGTCCCAACCCTCCAGGAACCTCAGAGTCTTTCCTCCTGCCACTAGAGATCCCTGCTGCTGCCCAATACGTTTTTTAAAAAAAATGCTTGGCGCATGAGTGCGTGTGTATGAATGTATGTGTATTAGTGCGTGTGTGCTGTGAATGCGTGTGTGTTGTCAATGGGTGTGTGCTTGTGAGTGGTGGGTTAATGCGTGTGTGCTTGGGAACGAATGCATGGGTGTGGGTGAGCATGCATGTAGATGGTTGAGTGTGAGTATTTATGTGTGTGCGTGTGGCCTGGCCTGCCTGGCACCCGCAAGCACATCTGAGTTAAAGGTGTTTGCAACAGACACTGTCTTACTCACCATCAAGAAGAACAGAAAGTGCCAGTCAAAAATATTTTGTGATTGGACACTAAGCTATCTGACTGCATCACATATCTTTATCCTCAGCAACAGTCAGTACCTGTGTCAGACAGGAATTGGCCACCTCAGCCTCGTAGAAATTACTGTATCTTCTCCTTCTCATGTGTGTTCTCCCCACGTTGTAAACTGTCTTGTCAACCTGTCCAGAAACCGCACTTAAAATGGTGACACCCAACCCAATTACCCAATTCTGTGATTATATTTCGAAAATAGCGTATCAGTAATCAGATAAGTGTTTATATTCACTTTTTCTAAATAACTTGCAGTTTTTGTTGCTTTTTAAGGTTTTTCTTTGTAAAAACCTCCGCAGCAGCTTCACCATACCAGCCACTTCTATATCCATTGGCCGCCATCACACCAACCACCACCAATTCCATCTGTCACTCATACCACACAGGCCATCCTCATCTCCACCTCCCCCGCCTGCACTGTTATCTCCCCTTCTTCATCAGGGCTTAACTCCAATCAGGAGGGACTTCATCCTCCTGCTGACATGTTTAACTTTTCCCCACCCTAATGTTTTAACTTCATGTCTATGTAGCTGGCATAGTGTGCAGCTGTTTGCATGACTAACCTTGCCTTTAAGTGCACACGGGTAACCGGAGGCATACAGGCTCAGTCTTCTGGTGTGCATATGAAAGTAGTTGTTTTTTATTCAAAACACATCTATTTAGTTTAACTGATGCAACTGAGCTGACATTTTAACATAGAAGATCAGCAGGCATCTACCAAGGTAACCAACATTAGGCGTTCCCCAAAAGCCACTCTGGGTGTGCTTTGCAATGAATAATGTTGATATACTGTCTAAGTCTTTCTGTGGACACTTCTAGTAGAATACAATCATTCATTCAGATTTTTTTCTTGACGTTACATTCAAAACTCTGCTAAATGTTTATGAAATGTTTAACCTAAAGAGACATATTTTCACATTTTTGTTTTTCATTTAACTCATTAGTATTTGAATAGGATACGAAATTGTTACCCTTGTAAACAATACTTTTAATGTTTCTGTAGCTGATATTCTGATGTATCTATGTCTTTATTCCTTAATTACATGGCAGTTTGAGCTGACCTGTCCTAAAGCCCACTGACCTTTTCTGAGAATAATTATTGACCGAGGACCATGCTAGTAAAGGGTGAGATAAAGATACAATGGTTCACCTCTGGGGGATACCTCTGATGAGGCTGTTGTAGGAGTTTAGCCAAAGGTAACTTCATCCTTCTAAGTAAAGACACAGCAGTTTTTTGTACTCCGAACCTCCTGAGACCCAGACGCATTTGGGAGACTTCTTAGGATTCTGTGAGTATTAAAGGAATGCTCTGTGATTCAGGGGTTTATTATGCCTTGATTAACATACATCACTTCTAAATATTTGCTGTGGAGGGTGAGTGGACCCCTGAACGTCAAAAAGGGCATTAGACCTTGAAAGCGAGTCAGCGACCCTCTGTACCAGTAGCGGCTCGTAGAGGGTGTGCTGTGGGGCGGGGGGTAGTGAACTCGGACATACGAGTTGGCGATGCAGCGAGCGCAAGGTAAATAGTTTTATTTATTTAATTACTTACCTTACTCCTGTCCGTCGTATGTCCGAGTCCACTACCACCCACCCTACCCCTCCCCCGCCCCACCGCACCGCACCGCAGCACTCCCTCTGCAAGCCGCCACTGCTCTGTACACCCATGGTTCAAGTTACATCAAAAACAAATGTCCAAATGGAATAAACCAGCCATGGAACTGGAGTTGTACTTGTGTAGCTGAGGTCGTTACGTATCAAACATTTCACCAGAGGCACCGAATGGGTAAAACCCTTTGCTACGTCATGCCCTAATTGAGGATGGGGAAGACCAAACTGACCCTAAACTATTTATGAGCCGTGTGTAGATGAGGGAGGAGAAAACAAAGCTTCTGAGATTACATCTCATCACAGCATAATGTTTAATGCAGAATACAAGCCTTGAAATACCCATGACAGTGCAGAGGAACCCTCCAGATCTTTCAGCCCTGATAGAACGAATATTAAGTTGGAGGTTGGGTAGATATTCTTCAACTACCAGCCTCAAGGTGTCTTGTAACAGTACTTCATTTGCCCGGTTGGTTATCCCCTAATCATTTGCCATTTCTGCTTCCTGATCTTGGAGCTCCATTTGGATCAGAGACTTCCCAGATTATGAACCATCCATAGCACTGTCATCACCACTGGGACATATGGGATGAATTCTGGAGTCTAACCTTACTCTCGCCAGCAGCTTCTATTTTGTCTGAAGATATTGAAGGCCATTCTCTCTTTTTGGTATTTTCTCATAGAGTGAGTATGGCCTTTACCTTCATCTAATCTTGGTTATATTATGGCAAACACACACATCTAGAAGCCTCTGCCAGTGCTATCCATTGTCTGCAACCGATACAAAAATACAGGAAGCTCTAATTTAGAATTCGTAAATTGTATTGTGCATCATCAGTGTACCATCAGTGTGAGCTCTTCAGTAGTTACCAATACATGAAGAATAGTTTTGAACTTCATGTAATTTGTGCAGTGGACTATATATTATTATATATAAATATTAGTGGCTTTAATCGAGGCATATGCCTATATAATAAAATAGCCGCAAACTCCTTCTACCTACTAGTTAACTGAGATAATCCAGAGGTAAAGATGTTTGAGTTAATGCAGCAACAAAATGCACTATCTTATTATGTTGCAAAGTCTATCTCACTATTTGAAATTTAGAAAGAGAGTCAAGACCTAACACTTATATGCAACCAATCTGATTTCATCATGACATTGCTGTCTCCTGTGTGAGTTCAATTATAAAGAGCTTTTATAAATAAATATGAAAAAAAGATTGCCTATCATAACACTTGAAAGAATGCAACATCATAACAGAGAAGGTGTACCTGACCTCACCCCATCCACACAAGCCCTTGTGAACATACATGGATTCCCTGAGGCTATTTAGTAAATCATTTAGATGCACAAAGGCTCAGTAGTGTACTCCTTTTGTGAACAATGTTTTGGATTGAGAATTTGTGTAGCTTTCTCCCTTAAACCGATTATTAAATGATTGGGATTGCTTTTAAAGACCCTTTTATTGGTATCTGTTAGAAGTGGGGGTCTCTAGTGGGCCGAGGTAGGTTCCTCTTTTCAAGTAGGGACCTTTCTTCCTAGTCAGGGCAAGGAAATTACACTCCTAAAAAAACCCTGCTCACCCCTGTGGTAGCTTGGCACGAGCACTCAAACTTATCTCAGAGGCACTGTGTAAAGCATTTGCACACAACCAACAGTAATACAGTGAAAACACTACTAAAGGACACCACACCAGTTTAGAAAAATATCCAATATTTTTATATATCCAAAACAAGACCAAAAAGGAAAAAAATCCAACATACAGTACTTTAAAAAGATGCACTTTGCAAGAATAACTTTAAAAATACAATTTCTTGAAGTTGGTAGCTCCGTCTGGTGCTACCGCGATACTGAAAGCAACGGAATCCAACAGTTTCTGCTGACCGTTGTCAGAGCAGGTCAGCGGTAAGGTCGACAGACTCCTAAACAATAGCTTTTTTGTTGCGGCCAATGCAGCCGGATGTGGCAATTGTCGCACCGATATTTTTTCATCGATATTTTTTAGTCGATATTTTTGTACTTACCTATTTAAGTATAAGGAGTCGATATTTTTGTAGTCCATATTTTTTCATTGATATTTTTCACATCGATATTTGTGACATCAATGTTGTGTCAGTGAACCCTGTTCTGCCAGTTTCTCTTCATTGTAAACAGCTTCTCTTGATTTCAGGCTATGAGTGTTCCTATTTTAAAATAACGTTGACTCCCTCCTGGACCTTTCATTCATTGGATCTAAAACTGAAGGAGAACAGTGCACCTCTCCCCACCCGTATTCCCTGCCCCTTCAATCACAACAAAGGGATAGCTAGATGTATGAACAGTGAATATGTAGGAAGATGTCAGGGGAATCAAAGTGTACAATTTAAATTACAATGGACTGAATATTTAACACTTGAAGTAGCAGGCAATCTAAAAAGCATTTGTGCCATAGAGTGGTTGGATATTCTGAGATTGCTCAGCCCTCTCAAGCCTCAAAATAGCTCACCCTACTATGCTACCTTGCCTGTAACAATATTACCCACTAAAAAGTCATTAGGCAAAAAATGCTGTTGATCCCTTTTTACTTTAGCGACCTAAAGTACTCTTTCAAGTATCTTACACTAGTTGCCAGAGTTGTTCCATACGTTACAACAAACAAATGATGGACGGAATGCTGACAATGCAGACATTCTCCCCCAGTCAAGAGATCTGGGTTAAATCCATCGTTCTTTTGCCCACTACACCACCCCAGTTTAGACATGGCCATATGCAAATCAGTCTTGACCCTGTGCCTCATGGGAACAGTCCAGCCCGAACTGCCAAGCCATGTCTTCCCTGGACCGGAATCAAGCATCCTAGGACCGGTTTCTGGCTATCAGCCGTCATCAGCCAGGATAGCTTGACTCCAGTGGCGTAGTGAGCACGGGTCCCACGTCTGGGAATACCCATCCCACTTAGGGCGAAAAGCGTTACAACAAACAAATGATGGACGGAATGCTGACAATGCAGACATTCTCCCCCAGTCAAGAGATCTGGGTTAAATCCATCGTTCTTTTGCCCACTACACCACCCCAGTTTAGACATGGCCATATGCAAATCAGTCTTGACCCTGTGCCTCATGGGAACAGTCCAGCCTGAACTGCCAAGCCATGTCTTCCCTGGACCGGAATCAAGCATCCTAGGACCGGTTTCTGGCTATCAGCCGTCATCAGCCAGGATAGCTTGACTCCAGTGGCGTAGTGAGCACGGGTCCCACGTCTGGGAATACCCATCCCACTTAGGGCGAAAAGCGTTGCAACAAACAAATGATGGACAGAATGCTGACAATGCAGACATTCTCCCCCAGTCAAGAGATCTGGGTTAAATCCATCGTTCTTTTGCCCACTACACCACCCCAGTTTAGACATGGCCATATGCAAATCAGTCTTGACCCTGTGCCTCATGGGAACAGTCCAGCCCGAACTGCCAAGCCATGTCTTCCCTGGACCGGAATCAAGCATCCTAGGACCGGTTTCTGGCTATCAGCCGTCATCAGCCAGGATAGCTTGACTCCAGTGGCGTAGTGAGCACGGGTCCCACGTCTGGGAATACCCATCCCACTTAGGGCGAAAAGCGTTACAACAAACAAATGATGGACGGAATGCTGACAATGCAGACATTCTCCCCCAGTCAAGAGATCTGGGTTAAATCCATCGTTCTTTTGCCCACTACACCACCCCAGTTTAGACATGGCCATATGCAAATCAGTCTTGACCCTGTGCCTCATGGGAACAGTCCAGCCCGAACTGCCAAGCCATGTCTTCCCTGGACCGGAATCAAGCATCCTAGGACCGGTTTCTGGCTATCAGCCGTCATCAGCCAGGATAGCTTGACTCCAGTGGCGTAGTGAGCACGGGTCCCACGTCAGGGAATACCCATCCCACTTAGGGCGAAAAGCGTTACAACAAACAAATGATGGACAGAATGCTGACAATGCAGACATTCTCCCCCAGTCAAGAGATCTGGGTTAAATCCATCGTTCTTTTGCCCACTACACCACCCCAGTTTAGACATGGCCATATGCAAATCAGTCTTGACCCTGTGCCTCATGGGAACAGTCCAGCCCGAACTGCCAAGCCATGTCTTCCCTGGACCGGAATCAAGCATCCTAGGACCGGTTTCTGGCTATCAGCCGTCATCAGCCAGGATAGCTTGACTCCAGTGGCGTAGTGAGCACGGGTCCCACGTCTGGGAATACCCATCCCACTTAGGGCGAAAAGCGTTACAACAAACAAATGATGGACGGAATGCTGACAATGCAGACATTCTCCCCCAGTCAAGAGATCTGGGTTAAATCCATCGTTCCATACAGCATGCATGACTTTTCACTTTACAACAAAAGATTCCCCTTATCTGACCAACCTTTCTGTTTTGTTTTCTAGCCTTCCTAATGTTCCCTCTATTGGAAATTAACATCTTTTATGTGGTAATACTCCAGATTTTTGCCTTCACCACCTTATTTTTGTGCTGATTTCGTAATTGTTGGCATTATGACACCTGCACACTTTATTCCTGCAAGCCAATGATAAAGTGCATGTGCTCATTTAATTAATGGGCACATTCAATGTACATATAAGGTCCTATTATAGGGTATAACATGTAACCAGGGCCTGTAAATTAAATGCTACAAGTGTTTATAGGACTCTTTGTGCCACCCACTGCTAAGGTAGCACTGTAAAACATATCTCAGGCCTTCCAATGTTGCCCATAGTGCAGTGTTAACCTGGAATTTCAACCTGGCAAAATAAACCTTTTGGCAGGCCTCAAACTGCCTTTTTAATAAGTCACCCCTAATATAGGCCCTACAGGCTCATAGGTGAGGGTGAGGGTGTATGGTATTTATAAAGTAGAACATGTGTATTTAAGTTTTACATGTCCTAACAGTGAAAACCTCTTAAAGTTGTTTTTCACTTTAGCAAGGTTAACTCTCACTAGCACTGGGTTGCTGTATTAAACTTCATAATTGATAACTTCAGTTTGTGAGTAGATTAAAAAATGCTTCTTTCAGTCCATTGAATTGTAATTTAAAATCCTCTTTAATGGCAAAGTAGGATTTTAAGTTACTATTCTGAAAGTGCCACTTTTAGAAAGTTGGCATTTTTCTGCCTAAACCAAATGTGCCTTTCTGCCTGTGTCCAGTATCATGTCATGTGCACCCTATGGCCTGACTTCATTGTGTCCATGACTGGGACTCCATTTTGTCTTAGGCCTATCAGGAAAATGTCAACGTTTTACTTTCTAGATTCTAAAACATGGTGGTCTTTACCTTCCTGGGCAAATTATCTATGTCACATCTCCTTTGACCAAAGAATGTGTCATATCGTTCTGACCCTAATATATAAAGATACCCTGTAGTGAAGTGTAGTAGCCCCGGTAGTGACACACATGAGAGTTCCTCGTGCACTGACTGAGACAGGTGACTTTTCCAAGGTCAAATAACAGTTATAAGCAAAACAGTGTATTGACATATTTCTACCTTATTAGTACGTCTATCTGATGTAATGATTATGTCAATGCATTCCATAAGAAAGAAAACAGGGGTCGATTTACTGCAAAAACCCTCAGAAATCATGGTCAAATTGGACAGCTTTTCGTCCCAGTTTATCATACCAGATTCTGTCTGAGATTCTCCCACCAGAACTTGCCAGATTGACACTCTGCTGCAGATTCCAGTCCTGTGCTGAGTGCTGATAAAGCACCGAGAGGAGAAGAGCTGAGCTTAGCGTTTAGATGCTTCAGGGAACAGGGGACACTCACTTCCAACCTTCCTGATAGTCACAGCACTTTGCTATACACAGGTACGCAGTAAGTCTTCCCCCAAGAAACTCTAGATGCAAGTTAATCTACTTAATGCTCTCGTAGTGTAGCGCACAGAAGTAGGTGTTAGAGTGTTAGGTTGCTAGGTAGATAAATTAGTTTCTCACTATGTTAGAAATGTTAATACCATTCGAATTTTTGGTCGCATGCCTCAGTACTGTATTAATCATATTTTGTTTGGTTAATTTTTATGTACTAAGCAACAGAATAATTAAAATGTTGAAATAAACACTTTTAACCATAAAGTGTCTCTTACTTAATGCAGGACGTGTGTGTGATATTCTAAAGATTGAAATTGGGTTTGAATTACCACTGCAGCCCTGAAATCTTTTAGGACTGTGACTGCAACCCTGTGCTAGGGGATGTCTGAAGGGTTCATGGGACCCCCTTCACTCTCTGCAGGGGGCTGCTGTCAGGAGGCACACTGACAGTGCACCACCTGAGAGCTTCTTTGACTCTGCGCCCGCGTCTGTAATATGGCAAGGGTGAAGATTGAAAGGAATTCCCTCATTTTCATAGGGCACGCCCCTATGCAAATGAGGGAACGCCCTCTGTTGATAGCGATGGCGGTTTAAGTGCGCCAGCACTATCGGTATTATAGATGGAGATTCACAAGCGTCTGAGCCCCCTTCTAAAATACCAAAGGGCCCCGGGAGCGCGCAAAGCGGGCACAAACGCCTATTGCACCCCAGGGCACCTTATGTAATACAGCCCCAGGTGTTGAGTTCCCCTCATATACTTGGAGATGCCTTGTATTGGGGCGTTTCCTGGGGGTTTAATGTTGGGACTGGAACAACAGCCCTGGTCCTGCTTACCCTCCACCTGGTCAAAAGTCTTGAGGATTCTGATATCAGAGATCCGGGTTCAGGGGTCAGATTATTGATGACTGAGGGAGGCAGTCCACTGAACCATAAGCCAGTAGTCCCTGAGTAGGCCCAATACAAATACTGCACCAATGTGCTCAAAAACGTACCTTGCTAAGCATCCTCTTGTCCCCAGCTTCTCATACTCTGCATCCTGTTGTATAGTTTCAGTTTTTCAAATGAAAGCCTTAACACCAGTTGCAAACTATTCTTCTCAAGGTTTCTGTACTGGAACCCTTCCTATATGCTGCCCTTTTTAGTCAACCTGTCGTGAGAACTCCACCATACCTGGGGTAAACCCTGGTAGATTTACCTAGCCCCCATAGGAAACCGTAACATTGGCTGAGAAATGGGAAATGGCCGTGTTTCTCACTCTGCCCTGTGAGGTTCATTCACAGCAATGTTAGGGAGTTTAGAATCTTTGTTAAGTCTGAGAATCTCTTGCTCTTTCAGGCCGGAGATATGAGGGGTCCCTCCCTAAACTTTAAAATCAGTGTACACACAAACTCTGCAATTTTCTAAGTCTTAATTATACATTATTTGTATTCAAATTGAGTAAAAATTCTCACCATAATAATAAATATCTCAGAAATTATGAATATTATCATAGTGACTGAAACATACACCCCAGACATTGTTTATGACACATCCCTCAGCAACTACTCTAAAACGTCCCCGATTGCCTTGTGGACTTGCATCGCTACTACTGTTTAGTTTTTATATAACTATATGTATAAAAATATAGTTTAGTGTAAAGACTTTGTAGATCTGGAAAAACAGCTCAAATTGACAATGATATTGTGCAGGCGGCAAATGAAGTTCTTTAAAAAATGCATATAGTGAGCACATTTTAAGCAGCTGTGCAGCAACCATCTAAAACCTTTGAAGTGCACATGCTGTTTCTTTTTTAAATTACTAAATAAATTGCATTATAGTAATTCAATTTAGAAATACGCAAAGGCATGAAGTTCTAGCTGCTGGTCAGAGATACGCTTTCTAAGGTTATTGTTTGTTTTTAAGTTACCAAAATTCCCGAGTATTGAATTCCAGAGTTACACTGTTTAGATTATGACACTTTATGAATTACTCTTACAGCAAGCAAGATAATTAACGGGTTTAACTGTTGCCTCTGGCATCTAATGTGCCCTCTCGGTGACAAGATCGAATTCCAGTAATGCCAACTCAGCTTTCCATTCTCCAAGGTTGGTAAAATGAGTACTATTATATTGGCTAATGTTTACATCTGTTCTTTACAATGCCCAGAACCGACAGGAGTGTGGTATGGAACACAACATAAACAAACATTAACAGAGCTAACAAGGATTTTTGTATACATGAAAGTGCCTGTTCCTTACTGATTGGCGAGTTCGTGGGTGTGGTGATGTAGATGTGTGAATGTGTGATTGTGTGAATGTGAAAGTAAACAATGGATGACTGAATATATCATGAGAGACTAAAACCTATCTATAAGGGGCATAGACATGAAAATAGGTTTCACATCTTCCGCTATTCAATTTATTAGCTCCATCCACTGGCCAACACATGTTTTGCAATGTAAAATTGTTTCTTCAGGGCAACAACAATTCACTTTCCAATGTATCCAATTTAGCGAATTGATAGCTTCCCTTGCATGTATCAAACACAATAATCACATCGGATTACCTTCTCTTACTTTTCCGCCATATGCTTTCTCCAAAATGTATTGGTTATACCAGGAAGCAATAAAGAATCAAGAGGTCCTGTTCTAGATATTTTATTGAGAAACCATATGCAGGCCGTAAAAATGTAGTTATTAGTTGAGAGGGTTCAGGGCCAAACATAAATCATACCACAAAGGTCACCAAATAAACACATGCTTGGACCTCTGGTAGCTTGGCACAAAGCAGTCAGGCTTAACTTAGAGGCAATATTAAATTATTTATGCAGCACTCAAGCAGTAATAAAGTGAAAACACAACGCAAGAGAAATCCCAAATTTTAATAAATAAAATAACAACAAATAGACAAAAATCCAATTAGTAGAAATTCATAGTAGTTATGATTTTTCAACATTTCAGGTAAAAATAGCACCAAGAAGCTCAAAGTACCTCTCATGATTATCTAGTTGCACTAGATCGGGTCAAAGTCACAAGTTCAGGCTAACCACAATGGAGTGTGGGCCAGCTACAGGGATCAGGAATGTAAGGGTGGAGCGTTTACCTTCTCACACAATCCAGTTCACGCAAGGAGCTCAGTAGGAGCTTCACGTTGGCAGACATGGCAAAGAATTCATTGTTGGAACTTCATATTGGCTGAAGAGGTCATTGCTAGTGCGAAGAGCAGGTCGCTGTTAGAGCTTCACTATGGTGGGAGACACAGGCGGTCATTTTGCTGTCACAAGGAGCCCAAAACCTCTGGATTTTCACCTGGAACCCAGTTCTTGCAGTTTGGAAGAGTACACTGGGACACCAGTCAAGGGTCCAGGACCTGAGGAGGCCCCTCTTGGGGGTTAGGACTCACTCCAGCATAGGCCAGCAGCAGTGTCCTGCAGGTCTAGTCGGTGTTGGTCAGCTGGGCATTTGCAGGGAAGGTCCCTGGAAGCTTGTTGCATCCCTGAACCTCAAACAGGAGGTCAGCCAATTGACTCTTGGGCTCACTTCTGGGATCCTGGGATCAAGGCAAGCAGGTCCAATCTAACTTCTTTAGACAGCATGGAAGTCCTTCTTCTGAATCTTCACAGGTCTAGGAGTGCTCTGAGGAGGCGTGTTGAAGTTACCACTTTTATACCGGGTGACAGCCTGTATGTGAGGGGCACCCTCTTTGTCTACACCCAAAATGGTTCTGCTCATTTATTATCCTTCTCCTGTCCATGCTAACAAAGGCCAGGCAGGTCCATGTGTCAGCTGCTGTTCCCAGTGACAGAGCAGGCACTATCAGAAGTCAGAAAGGGGGTGGGCACAGCCCCTAGGTTACCCTTTGAAGAACAGGAAAGACTGAGTAAAACCCCCAGGTTATCATGCTCAGACGAGGAACATCCTTCCCACTCCCAAGGCCCTTTAGTCCTCTGTCTGGACTGACTGTTGTGAAAACTAAGTCTATAAACTTAGTTGGACAAGGTCTGATTTTCCCACCTATGGAAGCTGAAACTTAGTACAGTGTACAAACACTTACACGTCAAAGTCCAGGTTTTTGTAGCCCTATACAACCTCACTCAACTCTCTGGTTGATGTGATGTCAGTGTTTTCTAGGTAGCTAACCCGCCTGCAAGGGGATCTCTAAGCCCCTTTGAAAGTGCAGGAGGGTGCTGCTTGCACTGTGAAAACATGGAGCAGCTGCTCCGTGTTTTCACATGAATGTCCTGCCCCCAGGTCAGCGCAAGTTCACGGCTGCCCCCAGGGCAGCGCATTCACCATAATGGGGCGCATTGGCCTTGTTAGCGCCCGGAGCACCTTTTCAAAGATGCACTGGGCACAAACAATGCTAATGGATAATACGGCCCCTGGTCAAGCAGACCACGTCTGGAGTCACACAACACGACAGCAGGATTTCAGAATTCCACATGAATAGACAGTCATCTTTAGTGCAGTCATATTTAAATCGCACCCAAGGCTTTGTCTGGGGCTTGCCTTTTTAGACCTCTGATTGAGGAAGTACATGCTCACCAATCAGAAGCGACCGCATTCACAGAACGAAGACGCAGAACGAAAAGGACTACACACTAAGGGACTGTCTGCCATTGACAATGTCACGCTCTCCCATCGTGGAAAATGTTCAAATAAAAACTTTCAAATAAGACAAGAGCATCTCCATTCTATAAGTGACAACCGTTTTATAAGTGACATCACACAGATGCTCAAATGGAAGACAAACACTTTACTTCACCTGACCACACTACATTCAACCAACTCAGAGGGCACAATGCATCCCTTGAACTGAAACAAACTCTGGACCAATTTATAAGAAGAGATCGGTAGATCTCTACCAAAGCTCTTTAGAGTTCTAGGTCCTGAGGAGAACCCCATCAAACAATTTTTTGGGTTTGTAACGCGTAGACCAATATATGACCACACAAGTGTGTGAAAGTACACTATCAAACTAACCGTCATTTTCATTTTTGTAAAGACATTTTGTGGAAAGATTGCTGAAGTCATTTTGGGTACCCTGAGTAGTACAGTTTGGTCACTGCCCAGACCAAGGTTGTTGAGAAAATTATTTTTCTGATAGAGATTTGCAACCAACTTGGGCCTTCTTTTTTCCTTCTTCAATTTTTCCTTTATTGTTCACTTTTTTCAAAAATTTGGAACTTGAGCTTGTTCAGGTTTTTAAAAAACAAATGTTGGATTTGTTGTCTATGCCATGTTTTGTGTTGTCCAAAAAGTTTAAAGTATAATATATGTAATATATGCGATGTATGTGTCAAAATAGGTGTGGTTTTTGTCAAATTTGTACAATGGTTTTGTGTTAACCAGTGATAATCCTCATAAATTAAGTTATCCCTTTGAAGCTTAAACATAATGGGCCCGATTCACAGAACTAACTTAAGACAAAATCCTAAACTTACTAACCATTTCGGTGTTCACAGAAGGCACTTACTAATTTTGGTATTCACAGAAGGCACTTACTCATTTTGGTATTCACAGAAGGCACTTACTCATTGATGAGTAAGTGCCTTCTGTGAATACCAAAATGAGTAAGTGCACTTACTTATTTTGGTATTCACAGAAGGCACTCCACTGTCAGCTGCTCTAGGACCCATATTCAATTAATTTCAATTCAAAAGCATTTCTTAATAGCATTGCTACCTGACGGACTTCCCACCGCTAAGTGGTCTGCCAGCCTTCTAAGACATTGTGATTACACAAACAAGTATGTTTTAAGCTGTTTCCTGAAACTATACATTTTCATTCTGCCTATGCACTGATGGAAGAGTATTCCATAATTTGGGGGCTGGGTATGCAAACAAATGCCCCCCACGCCTTGCATTCTTCACCGTTGGGACAACAAGCAAATTTAGGTTCCCAGATCTTAAGTCTCTAGTGGGACAGTGTGGGTGCTTTACTTGTTGCAAAATTTGTAGCCCTTTCCTATGCAATGAATGATGGGCCAGGCAGAACGCTTTAAGTTTAAATTGAATCCTTTTTTGTATCAGCAGCCAATGCAGCATGGATAGTGCAGGTGACGCAGTCTGATGCTTTAGGATTCCCAAAAGCATCTGAGCAGCAGGATTTTAGATAACTTGGAGTTTCTTAATCACGGATTTCGGACAGCCCAAATATTGGAAGTCACCCTTGTCTAGCCGATATAGTACCAAGCCGTGTACAACCACTCTTCTTGCAGGACTTGTCTGCCAGCACACCAGCTTCCTGAGGGTTCTCAGAAGACCAGAGCATGTTGATGACAGCTTTCTAGCCTAGGCTTCCATAGTGTGTTTGCTATCAATGATGATGCCCAGACTTTTTACTTCTGACTTGGAGGACGGGTGGTCTTCTAAGGACGTGGGCCATCTCAGTTCGCCCGATAAGGAGGGATTATTACCAAGTACTAATACCTCCGTCTTGTCACCATTAGGTTTTAGGCAGCTGGCTGCCATTCAATCTGCAACTTCTATTAGGCAGGAATTAGGTTGCCCCGATATTGGGAGTGAAAATAATCATTGTGTTGTCAGCCTATGACACCATTGACACCATTGAGAAACCATGAAAGCATATGATGTCTGCAAGTGGGCGGACATAAAGATTAAATAGTGTGGGTCTCAGGAAGGATCCCTGTGGAACCCCACATTTTAGGCAATGGGAGGCTGAATAAAAAAGTCCTTCACTTACTTGAAAACGTATGTTGCTTAGGAAGGAGGTGATCCATTTTTGTTCTCAACCAACAATCCCAATTTCTTCCAGCACTTTAAGCAAAATTGGATGGAAGATGGTGCCAAATGCTGCACACAGGTCACGCAAAATGACCATGACTGATCCCCTTTGTTCCGTACAGCATTCCCCCAGACTACCCAAGACCTATAGAAAGTTATATCAACGACACTATGGACTGCAGTTTCCATGTCGCCTCCTCAGTAGCTAGTCTAAGAAGGTAAGTGGTCTTGACAGATAGCCTGTTTCCTGTTGATTGACTGAATTGGTTTTATGTCTGAAGAAAAAAAACAATGTTGGTGAAAGTAATACTTTTGTGAGAGGGAGAGATAGAACACTGCTGAAGTCTCACTAGGAAGCTATTGCAGTTTTTAACTTGCGGGTCACTAGGGTATAGGTTAGTGACATAGCAGTCCTGAGGGGGAAGTATAGATAATTCCTTCTAATATTAAATAGTTGAAACTAGGCAGATCAGCCATGATAAAGAATTGAAGTCTAGTTGAAGTGGGACAGAACGTTTCTCCAAGTTCACTGGCTGTGAGGGTGGTTAGTGGATCTGGGAGAATGGCAGTATGAAAGGAAAGCGTTGTAAGAGATAAGGAAATGGGAAAGTATATTGCCTCGGTTTTTAAATATGAGTGGAGCATAAGTGATTTGAGGGCCACTGAGCTCACAAATGTATATACCCAGTATTCAGAGTTCCATTACATGGTAATGAGATGATGGGTGCTGAAAGATCTGTGGAACAGACCTTCAGAACTCCAATAAACTAGATGGGTCACAAACTATTCAGTTGTGTAAACACACATGCCATGCCTGCCACAGCCTTTTTTTATTTAATGACTTTCCAGCCATTATAGGAAAACATTTGAGGAACTTTGGGAATAGTATTGGTGTTAGAACAAGGCGTGATTAGCTGGTGCAAAACATCCTGGCAGAAATAAAATTTCTACTGGGTATTGACTGTAATTGCACATCTGATTTAAACCTGTGCAGAAGTTAATTGGGAATAACTGTTCAAACCCTATTTGCAATTTTGGGGAATTGTATTACTCCTTGTGTACAGTTTGCAAGAGAACTTATTGTTGTGACCCACTCCGTGATCTGTGGGGACCTAGTAGGCCTCGTATTTGCATACGCAGTTGTAGGACAATAGACACTTAGACACTGTGGTGGTAGCATCGTGGTTGGACCACAAGCAACCTATTCCCATTTATTAACTCCCCCATGGCCACGCCTGACCAGGGGATGATGTGTATGCACATCTGGGGTTCTTCAAAATAGCAGGACCGCTGACCTTCTACATCCCTCTCCATCTCGGTCTTGAAGAACATAGGTCCTTGTTTCAACATGCAAAGCCTTTGAGCCGTCAACCTGGTTGAGGGTTCGGCCAGAAGTTGTATCATTGGGACTGACTATGAAGGAGCGGCTCACTGGCAGGGGCTGCACTCTGGGGAGCGCATTGTTGGTTTGCGTTGGTATTCACTTGGCTTCGACCCCCATTAATGCTCTCAGAGGAGTCACCGTCCTCGTACTCCGGCCAGCTGGTACTGTCCTCATCATTACCTGAATTTGAGGAGAGTGGTATTACCTCTTTGAACCATGAGATATTTCTTGAGACCTCTTCTTGCCCTTTCCTAGCCATCACCTTGGTGGCGTCGTTCTCAATGACTGTCCATATTCCAGGCTCATATGGTGTCCTGAACTCCCCCCCACACAAACCCCCCCAGCAGCAGTCTTTGATAATGACAGAGTCCTTGGCTCGAAGCGATCTTGGCGGGCTCGGCGGTGTACGATGGCTTGCGTGTTGCACCTTTCGCAACGTGCTTATGCTTTCTAGGCAACATGAGGTGGTGCCCATCCTGGGTACGTGGGAATGAGGTCCCTCCTTGGCCCGTTTAACATCAGGGTCCAAGGGGTTTGTTGAGTCAAGCAATGGGGCATGTTCTGATATTCTCTGAGAAATAGGTGGAGGTGTCGTTCGGGATCAGCCTGTTCAAGTGAGGCAATGCGTAGTGCTATGATTAGGGTGTGCACAAACATTTCCACATCGCCGTTTGCCTGCAGACACTGCAGGGTGATATGGTAGTGTTGGATCCCTTGCTGTTTGAGGACCTCAGAGAACTCTGCTCCATGGATCGGAGTTCTGTTGTCGCTCCTGATTTCTGCCGGGA
This sequence comes from Triturus cristatus, assembly GCF_964204655.1. Lineage (NCBI taxonomy): Eukaryota > Metazoa > Chordata > Amphibia > Caudata > Salamandridae > Triturus > Triturus cristatus. Next base: position 840,954,804 of record NC_140582.1, on the reverse strand, counting down.
GGGCGAAGGTTGCGAACACTTTCTCTAGAACTGGGGCCACGTGGATAAATGCCGGGGAGGTAACCACCTCTACAATAGGGTACTTAGAGTAGACGTCCATGATAACGAGGGTTGTCCTCCCATCTGGCAAGCTTCCAATGTCCATTCTTAGTTTCGACCAGGGCTCGGTACACGGTTCTTCGGTGATCACTGGTGCTGGCCTTTCCGGTGTGCTCATCATCTGACATGCCCGGCACCTTCGCACAAGATCTTCAGCCATTTCCTCTAGCCCCGGGAACCACACTTTTTCCCCCATCCTTGACTTCATCTTCATGATGCTTTGGTGTCCTCCGTGTGACCTGGTGTCTGAGGGTCTTGGGATTACAATGCGAGATACTCGCAATAAGATTCCATTTTGTGTGGTGCTGAACTCGTCTCGCATCTTCCACATCTTTGTCATGTTCTCTCTGTCTTCAGGCACCTAGTCGTTAGCATCCTGAAGGAAGCCTCTCCATGTTCCACTCTGTACAGCGTTGTGCACTCGGGTAATAAAGGGGTACAATTCACCGCTTTCATGATATCTTCCAGACTTAAGGCATGCTGCACTCGAAACCATCAGGATGTAGGGTTCTACCTCATCTGAACTGTTATGCTTCTCGGAGGGCGTGGGGTGGTGACAGAAAGTCAGCGGGGTTCTTTGCTTCTGGCCTGTAGACCACCTCCATTTGATAATGTTGCAGTAGGATGACCCCTCCACGGAGGTGTGTGAGGAGCTGACCCTCTAAAGAGTGATACCAGAAGCTGGTGATCGGTGACGATCTTAAAGGGCTGTCCGCTCATCTACAGGTGGAAGTGCCTGCAAGCCCACTTGATTGCCAGGGCTTCCCTCCCGATCTGTGCGTACAATGCCTCTGTGGGTGTCAGTGCCTTGCTTGCGAACGCTACGGCTGCCCATCATCCTGGCTCTTGTTCTTGAGCAAGCACGGCTCCTAGCCTGACCGGGCTGGCATCTACCAGCAATTCTTCTTCTCGCAGCTCCAGACCCATCTTGCGTTTGTCTTTGGGAGAGCTCTCAGTGGTTCCACCAGGGTTGCGAGGTCAGGATGATCCTCCCGCAATCCATGGCCATGCCAAGGAAACTCCTCACTTCGGAGGGTGTGTTGGGCGCCGCTGCTTGTTTGATTGTCTATGACTTGCGGGGAACAACTTGGATTCCTCCTTGGTTAAAGATGTACCCGTATAATTCAAGGGATGGCTGAAAGGAGCACTTGTCCCTGTGTAGCCTCACTCCGTGCTCGCTGAGGTGCTTCAGGGTGTCCTTCAGGTACTTGTGGTGCTCCGCTACTGTGGAGGAGTGAATTAGTATGTCATCACTGACGTTCAGGACACCAGGGAGGCCAGACAGGGTTTTGCATATGATGTTTTGAAGAACCTCGGAGGCTGGCGAGATTCCAAAGTTCAAACGCTTGTATCGATACAGCCCCAGGTGAGTGCTGAAGGAGATGATGTACCGGCTTTCTTCCGCCAGAGGTATCTGGTGGTATCCAGCATTGAGGTCCAGCTTTGAGAACCACCGAGCTCCGTTGACATACGCTATGATGTCGTCAATGGTTGGTGTGATGTGTTGTTCCTGTGTGATGACGTGGTTGAGTAACCGCATGTCAATGCACAGACAGATTTTTCCAGGTTGTTTGGATTTCTCAGCGATCACCGTTGGGGAGACCCATGGGGTCGGTCCCGAAACCTTCTCTATGGCACCTTGTTGTTCTAGCTTTTCAAGTTCTTTCTCGACCACCGGTCGGAGGTGGACCAGAATGCGGCGGTGCCTGAGTGCTACTGGTGTGACTGAGGGGGTTGATGTGCAGTCTAATCAGGGTGCACTTGAGGCAGCCCAATCCTTTAAATAGCTCTTGGAATTGGTCCAGTAGCTCTTTGATTTGGTAAAACTGTACACTCTTGGCAAAGGACACTGGGCCAAGGTCTTTTGCGGTGTGGCCTTCAATTAGTGTGTCCGCCTCTTGGTCGAAGACGTGAATTGTCGTCCTAACTTCTTGTTTGTCAGACTGTATGGGTACGGACATCCGCCCTTTGAGGGGTAGCGGCGATTGACTCCCATAGGTGATGAAGATTTTGGTTTGGGATGGTGTTAGTTGTGGCTTGGGTCGGAGGCGATTGTACTGCTGGATCCCCATATCATTGACTGACACTGCAGTGTCAATGATGGCTTTTACCTCTGACCCTGCCACACGAACAACAGATGTCGGCTGCGGTTTCCTGCGCCGCTTCTGTTCCCGCGTGAAGGTGATAAGGAAGGGCTCTTTCTCCTCTTCTTCCGTGGCGGACTCTTTGAGGCAGTGTTTTGTCTTCCCTGCTCCCCTTTTGTCATCTTGGTGTGCTAGGTTTGTGATGGATAGTTGGTGCACCGTCTTTGTTGGTGGTCTGTTATCTTTAACGCCTTTGCTTCGGGTCTTTTTTCTGCAGACTGATGCAAAGTGGTTAGGGATTCCGCAATTGAAGCAGGTGCGGCTCTAGTCTGGGCATTCGCTGTTGGGGTTTTCTTCTCTGCCGCATACCAGCACTTTGACTTTGTTGTTGGGAATCTCTGTCCCCTGGTAGTGTCATTCCTGCTCTTCATCCGCACAGCGTCGGCCCACTCTATCTTGACATTTGCTGATTTCTCTGGGGCCCATGTGATGGCCTGGTTCATTTCTTTGGCCTGTGTAGTGGACAGGTCATGTGTTCGCGCCAAGATTAGAATATCTTCCAGGGCCGATAATGGGTTGTCACAGAATTAGGCCTCTCAGCACTTTGTCTCGCACCCTTGGATGACCTGTGCCCAGATTTCTTTGGGCTGGTCGTCTACCGTGTAGGTGCTGGCTTGTTCATGTAGCCTGGCGTAGAAAGTGTTGATGGACTCCCCTTTTTGTTGTTGGGCTTGGCACAGTTTGAATCTCTCGAAGTCTGGGTTGAGCTGCAGGTCGAAGTGTGCATTGAGCGCCCCACTGCAGCATCGTAGTCCGTGGCGGGGCCTGTGATTGGTAGGTGTTTGAAGAATTTGTAAATTTCTCCTTCATAGTGGAGGAGCAATGACCTCTTGACCGCTCCATTGGTCTCTCTTGTGGCGACAGAGTAGTTTTCTAGTCGCTCAATCCAAATCTTTAATCATGGGGAAGCGGTCGCAGGATCTGCTAGCTTGCTGAATGGTGGTAGCACCCCTGTGAGGGTGTGTTGCACTTGGGCATGTAGCTGGGGTAGGGCTCGGGCTTCGTCTGCCATGCTGGGTCCCCTTGTGGTGTATCTGGGTGCTTGTGGCTTGGCTTGCTTTTCAATGTATTCTTTCTCCATGTCTTGCCTCTTATTTAGTTTTTTCCCCCTCTCTTCGTCCTTGTGGTTGTATTACTATTCCTCCCTTTTTAGGTCGAGCATTCGAGACCTCTTGGATATACTTTAGTATATACTTATATGTGTATGTACATTGTGGGCTCTGGAGATCAGCCCTAGGACTTGTCTCCTTCCACTTAGGAACTTTTTTTTCTGTTCAACTGCCTCTGTTTAACTGTCTTAATAGAAAACAACCAGCAGAGGTCAGTAAAATACCAGAATTGCTTTCTGCTTGGGGACTTTCCTTTTTTGTAAAATTCTTCTGGCAACTGCCTCTATTTAACTTTCTTGATAGAAAACAACCAACAGTGGTCAGTAAAATACCAGAATCACTTTAGCATTCTCTAGATTCCAGTCCATAGAAATTGTCTTCCATGAGCACCTGTAGACAATAATATTTTATTCAAATCTTGCATTTTCAGTGATATGACTACTGAAGGCCCTGATTTTATATTAAAAACAGCTTTGGACTCTCCCATTTTCCGCTGAAAGGCAATATTTCTCTCCATGTGTTCCCATACCTGGTGCGTCACGCAGTTTGGCGCTTATTTTCCCTCCATGTTAAAGAACAGTAGATGTTTTAGCACCCAGGCTAATGTGCTGCATAGCTAAACACATATAAGGTCCCAAAGGTGAGACGGATTGCATTGCAAATGCTTGTTTTTCTTTATTATGCCTCCTAGGGCCTAGGAGCAGCAGCTGGTATTGATGTGTCTTCCTTCTTTTTTTTTCTCTTCCCCCCGGGACTTCAAGCTTCCTCCCGGGGACTTGGGTTGCTGTCTGCCCTGTTTTCTGGCTCACCAGGCCTGGTGCGGGCCTCTTCATAGGCATGGGGCCTTCGGGAGCCTATGCCCCGTTGCGCGGTGGGCAGGGCTTAGCCATGCATCCTACTGCCCGCGGTGTGCTGGTTCAGCTTACCGGCCGCAGTGTCATCGGCCGCCCACGCAGTCCTCCCTGTTGCCGTGACGCCGGTCTGTTCTGCCCACTGGACGTCTGCAGCCATGATGCGGTCCTGGTTTGTAGGCGCGTTCTCTATTCTTTGCTGGTGGGGTGCTGTGCCACTCGGTTGTGGTGGTGCACGGGTCACGTCCCGCCCTCATCACCAGTGTGGTAATCCACTCCGTGATCTGTGGGGACCTAGTAGTGCTCGTATTTGCACACGCAGTTGTAGGACAGTTATGCACACTAAGACACTGTTGTAGTGCTGCAGATCGGCACATATAAATTCTCCCTACTTCCACGGACAGAGTAAATCCACAGTCACACGCACATACACTCATCATACTGAAATTCACACTATTACTCTATCCACACTGAATATAGGAGAGAAACCTAAACCAATCTGCATCTAAACGAGGTCAATGCGACCATAAAGATATTGTCCTGAGTCATGATTTTAAACATAGGAAATACATTTGAAACTCAATAAATGACAAAGAAATAACCACCCGACACTGGAATTCAAACAAATGGTTGTTTATCTAAATTAGTTCAAATGAAAGTCAATCAATAGTAAATCATTATTCTCATAGTTACCTATTCTAGCTAAATGGGTCAGGACAGGTCTCTCAGTAAAGTCTCTCGAGCTGCCGTCCTCAGCATAGGTTCAGGAAGAAGTGGCCTCAAAAATCCGAAATGCTAAAAAACTACTCTCTAGTCTAGTAATATTTATAGCAATACTAGCGAAATAAAAGTATCAAACAAATTCTGAATGTCCGTTGAGCCGCTGAGCAGAGCGAGCAGGAAAGGATGTCACTTGGTAACATTTTGGAAAACCTCCGTTCAGGAAAAATCACAAAAATAAAAACACGGAAGAAGGAAACTCGAGTTTGCAAGCGATACATTTATGAATGCTCTTCCTTGGTACCATAGCAGAGCCATACCAGCCCGGAGCTGCTGTCCTCACGGCAACTTTTAAATCAGACAGAGGCTGTGGTCAGGTGACTTTCAACCATGTTCAGCAAGGCCTCTCGTCACATCTCAATCACTCGAGCGCAGGCTGTAAATAGCAGCCATCTTTGTTTAGGCCAAAACAGACCATCTTAATTAAAAGAAACACAAAACAACGTTACCACATCATAATGATTATACAGTGTTAATCCCCACTAATACCCTTATGTGTATGTAATTACCTAGCCGTCTGCAACACAAAGAAGCATTAGCACACGTTATTTTAAAGCGCAAACACGAAACAAATAGCACTTTTGCAATACTCATTTAATTAAATTGCACATATTATTAAGCAACATATATGCATTCCCACGTGTAGTTTCTCTCTTTAGTAATGTTGGTTAATTAAGACTTTTAACGAAACTAATAATTAGTCATTATAAATTAGTAATTTTAATCATAACATATAATCAAAACTGGAGCTTAAAACTCGATAAATTTTCAACAGAAAACTCTGCTCCAGCAATCCCCCCTTTGGTGATATATTATCACCACAAAAACCAACCCAAAAAAAAAAATTTTGTCCCAATTTTTAGGAGAAATTGAAAATGTCTTTTATGACACAACATTAAACACCAGACTCTCTCACATCATCCCTCTTCGACTCCAAGTACACACTCTCCCTCAATTCTTATAATTCTATTTCTTGTGGATCTCTCCTTGATCTCTTTTGTTTCTTTTCAACATTTCCTCTAATTATTCTCTTTTTCCCTCTCCTGTTTTTACAACACAAACACCCCAATCTTAATATTAATAAAGCAACAATTACACATGTCAATGGAAATAATATTTTACCAATAATGGTACTACCTATCTTAGCAATAAAATTCTTAACAGCAACTATCTTATTAGCTATTTTAGTCCAGATACTTTCAGCTTCCAGTGGTACTAATTCTTCATGCAAATCAGTAATATTTTTAATATAGACCTTTAGGTCTCTGCTTTCGTCAGGAATGTAAGTGCAACAATGTTGAAATTTCAGCATTCCACAAACTCCACCCTCCTTGGCCAATAGAATATCAAGGGCAAGTCGATTTTGCATAGACATGGCACGTACTGCAATCATCTCCGTATTTACCAAAAGAAACCCTCCAGCGGTACTTGTCGATAAGCGATCCACCACTGTTGACAGTTTCCGAATTCCATATGCATTTAAAGAAATTCCCACTGCTGGAATTAAAGCTCCAAAAATATCACCCACGATTTCTGACCAAGTTTCTCTCTTAAAACGTGTTAGTAGATTAATGTGTTCTACATCTTCTATCCTATCTATATGAAAAATCTTTGGAAAGACCAGGCCCACATAACACGTGCCATACCAATGGCCAGGCAACTTGTAATAAGCCTTGTTCCCACAAACATAATACACTCCTGGGAAAACTGGATCTTCTCCACCTTTAAAACCCCATCCTGTCGCAATGAAGTATGTATCATGACACTCACTAGTCCCAACAAAATGACTATCATATTGGGATCTCCTTCTGGTAATGCATAGTTTACCCTTCTGTGGTGCATCTAAAGCCAAAGTTGGACTGGCCCCATTCCTCAACTCCTTTCCCATTTCAATATCCCATATTGTCTCACTCTCTTCATATTTCCCTGCCTTCTTATGCATGCTCACTCTCCTTTCCTCTACCAAGTCTAGGAAAGCCTTCTCTTCTTCTTTCAAACTGCAAGTTAAATTGTTTCTAAAAATGTAATCTAATGTTAATTCTTCTGCCTCAATAAAAATCTCACCAAAAATGTTAGCTTCTTTAGCTGGATTCAACTTTTTGTTCATAGGCAATTGCCCAAAAATGTTATCTTTGTTAGACATCTCATAATCTATTTTCCCTAACAAATAAAAAACACTACTTAGCACACTGCATGAAATTCCATACGTAGCTGGTAAATGGTGATAAGTAACACCCTCTGAAACGGATGCAGGTAATTGCATACAAACGTAGCAATCCCTAACTTCCATTGTCTTTACGTATTCGTATAACAACTTTGAAAAAACATTGCTAGAAAAATCATTAATCGACCTATCTTTATGTATGTAAATGTTACTAATTCTAGTCGGAACTACTTTCTGTGAACTCTTCTCTACATTGGTCACATTTTCAGTATGTATTCCAAAAGTATCTATTGTAACTCTAAAAGTAACTAATAAAGCTAGTACACCCCATAATAGCATTAATAATCCAGTACAGCAGCAGCACATTCTACACCATCTTTTCAAAAAGGCACATCTACTTTGATTATTCTCTGTGTTAGCCATTTTACTACTTTGGCAGTGTCTTTTGACTCAGCCTCTTCTACTCCACTACTGAGTTTTAGAACTCTAGATTATTTCACACAGCTAATTTCAGATTTTCTCTTTTCACTTTTCTCCAAGTGACTCCTTTAGTTCACTCAATTTGGATTTTCATCACTTTTCACTTCTTCTTCAGCAACATCAAATTGTATCAGATCTTCAACAACATCCTGTGCATCCGACTCTTCTCCAATGTCAGTCAGGATAACTTTCAGGATTCCAACAGTTTTCTCTTCAACCACTTCTCGTACGGTCCCCTCTGGATTTCCTTGACTCTCTGCCTCTTCGCCTTCAGACAGTGCCACGTACGTCCATTCCGGTGACCTATACTTCTGGTTAGGTTTTCTGATTCTCTTGATCTCCTCTGGTTCTTTTGAGACCTTTTGTTTTTCACCTTTTACTTGATTCTGACTAGACACCTCGTTCACCTGTTCAGCTTTCGATGAATTTGCTCGTGTCAGTCTGTACCTCAGCCTCTTTATTCTATTGGACCAAAGATCTCCTCTTACAACCCTTTTTGGTCTCACTTCTTTATTATTTCTTTCTCCGATCCAAGTTCTCTTTCTCAGAACTCGACCCTCTGATTTCTCATTCTCACTCTCATCCGATTCTGTCTCATTTGCCTCTTGTTCTTCAACAGTTTTCTTTCGCTCCACAGTCTTTTCCACCACCGATTGAGACTTCCCTAATTCTGTCCCTCCTCGGGTCTCCGACACACAATCTTCTTGCTGTCTACTTGTCCCTTCACCTAGCTTATCAGGAATGTTTCCTACACCTCCTCGGGGGTCTTCCGCAATCTGTCCCTCTCTATCTTCTTCTGACCCTGCTTCTTCAGGTGTAATCTCAAGTGGATTTTCAACCTCCTCATCTGATTCAGGTGTAGTCTCTGTGGAGTTGCTCTTTTCTCTTCTTTCTTCTCCACTGCTTGTTGGAACTTCAGGCACTCTCACAGAATCAGATCTCACCTCTGAGACTCTCAATGTTTCTCTTGAAGCCTCTCTTGGAAAGAAAAAAGAATCACCTGACTCTCTTTCTCCTTCACCCCTTTCAGGATTCTTTTTTCTTCTCACTGGTTCAGTCTCCGCATCATCACTGGAATCTGACTCTTCAAAATACTCCTTACCAGTCCCATCCTTTGGATTTGGAACTCTTAGAGTATGACTTGCATGCACCCAGTTTTTCACACCAGCAGACTTTACTGCAGTCGTTGTAGTCAGAATAACTTGTCTTGGCCTTCCCCACCTTGGAACCAAGCAATTTCTTCTTCTGTGCACCTTAATCCTCACCCAGTCCCCTGGACTCAGATCATGGGCTTGCTTCTTCTCAAGTGTGGTAGCGTCTTCTCCAACCTGGTGAAACACAGAATGAACTGCGTCAGCCAGGCCTTTACAGTAATCCAAAATCATGTCATCAGTTATTGTCATCAACTTGTTGATAGGCACAAATGCATGTCTCATCGCACGTCCCATTAATATTTTGTGCGGACTCAAACCTGTAGTTCTATCTGGAGTAGACCTAATAGTCATCAGCACTAGAGGCAAGACATCAGGCCATTTCATTCCAGTGGATAAACACATCTTACCAATTCGGTTCTTGATTGTGCCGTTCATCTGCTCAACAACACCAGAAGCCTCTGGTCTATATGCACAATGTAGCTTCTGCTGTATGCTCAATGCTTCACAAATTAAACCCATGAGCTCATTGTAGAAGTGTCCACCTCTGTCAGACTCAATTGTCACTGGGAACCCATACCTAGGAATCAACTCTCTTAACAGTAACTTTGCAACTGTTATCCCATCATTTCTCCTAGTTGGATAGGCCTCCACCCATCTTGAGAACAAACAGACTACCACTAGAACATACCTCAATCTGTTCACTTGGGGCATTTCAATGAAATCTATTTGCATTCTGGTAAAAGGACCTCCTTCTCTGCCTATTGTTCCTAGACTCACCACTGTCTTTTTCCCAGTATTAAACTGCTGACAAATCAAACATCTCTGACAGATGCTCTCTGCAATCAACCTGAACTTTGCATTGTACCAGGTTTGTTTAAAAGACCTAATCATTGCATCCCTTCCCAGATGTCCCTGGCCATGATACATTCTTGCCATTGTCGACAACATGGAATTAGGCATGACTGGTCTACCATTTCTATAGATCCAAACATGATCTGTCTCTCTTGGGGCACAACCTGCCTTAATCCAATCTCTCATTTCCTCATCTCCTGCTTCATCCTGCAACTGTTTCACTTCATCCCACGTCTCTAGGACATTAGTAAACATCACAGAACAAAAGGACATCTCCCTTTCTCGTGCCCTATTAATCGAATGATTGTTCTTTGCACAATACTGTGCTATGTCATTGGCAAAACGATTACCAAGAGTAACAAAATCATCTCCTTGTCCATGAGCAGCACACTTCACAACTGCTAGCTCTTTAGGCAGCTGTATCGCCTCAAGCAACTTCCCAATCACTTCAGCATTCTTTATTGGAGTCCCACTTGACGTCAAGAAACCTCTCTGTAGCCAAAGCTGGCCAAAATCATGAACGACTCCAAATCCGTACTGACTATCAGTCATCACAGTCACTCTCAGATTCTTCCCAATCTTGCAAGCTTTTGTCAATGCCACCAATTCAGCCACTTGAGCAGATCTTACTCCTTTCAAAGGCGAAGCTTCCATAACTTCTGAAACCTTGCACACTGCATATGCTGCACTCAGCACACCATCATCAGTTCTCAAACATGATCCATCCACAAACAGCACATGATCACTCTCAGGCAGTGGCAAATCTCTTATGTCTGGTCTGGGTTTTGTGCAGTAGTCACGCACATCCAAACAATCATGATCAACATCATCTCCCACATTCACATTGTCAGCATCTGGTAACAACGTCGCTGGATTCACATTCACACATCTCTCAAGAGTCACATTTGATGCTCCCAGAATGATTTTCTCATATTTAGTCAACCGACTATGTGACATGTACTGAGTCCTGCTTCTTGTCAAAAGAATAGCCACATCATGAGGTACGAATACCCGTACAGGATATCCCATTATTATACCCTCACTCTGTTCCAAGCGTCTGCATGTAGCAGCTACTGCTTTCAGGCAACCTGGCAAACCGACAGCTACGGGATCAAGTGTCGATGAGAAGTACGCAATCGGCCTTCTCAGTTGTCCATGCTTCTGAATTAACACTGAAAGTGCACATCCATTTCTTTCACTGCAGTACAACTCAAACTCTTTCTCATAGTCTGGCATTCCCAAAGCAGGGGCTTCACACATTCTGCTCTTTAACTCTTCAAATGCTGCCATTTGTTCTCCATCCAGCTCCAATGGGTCTCTCACCTCACTTTTAGTCAACTTAATCAGTGGCTTTGCTAGCAGGGAGAAATTACTTATCCACTGACGACAATAACCCACCATCCCCAGAAACATCCTTACCTCTCTCTTGGTCATCGGGGCTCTCATTCCTCTGATAATTTTAATCCTGTCATCAGTCACCTTTCTCAGACCCTTTTCAATATTGTGTCCAAGATAATGCACCTCTTTCTTGCAAAATTGCAATTTGGCTGGAGATACCTTTAACCCTCCATCTGCCAGATGATTCAGTAAAGCTATGGTATCTACTTCACAAGCTTCACGTGTCTTTGATGCCACAAGTAAGTCATCGATGTACTGCACTAGTACTGAGCTTTCAGGCATGATCAAACTCTCCAATGATTTTTTCAACAACTGATTGAATATCGAAGGACTCTCTGTATACCCCTGTGGGATACGACACCATGCTAAAATACGCTGTCCAAACCGAAATGCAAAAATCGGCTGGCTGTCATGATGCAATGGAATTGAAAAGAAAGCATGACACAAATCAATCACTGTGTACCACTCGGCATCATGAGGAATTTGATACAAAATCACTGATGGATTTGGCACAATGGGACAACATGCCACCACAATTTTGTTAACTTTTCTCAAATCTTGCACAATCCTGAACTTTCCATTAGGTTTCTTTAGCCCCATTATCGGTGAATTACACGGGCTACTTAGTAACTCTCTCAAAACACCCTGTTGAATCATCTTGTCAATTATAGGGGTTATTCCCTCAATTATTTCTGGTGTCAATCTGTATTGTGGGATATTAGGATATACAATCCCCTCTTTCACTGAAATCTTCACTGGATCTACATTATTCATCAATCCCACATCTTCTCCAGTAAAATCCCAAACTGCTGTTTTCACTGTGTGTCTCAACTCCTGAGGCAAATCATCTGGATTAAACACAGCATATGTACCAACAATCTCACTCTCTCTATTATCTAGAGTCATCCGGTACAAAACATCCTCATCTGGTGTTTCAAAAGCTATTCCATCCGGAGTACAAAAAATTGTAAAATTCATTTTGCACAATAGGTCCCTACCTAACAAGTTCACTGTACTAGTGTCACAGACTACAAACCTGTGCATGTCTGAAAATTTCCCTATTCTTACCCTTACTGGTTCGGTAAGACGAGTCTTAATCTGTGTATTGGCTACACCAACCACTTAGATTGCTTCGTCCGAGAGAGGAAGATTTCTAATATCTGCTGACCTGACAGTTGATCTCGTCGCTCCTGTGTCTACCAAAAAAGTAACACTCTCCCCATTTATTTTCCCATCTACAAATGGTCCTGCCTGGTCTATTTCTAGAGTTGCACCAAGTATGCACTCTTCCTCCTCTCTTCGGCACCGTCAATAGTCCCCTTCAGACTCACTCCCCTCATTCTTTAACCAGTACTGCTGTACCAGGTTTGAACGTCTCGGTTTGTTTACCTGCTCATCATTGTAGAATCCTGAGTCCTGGTTATACTTTTGGGACCCTCTATTCTGCGGCAAGGGCGGTTTTGGCTCTTGGCTCTGTTGTCTGACAACCTTCTGCTGTTGCTGCTGTTGATTACACCCCTCGTTCTGCACCTGTTGATTTAAGGGTTTATTTTCATTACTCACTAATGGTGGATTGGTACACTCGGATCTCCAATGCCCCAATTGTCCACAGTTGTGACAAGGGAACTTCTTCTTGGCCTCCTCTAGATTCCCTTTCCCTTTTCCTGCATATCTGGGTCTATTTCCTTGATTATTCGCTTGTTCCACCATCTGCGCTTCTTGTCTTTCAGCAACCTTCACCTGTGCCCACATTGCTTTCTCTTTCAGCTTTCTCTGTTTTGCTTCAATCTCATCACTGAAGTACTTTGCATGTCTCAAGATTTCATCAATCTTTTTACTCTGCCAATCAACTGTATGCTCACGTATTCTTTCACTGATTTCAGGTCTCAAGCCATATACAAATCTGTATACAAAATGACTCAAATCCTTGTCACCTAGGTGTTCATCTCCACTGAACTGTTTAAAAGCCAGTATCAGCCTTTCGTAAAAAGCATGAACTGATTCTTTCGCTTCCTGATGTGTTCGATCTATCTTAACCCAGTCTGTCTCTTTCGGGGGTACTTTATTTTTCAGGAACACTATAACCTGATCATATTTCTTCATAACCTCTGGATCTGGTGCTCCTGTTTTCGGATCTCTTGGATACTCCTTTGCAGGCCAATCTACAACTATTTTACACTCTGCCCACAAGTCTGCTGGAACAATTATATCAAACAGACTATTCAGGTCAATCCACAGCACTTTTGACAATTTCACAAACCTGTCTACCTGCCTATACCACTCGACGGGCTTTTCTCTCAGTCGAGGGAAATCATTCGTAAATGACAAAATATCCTGTCTAGTCCATGGGACATGTACATATCCTCCTCCAGGAATCTCTCTCATAGGATAAGCATCCACTGTTTTCTCTTTTTCTCTCATAGGAAAAGCTGAGTAAGCCCTGTCCACTGAATCTTCCCTTTTCTTGTACCACCTATCCTTCCACTTTTCCACATCACCCCATTTTCGCAATAAGGCAATCATTTCCTTAATCTGTCCTGTTCTGCCAGCACCATTTAGATTCTCAATATCCTTGTCAGAGAAATCCACCCTGTAAGGCTTCTGCAAAGCTTTTACCTTATCCATATCAACTCCTTGTTCACTCGCTATTGCCTTTAACCTGTCATGTGTACTCCTAGCCCTCCAGGTGATACTCTTGCACATAAATAACAACTCTCCATCATGATGATTTTTCAGTATATCTGTAGGAATTGTCCCTGCAATAAGCTCTTCCAATTCTATGCGCAACCTGGCTACATCAATCGCCTGTGAATCTTTATCCTTCTTTTGAAGAACTTTCAACCAATCATTCAAATCTTCAGCTGTTATTTCAGTGGACTTTTTCACTGCACCCACTTGTTCTGCCATCCTCTGTGGTTCCAAAATCGTTCCTCCCAAACAACCAGTATTCAATCCTGAATTAGGCTGTACATCTAATCCTCCACTACATGTGTCATGTCTCGACTGCCTCAAATTATTTTCACCCGTCCTCATTCTTGATTCCTCCAAAGTACAAGTACCAACCAAACCATTTCCAACATAAGGAACTGTCAAACCATTCTCACCCATTCTTTGCTTATCAAAAATAGGCACAACCGGACCTATGGTTACAGGCACTGTAACAGCTTCTAGATTTTTCGTCAGCTCTCTAATTTTCTCAGTCAGCTCAGATGTGGTTCTGGCTAATTCCCTTGTTTTCTCATCACCGATTCGATTCTCTCGCTCTCGCTCTCTCTCTCTCTCCCTTTCCGTGAAAGAGCTACTACTTTTCAGATCAGGTGTCACAACCTCAGTTTTAACAATTCGCAAAGTATCTCTTATCGGAGTAGCAACTGGCGTGCCCTCTTCTGGTTCTGGTCTATACGGAGGTGGTCTCTTGTAAATCATGTCATCCAAGACCTCATCCTCATAATCATTAGGCCCATACCTTCTCACTTCTGTATCAGGCACCTTTTCTGCACCTTTCCTCCCTTCCGCTTCTTCAACAGTTCTCATAGGATATAATCCTTCTGACATACTAGCATCTCGCCATCTCCTCATACGATCATGATGAGTCCCACGATCATATTTCCTCCTGAACATATACCTATAGTTGCCTCCACTCCTCTGCTTTTCTCGCTCATGCACCTCATCTTCCCATTCCACCAACGCCTCGAACTGTGTCGGCCTTGGTCTAGGCTCTAGACACATCATCTTTTCCCGTAAATTTCTCAACACGGCCAGATTAAATGCACCATGTTCCGGGAACGCTAAGACACCATCTTCCTTAGTATACTTAGCCCAGTTATCTAACCATATAGAGGTATGATACCCATATTTCGCAACCATGAAGGATGCAGGAGTTCTCGTCGGAGGTAGCAATTCACCCTCTCTAGTTATTATGTTTTTATCCTTGTCGAACCACCTTTTAATTTTACCGAACAAGGATTTCTTCTTCTTTTCCTCAGGTTGGTAATACATTTTAACGTTTACCAATATTCTCTAGTCCCTTCCGCAACTGTACGATCTTTTTGTCCAATAACAGCGCGACTCACACTAACGCACCAATCCTGGAGCGTCTACGTCACCCTGTACTCCTTCCAATCCCTGCGCGGCTCACACTAACGCACCAATCCCAGCGCGAGCACTGTTCTAATCCACTACCCAATCGCAGCGCGGTCCGTATGACATCAGCAGTCGCTGCAGTCGCTTCTGCTCCTGTCGTTTGTCACTCGTCTACCCCTCCTTTACAAAGTCTTCTCAGTAGACTTCGTTTCAGATTCTACAAAATCTATTAGTTACAACATATAAACATCTCCATTGTCTGCTTCGCTAACCACAGAATAGTAAAGAAAATTCTTTCTCACAAGAATCCCGCTTCTCTCTAGAACAGCGCTTACCTCTGCTCCACTACGGAATAATTACTTTCGTTGACACAGTAGCACATCCCTCTACTCTGCCCTTCTAACATGCATCCATTAACTGTTTCCTCTAGGACTGCTCCAAAGAGTCTTACAATCAACTAAATGCTCATACATTCACGCACTTTCACACCAGAAAATGTAGCACATGCACACAGAATCCTGCCTTTCCCGAGAACAGCAAACAGTCTGTCCCACTACAGAATTATAGCACGCGTTAACCAAGCAGCGCTTACCTCTGCCCAGTCCTTCAGACAAGCTCAGAGAATACCTATTACTTCTCCAGCGATAAGCTTTAACCATCCTCTGCTACCAGGAAACTGCTGCAGATCGGCACATATAAATTCTCCCTACTTCCACGGACAGAGTAAATCCACAGTCACACGCACATACACTCATCATACGCTAGGGCCCATCACACTGAAATTCACACTATTACTCTATCCACACTGAATATAGGAGAGAAACCTAAACCAATCTGCATCTAAACGAGGTCAATGCGACCATAAAGATATTGTCCTGAGTCATGATTTTAAACATAGGAAATACATTTGAAACTCAATAAATGACAAAGAAATAACCCCCCGACACTGGAATTCAAACAAATGGTTGTTTATCTAAATTAGTTCAAATGAAAGTCAATCAATAGTAAATCATTATTCTCATAGTTACCTATTCTAGCTAAATGGGTCAGGACAGGTCTCTCAGTAAAGTCTCTCGAGCTGCCGTCCTCAGCATAGGTTCAGGAAGAAGTGGCCTCAAAAATCCAAAATGCTAAAAAACTACTCTCTAGTCTAGTAATATTTATAGCAAAACTAGCGAAATAAAAGTATCAAACAAATTCTGAATGTCCGTTGAGCCGCTGAGCAGAGCGAGCAGGAAAGGATGTCACTTGGTAACATTTTAGAAAACCTCCGCTCAGGAAAAATCACAAAAATAAAAACACGGAAGAAAGAAACTCGAGTTTGCAAGCGATACATTTATGAATGCTCTTCCTTGGTACCATAGCAGAGCCAACGCAGATTTATCGTTGTTCATTGTGGCTTTATTCTTTTCCAAGAGCAATTGGAAGCATGCCCGGAGCTGCTGTCCTCACGGAAACTTTTAAATCAGACAGAGGCTGTGGTCAGGTGACTTTCAACCATGTTCAGCAAGGCCTCTCGTCACATCTCAATCACTCGAGCGCAGGCTGTAAATAGCAGCCATCTTTGTTTAGGCCAAAACGGACCATCTTAATTAAAAGAAACACAAAACAACGTTACCACATCATAATAATTATACAGTGTTAATCCCCACTAATACCCTTATGTGTATGTAATTACCTAGCCGTCTGCAACACAAAGAAGCATTAGCACACGTTATTTTAAAGCGCAAACACGAAACAAATAGCACTTTTGCAAAACTCATTTAATTAAATTGCACATATTATTAAGCAACATATATGCATTCCCACGTGTAGTTTCTCTCTTTAGTAATGTTGGTTAATTAAGACTTTTAACGAAACTAATAATTAGAAATTATAAATTAGTAATTTTAATCATAACATATAATCAAAACTGGAGCTTAAAACTCGATAAATTTTCAACAGAAAACTCTGCTCCAGAAGTAGCAGTATCAGAGTTGGACCACAAGCGATCCACTCCCATTTAATAACTCCCCCTGGCCACGCCTGGCCAGAAGATGACATGTATGTACATCCGGGGTTCTTCATAAAAGCAGGACTGCTGACCTGCTTCACTTTTCATCAGATAGAACCAGGTGGTACGTGCCCATGCAAAACATAAAAGTGAGCACAATTTGTGCTGAACACCTAATGTGAGCTAGTGATAAAACCGGCACAAATGTATTTTTGCACCTCGTAAAGCACTAAATTAAATGATCCTGTAATTATTGAAGTGTGTCTTGACTTTGTTTGAATGCTACTAGCTGCATGCAATGCAGAAATTAAATATGTTTTTCAGTGGTAATTTATAGGTCTGCCTTGATAGCTTTAGGTGTGGGTAGATCTCTTGTAAACAGTGTCCATACGGACCAGGCCCTGTAGTATTTCCCTCTCACTGTAATGCTCTTGGCTAATTAGTGTATTGTTTTGCTTCTTAGGGAGTGCTTCCATTGCAATGCATGGGACACCACAGGAGTGTCTACTTTGCTTCCCAAAACTACAATGAATTATCACTCACTGTAAACTGAAGGCAATTATTTTTTCACTACAGCACATGAAATGTATAAACTTTCCATAGCTCAGTAAGCATTGGTTTTGCATCGGTTTTGCCTGTGATTAAAAAAACCTGTTTTTATCAGCGAACGGGACGAAGGAAAGCTCCCTGACACGTATCACGGGAGTGGAGAGGAACTGCGGACTCGAGATCTAGGGACCCCAGTTCGAGTCTGGTGGCGCAACGTCCAATCTTGGCAATTCACTTAATTTCTATGGGTGATAAGTTGCTATATAAATCTCCTGCAAGGCGAAGAGGCAAAACTTTATGAAAAAATAGTTCCACCAAAGCGGATGTTAACAGTATTTCGGCTATGGGAAACTGATAAGAGAATCAAGCGAGGAACAAGCATTGGTAAATGCAGGAAAATATGCTGCAGCCAATAGAAATGGATGAAACGTAATGTGGCATGCACAGGAACCAATGAAAAGCCAGGAAAGAGAGGGGGTGGGGTGTAAGGCCCTTTTAAGTTTATAGGAGAGAACAATAGATTTTACAAACCGTGTAAGTGCTGTGTAGGCAAACCCTAAAAAGGGAATGGGAGGGTTTTAGCGGTCTGTCACATATCCTCCGTAAACTTGACTACTTACAGACAAATGTGACGTTAGGTGAGGTCATCCTAACCTACATTAAGGAGAAAACTAAGAAATTAAATATTATTGATAATCTTCCTCTGGTGTACCTATTTCACCAAGTGTATCCTTTACATAATTCACTGACCCTCACCCACGGAGGTGGCATACTCCATCATCGGGTTCTTTTCCATGCTCAGTGGGTGGTGCAGTACCCAGATGGACACTCAAAAGAGGGCTCTATGGTGGCCCTTATCCTGATGAGGCTTTGGTGAATGAGTGGAAATAGTGAGTAGTAGGTATAGTGATTTAAAGTTGCCTATAGATGATCAACATAAACTGTCTTTATTTTGAGGGGTATCTATGGCAAGGTTAAAAAGTTGTTTGGACCAATTGAACATAAGCTATTCTCTGATCCAATTATTGGCCAACATGTTTTATGTCCTACTGCCTGGTTAGGTCAATGGTGTTTCCTCAGAACATTTGTGTACTACCCTATTATTCTCTTATTTAGCCCTATCACTAATTAACCTAGCTATATTAAGCCATTATTAAGCCATTATTGTGGCATGAGTGGGTGCAAGAGCTAAAAAAGTGTATCCCAAATTCATGTACTAATAATCTGTTGAACCTGCAAGATTAAACAAACTATTTAGTAACTAAGACATACATACATATCAACCTTTGGCATTGCCATGTAACTATTTGGTCAGATCCAATGTGCCACAACCATACTTAGGGC
Organism: Triturus cristatus; assembly: GCF_964204655.1. Classification (NCBI taxonomy): domain Eukaryota; kingdom Metazoa; phylum Chordata; class Amphibia; order Caudata; family Salamandridae; genus Triturus; species Triturus cristatus. The sequence goes on along the minus strand of NC_140582.1, from coordinate 840,935,804 downwards.
CTGATTATGAGTTTGGTGGTCCGATGGACTCAGAGGGACCAGGCCCACTTAAAGCCCTGGTCTTAAAGAGCTCCTTAGTATCTACAAAAGGCACGCATTGTCAAAGCTACTAGGTCTGCTTATTTTCTAAGTCAAAGGTTAATGCATCTAAACAGCATTAGTGCAAGACTTTGTCTGCGAGCGTTATCGCATTTTAATTACGACCTCTTGGTTTGCCACTGCTTGTTTTTTTGTTGTTGCAAGTACTATTCAGGGTGTATGTATCAAATTCAGTTTTGTTTTTGCTGCGTCTGCACGAACCCCTGTTGTGTTTATGCTCATGTGTAGCACCCTGCAGAGACTCCTGCCCTCGAAGATTGACAGCTGTGTAAGTTTTACTCGGGCTCTGTCAGAAGAATTGTGCCAAACTCAAGTCACTTCTCAACAGCTGACCTGTGTTTACCTCAGGGCTAAAGGCTAAAGTTCTGCACCAGTTCACCACTAAAGCACTGCGACAGACGTGACTTCACTCAAGAGTGTACACTAAGTAAAGCATCAAGCATTTAGTCAATGACACCCCTGTAGGAATTCATTTTTCTGGAAGGCTTACATGTCAAAGGACGTGAAGTGAAAGTTTTACGTTTGTTTTAGTGTATCATAAATGTAAGACAACTATTTGCACGTTTACTTTTTTGTATGTGTACATTAGTCATTTATGTTTATTTATTCAAGGGAGTGTGAAAAAGACTTTTAATGCAATAAATCATCGCTTACTTAAAAACCAGTGTGTTTTTTTCTGAATTTGTTGGTCTGTAATATTCTTCCTGAAGAATAAGATATGTATATCTCAAACAAACAAACCCAAAAAACTTTATATTTGAATTAGCAATTTATGTACATGGATATATATTTAAATGTATACATTAGTTGAAAATATCACGTTTTAACAAATCGTAATAAAAACTAAACTTGCAAACAAAATATGCTATACAATCTATACACAGAAATTGCAGCTACCGATTTTATGCGCAAATGGTTGGAGGAGATATACACACACGCGCACACCTATATTTCACTAACTAATATTTTTATCCACTTAAAAAAATAAAGGCTAATGTAAAGTTATGGATCGCTTTGGTTAACACCTATATGTAAGTTTACAAAAGCCTAAAAAATGAATAGACAAGCATTGGCATAGCCAATAGGTCTCGCCTTTGGGACCTTATAAGTGTTTAGCCATGAAACACTTGATGTTGTTGCACCAAGTATATTGTGCTGGATAACTAAACACTGAAAGGTGAGACCTATTGGCTATGCCAATGCTTGTTTATTGTTTTCATGTTTTACTATTTTTTTTAATATAATTTTATTTTGAAAAATGTCCTTCTCATTAAAAACGATTTCTATGTTAAATGTATTAATGTGTCATATTTGTTTATATATGCTTTTTAATAGCATTTGTTTAATTTCTGTTAATATTATTTATGTATTTTTGAATTGTTAAAATATTGGCTTACATTTTAAATATATATGTATATATTCTATTTACTTAGTTTAAAATATGAATTAAAACTATTTGTATATGTTAATTCTAATATTTAAATACAAGTAGATAAATTATCGGTTGCACATATATTTAATTTTGTGTTATGTTTAATATTTTAGGTTTAATATATGTAAAAAATTATTTCATTATTGTTATTGTTTTTATCTATTTAAGCACTGTTTGGACTACTATATATCCGAGCAGCATAGACTAATTGTAAATACACACTAGGCTCTGCCCAAGTAACAGGTCTCTATCCATTTAGGGTCACAAACGTATATCTCTCTTTAAAAAATTATAATTGTCCTTCAAGTCATATGTGCAGCACTCTAGTCTGTCAGGAGCAAAGACTGCAAGCTTGGGAGCAGTGATTGTGTCCATCCATTGAATCACGACCACATACAGGTTAACCAAACACAAACAGTTAACAGCAAGAGCGGTACAATGAGAGTCAGAAAGATGTAAGTGAGCCAGGAATTAGATAACCAGAAGAGCCCTAGAGCCAAGGGATGGACGGCGAGCTAGGAGGGTAAGCAGGAGAGAAGCAAGAAAGGACTAAAAGAACCGTAGGTAGCAATAAAATACAGGAGTACTAGAGGTGAATGGAGCAAGACAACACAAAGGCAGTAGCAGAACATGACGGCGAAGGAGACAGGAAGGAGGTCAGTGAAAGAGATAAGAAGTCAATGGTGAGCAACATCCACCGTCCCCACAATGGGCAAGGACAGGGAGAGAGGGACCTAAGTGGAGTTTGGTACCATAAGGCCGCTCATCTTTGCTGATCCTTGGGCCAAGCCAGACAAGCGGGATGGATCCATGGGGAGCCACCTTAGAATGGAGACTCCGTGGTTCTGGCCACTGCACCAGCAGGTGCCCAGGCTGGTACTCACCTACACACAGTCCCTCTCCTCATGCTCCGATGACAACGTTGCATGGCGAGGAACGGACTGCGGTTCACAGGGACCTAGAACTATATCACACAAGAGTAGTGCCTATGTCCTACTGAATAGTGCTGGTACTCTCCCATTAAAAGTATGGCAGCTCTGCCGAGAAGTGCAGATACTCTCCCTCTCAAATGAAAGAAGTGCATGTCCTCAGTCCCTGACATGACAGGTCCATTCATAGTCCTGCGAGAGCAGCTCACCCAGGAGTCTCCGGGTTTGGGCAAGGCAAAGCATTCCACAGTGCATTCCATGACACCCAGAGATGGAAGCACTCTACAGGAGTGTGTCACACACACGGAACAGAGGGAGAGGGGGAGGTGTAGAAACAGTCAGAAGTGTGACACACTGGGTTGTGCAACGCTCTAGAGTCACCAATCACCAAAAGAAACCGAGGTGCACGGATGGGCTCTCAAACCCTAGAGGAAAACATGAGAACTAAGAAGGAGAAAGAGAATAAGAGCCGCTGATGGAGGAGGAAGACAAAGAACGACGTGAACAGCATGGACTAAATAAATGTGACTGTGGGAGGAAGGCGGCCAATTGACAGAGAACAAAAGAGGGGGAAGGAGCCACAGAGGGGAGAAAAGAGAGGAACCAGGAACAAGAGCCCGGAGTTAGTGTAACAGTTGGGTGGAGACACTGTGATTTGAGAAATGGGGAAACGGGAGCGAGAGCAGCAGAGGGAGGAAACACCCAGGAAACCATGCACAGGGTGACGAAAAAGCGCATGATCGCAGGTGAAAGAGTGAAGGATGGAAGTCAGAAACATGAAAGACAATAACGAATGAGAGCAGCTGAGGGCAAGAGCGTCGAAACAACCCGAGAACAGACACGAATGACAACAAAAGATAGGAAACAGACACAGGAAATACACAACGGGGAAGAAGAAAGGTTAAAAAAAACTGTAAAATGGGAGATATACGAATGGGAGTAAAAGAGGAACATAAGAGCAACCTAAGGAGAAAAGGAGAGCAGAGAGAGGAGGAATTAAAGAGGCTGGGGAAGAAATATAAACGTGAAATCAAAGGGAGAATGAAGAGAAAGAGCTTCAGAAGGAAGAAAGGAGCAGGGAACCTGAAGGGGTGAAAGGATAGATCTCCACCGTCGGTTTGGTCTCCCCCTACTCAGAGGGGAGCTTACAAATACAGCTATAAGCTAACTAGATGCTCTCCCCCGTCGGTTTGGTCTCCCCCTACGTGGCTTATGCGAAAGACCCAACTGACGGGGGAGAGCATCTAGTTAGCTTATAGCTGTATTTGTAAGCTCCCCTCTGAGTAGGGGGAGACCGAAACAATGGGGGAGATCATCTGCTCGGTCAGCCGGGAAGCGCTGGAAGGGAGGCAGATGGTGGCTGCTCGTGTGAACGCAAGCGCTAGGCCACCAAAAGCCTGTTGTGGCAGCACTTTGAAAACCCCGATAATAAATGTCTCGGAGCAGCGCATTCGCTGGCTCAGAGAGACCTAAAAAAACACAGTTATAGTGCACTTATGGTTACGAATTGAAACTGAATAACCACTGAAAACCGTAGGTTATGGTTAGGATTGCAATTCATAGCTTGAACAAAAGTCATGCAAAGCCATAATTTGCACACGAGATGCAATACGCATGACCTCACCCTTAATATGACAGATACAATTACAAATGTAAATATTCCTACATGTGAGATTACACATTCCAATGACTATTAATGTACTATTATTTATTGGTTTGAGTATGTGTTGTTATGTAAATATATTGTGCGTTCAAGTGTCGGTTTTTATTGTTGTAAATATTGAGAGACCAAAAGCATTGCATTTGGTGTGTGAGTACATAATAGCATGTGCATAGTAGCATTAACAGTATGCGAAAAATGTGTAGCCAATTTTAATGGTCTGCTCAATTTTAAGGTGCAGACATATTTGGGATAAATGCACTTTGTTTTGCGAACTGTAATGATTTAATAATTTATCTGATATAATTTGAAATGAGCCTTTGCCATGTTGGAACAAGAATCACCATTTTAGTACTGAACGGCTGTTTGTGACTCCATCGCACCTCCATGGCTCCTTCGACTCCATATATACTCCCACCCTACTGCAGAAGCTATTGTCCACTGTTGCTTCTCGTTCTTATTTGCTCATATTTTGTTTGCCACAACTATTCTGATTGTTTTGTCTTCTCAGCTCCTTTCATTTCCTCCTGCCCCACGTGGACAGGTATGTCCGGAGGAGTGCTGTCCTCTGCTCATACCTTATGGTCAATGCCCTCTGACAGTCTGGGGGTGTCCTTCATTAGTCCAAGGTTGGTGGCTGTTGGATAGGCCCACCCTGGTCTAACTTTGCCTTATGGCTGGAAAAGGTAAATGGTGGCACTAACCTGCAAGGAGGGTGGGGACCCAGGAGCACTGAATCTTACCAGCCCCTTAGATCCCTTTACATCCGCTTGTGCAGGGCCGACCCTAAATTTGAATGACCGGGACAGGGCCCTGGGCGGAAAGAAAATTTGGTGTTTGTTGTGGGGGCGGGGGTCATTGCAGTGTGACGGAAGAAGGTGTGAAGAAGATGGGAGGGCGGCAGGGGGTTGATGGCGTGCTACCAATTACGCGGAGGTACAATAAGGGCTGATTACAAAGTCTTTAATGGCATCCAATTGCGACCAAGTGGGATGTTCGAGCTGCTGTTTGCATGAGATTAAGTCAGGCAGCTCCCTGCTGCTCCCCTCTAAATATTTAGTGCCCAGGGCCTGGGCCCCGCTCAGCCCTGGCTTGCACTATGCAAGAGCATATTGCATAAGCTGTAGAGCTACAGAGGGTCCTGTGAGAACGAGGAAGTTGAGTTATCTGCAGTCTTCTTGCACTAGGCAAGAGGGTACAGCAGGGCTGAAGTGGCTGCAGTCATAACTTTTCATCAGCCACTGTGCATGATCAACAATGATGCGGAGGCTACCAGAGACAATGTTTACTTAATGTACTGAAATAATATTAAGCCCTCCAGCATCAGACAATGGCTGAAGATGGCCGCCAAGTAGGAGCTTACGACAAGAGGTCCGGGGTTGGGATCACCAGACGGTGCATATCCCAGTCATACCCCGCCATCCATCCACCCACCCTTCACCCTTCCTTTGGACCCGATGCGTCACTCGTCCCGAGAGCGGCTTGAACTCTCTGCAGGCCAGTGAGCAGTTCGTATTCACCGCAGCCACCTGTTGTACGGTCTCAAAAGAACAGGCTCGTCGGCCTCACACAGGCCTTGGAGACTTTCCAAACTTGGTGCGAGTCCTCTTCTGGAACGAGGAGGGCCACCTCCTACCACCGCCTGACCGGATCTTGGGCTCATCACGAGCCACAAGGGAAACAGGGTGAGTGCCTCCCGCAGCTGCTCCTCCTGCTTGACTGGGAGTCAGCCACTTGGGTTTCGCTTGCAGATGGCACTGTCTCCCAGAGTCCGCCTCCGATAGCTACCCCCGCACCCCTCAACCGCTAGGACTTCAACTGAAGATTTCCTTCTTGGACGGGGAGTTTTCTTTTTCTCTCCCATCGATGCCTGATTGAGATAACTGCAGGCTCTGCCATCTTGTCTCTCCGGCCACTGGTGAAGGGCTGCTTCCCTTGGCAATTTGGTGTTAGGAGGCACAGCACTTTCCCTGGCCTCACTGTGGTTCTTTCTGGAGGGATCCTTTCGTCCGCCATGTTAGGGAACCATCTGATCCTCTCCCTCCGATGCCCCTCGAGAGAAACGGAGAAATAATTATTAATGAAATAATAAATCATTCCTAAGATGGAGTTCCCTTACATTGGAAGTGGAAATCGACAAAGGATCCTACCCTGGTAAAACCTTCTAAAAAAAAAAGATAGAAAGAGGACCAGGAAGATTCTCCCACCCACTGGAAACCCTGTTGTCAAAGGGGGGGGGGGCATTTTGGAACGATGGTTTAACTCTACTCTCCCTCATTTTACCATCCCACTGACCCTCGGCCATCTTTTCTATCCATCCACTTGTGTTATTCACCAAAATCGACCACCCACCATTGGATGGACACTCTGGCTCTCAACAGCGTCTACAGTCTCCTAGCTTAGACCAAGGATTATTCATGCAGTCATCTTGAAAAAACACTCGCCCCCTGTTAGAAGTGCATCCTGGCACGCAACTTAGTCTAAGGAATTGGAACTCAGACCAAAGCTCCTGACTACCATCCTACGATCTACTCCCTACTACAACCCTAGGATCCAACGCTTCTATAGCGTCCTCTTGCTACCTTTTAATCGCTCCTTTGACACAAAGATAACAGTACTCACTCTCTCTACCCCCCACCCCAGTTTGCGCTCTTTGAGCCATGGACAGAACACTAAATCTAACAGGTTTTAATGTCTACACAATTAACTACCCCCCTAATCTCTCATAAAATGCAGCAAAAGTCTCAAACACTGGTTACTAAAATCTCACCCAGAAACCCTTATATCTGACCCCTAATTCTGTCTAAACAAGGGCATGCTAACTAATGACCTAATCTTCTACACTAAAAGACATGCACAGTGGAGAACTGCTAAATATTCCCTACTCTGAGTAACCAACTCCAGGAAAACACCCCATCGACTTAGACTGTCCATATCCCATTCACCCTTTTGCGGAGCAGTTGCTACAATATCCCTCTATAACAACAGCATCATTCTAATTCAATCCTCTAATGACAACCTGGCAATATTGGACGATATTTTCCCTATCATAAAAAAAGCTGTGAACAAGAAGAACCCAACCTCAATTCGAAGACAGCCCAACGTGCCTGACATCAACCCTGCCTCCCTTTGCATCCCCTCTCCCTCACTGGCCTCATACTGCCCTTTCTTGGGTGATAACCCTTGTGTCCACTCACCATCTTTGTCCGCCACTACCCCTGTCTCCTCACTCTCTATCCGAACTGAGTCCTTCTCCCGAAGTCAACGTTCTGGAATGCATTCACCAGACCCTCCACAACCGCAATCAGGAAGTCCCCCCCTCCTGACCCTATTCCCGCCTCCACAATCCACCCCTGCTTCACAAACTACTCCTATCTAGCCCTCCTAAGAGCACCTCATGGCCAGTCAATTCTCTGACAACGAATAGTCCAGATCTCTGATCCCCTGATATGTTGATCCATACGACCTCTAGATCCCTCAATTAGCATACTTCCTCCCCATTTGGCAATCCCTCTGCAGGATCCATCTGACCTTCAAACTCTTTATTCACCCATTACTAACTCTTCCTCCCAACCTGACCCCCTCATCCAGCCCACTATCATCTGCCCCTCGCATCCTCAGAATCTTGACTGGAGGAGATCTCACTTAACCTGCTACATCTCAAGGAAAATATTCTAAGAATTACCTCCTTAACCACAGAAGTGTTGCTCAACCAAAGGCACAACTGTCTGCATATGAAGCAAGCCGGCTCCCATATCATCCCGCTACCCAACAGCAAACCTCACACACCTCACTTCAATAAGAACTCCCTTCCTCAAAGCTCCCCCTCTCGACCCAAGAGATTCACCAATTGCCTCTCAGATAGCGACATCCACACACTGCTCCTTTCCTACACCCCCAATGATCACAAGCCCAAGACTTATCCTGCGCAAATCCAAACCGTCCAAAGTAATCTATACAGAGTATTGACCCACAATCCTAGAGGGATTAACAAAGCTAATCTCAAGCCCATCAACCTCAATCGGCCTGTCACAGCTCACTCCAATACCCCCCTGAAATGCATGCTCATTAATTGCAGATCAGCTGTTAGCCATGCTTCCGATATCCATGACCTCACCTGCACTCAGGAGCTCGACCTCGTTATCCTGGTGGAAACTTGGCTAAATGACCCCTCAGCCCCTATTTTAGATTTACTAGTCCCACCTAGTCACAACATTATTAGACTAGACAGAACTCACAGAACTGGTGGGGGAGTCGCATGCATTTACCATAATATAGGTAATTCAGGCTGCTTCTGATGCCCTTCCTACAGAAGAATACCTTTGCATCAATATCATTAGCAATGACAGACCTACTTGCAAACTTTATCTAATTTACCATCCGCCCGGAAACAACCCAGCTTCATCGAACAACTCATGGAAGGAATCTCTAACAATGCTGGCCAACAAACCAGTCAGATCTTCCTTGGAAACTGCAACCTTCACTGGAATGACCTAAATGACCAATTAGTCAACACTTTCAAAGTCTTCCTATCAGACCTCAAACTTACCCAAATATGTGATCGCCCCACTCACAATAAAGGTGAGGCCCTAGACCTAATCATCACAGAACGGTGCTCCACGACACTTGAGTGCATCCTGCCTTGCAGTTGGACAGATCACTTTCGTATTACTTTCCTCATCCATGCCAATGAGACCCCTAAAAAAGCTCAAGTAAAAAAACAAAAACATTGGAAACGAAACCTACAGAACATAAACCTCAATGAACTATGGGCCCTCATTTACCTGACCCCCAATTAGACATGGTGGACAGAGCACTACAATACATCCATCTTGAACATCCTGGACTCGAACGCTCCATTACAGCTAAATAATGTATCCACAAAAATGTCTAAACCCTGGTTCAACGAAAACCTCAACAATGAAAGACGCAATTTGAGACTAGCAGAAAGAGCCTGGAGATCCTCACCTTCCATGGAAAACCTGGAAAGGCTAGGAGCAGTGAAAAGCACTTACAACAAAAGTAAAATTGACGCCTAAAACGTTTTGAAATTGTCAAGCAACAATCCAACAACCAACCCCACCATGATAACAGTTCCAAAAGACCTCCAAATTGCAAAGAATTTGCCTCCTTCTTCATTGAAAAAATGGTCATTGTTGAAAAAGAGTTACAGACTATGAGGGAGTTGTTACCATCTAACTTCCCCACCTCTAATCTTCCATTACAGTCCGCTATCCTGATCAACCACTCCAAGCTCTCCTCCAAAAACAATGCCTCTTAGCAAACATTCACCCCTTTCAAGGAAAGTGACATTCACTACTTGCTCACACTGCTGAAGCCATCGAACCACTTCATCTACGGTTTACCTCCATCTATCTTTAAGGAGATCAAACTGTCTATCTTCCCTCTATGGACTAAGATCGTAAATGCCTCTCTCCTCCAGGGCACCATCCCTGATTGTCTAAAAGTAGAACAGGTAGTCCCCATCCAAAAAAAAAAATAATGGCAGACTGTGCAGACATAAACAATTTACGTCCAATCTCCAACATTTCCTCCCTGGCAAAGCTTATCAAGAAATGTGTTCAGATTCAACTCTATAATCACATAGATCAGTACCAACTCCTTGACCAATACCAGTCAGGTTTTCACCAAGACCACAGCACCGAAACTGCACTCACGCTCATAATTAATGACGCCCTATCAGTACTAGATCAGAGTGAAGCACGTCTCCTCATCCTCCTTGATCTATCACCTGCATTTGATACTGTGAAACACGACAACCTTCTATACCTACTTGAAAGAAGGATGGGTCTTTCAGGGACAGTCCTCCAATGGTTTATTTCATTCCTCCAGAACAGAACCCAAGGAATCAAGGTCAGCCACTCTCTGCCAAAGCCCTCTATGGTCACTCTGGGAGTACTTTAGGGATCTTCCCTCTCCCCCATTCTCTTCAACTTATTCACAGTGCCTTTAGCAGACTCCTTAGCATCCTCCAACATTCATCACCATATGTATGCTGATGACACACAAATGTATCTGAAAATCTCGTCTCCTGATGATCTCATTACCCTCAACACGATCCTACAGAATACTCAGAACTGGCTTACGCTCAACCATCTCAAACTTAATACCACCAAAACGGAATTCCTCCTCATTACCCCACCCAAACACAATCTGAAGATCGATCATTGGATGAAATATCTAACTGCTCTCATCTGTACTCCTCACTTAGTAGACTTTGCGAGATCCCTGGGAATTTTACTAGACAAACATCTGCACATGCAGAAACATATCAGCAATGCCATCAAAAGAGCAAACTACCAGATGAGCATTCTAAGGAAACTGAAACCCTTCCACCAGGATGATCTTAAATAGGCGGTCCAAACCCTATATCTCCCAAGGGTTGACTATGTGGGCTAGTAATCGCCATTTGCAGGTGCTCAAAAATAACACTAAATAATTGATTGTCCAGTCTGTACTTTGCTTTATAAAAGTAAGAGTACATTTATTAAACACACACACTACTCAATACTATGCACCCATTTCCAAATATACATAAGCTGTTGGAATTACTTTGTGACATTGCATAACATCACCACCCCTCCCGCAGGGGGGGTGGGGTCTAATACCATCACTCCCATGTATGCACATCATCTTGCCCCCAATGCAGTTGGTTGAACATAACCTGGGGCGAGGGCCCGGCGCACTAGCACCATCCCAGTGGCGACCCCACCCCCCAATATCTCAACAAGCATTTAGAATAGGTGACCCTACCTTGGTGACATATAATCCTGACTGAGCATGTCCTACTGACCATAAAGTATGCACCTCTATTTCTTAAGGGTAGCAGTCTGGGTTCTTCACCTAAACGCAGCAGCAAGAATACATGTTTAAGCAACATTTTAGAATGACAGTACTCATCACATTTGTGGATCACTAGAATGTATTGCAATTGCAGCCCCTAAAGGCATCACAGATAAAATCATAGGATAACACATATACAGGCAGACACCCTAGGAGGAATGTCTGGCAACATAACCCCACTTTGCTTATGACATCACCTCACATGTACTTCACATTAAAAACATGAACTTTAGTCCCTCTAAAAGAAATAACCATTAGTAAATGCATTTCTGGTGCAAATACACCTCTTCACCTCCAGGGGATGCCCTTCTCCAGACATCCCCAACTCAGCCCTTCATTCCATGATGCACTTTTCAATTCACCCTCATCTGTTGAACAAAAGTTCCAGCCCAGAAGTAGTTAAATGCTGGCTCAGCCCTTGAGGGGTTATTCTTTCAAATCCCCAAGACACTTAGGGTGGGACTTTTCTCTTCGTGCAGGGGGGGATACTGCGCCTCACCATCTTTATGGCGCTCTGCACCGCCTCCTGGCCTCGGTGGGGGGCTCGGTCCCACCCGGACCCCCAGGTGAGGGTACGGCTCAGGGAGCCCACCCCTGGCTGATCTGCTTCATTTTCGGAGGCCCGGTCCCACCCGGGCCCCGTGCAACTCCTCCTCGGCTGCGGGGGTTGGGGGTTCCGGTCCCACCCAGGACCCCAGCAGACGATCCTCGAGGGAGGGCACAACAGGGAGCCCAACACCGGCTGCCCCCGCCGGCTCCCCGTGCAGACTGCACCTCCGTGTGCGGCCGCAGGAGCCGGCACAGTCTTCTGGGCTGTCCGCGCGAGCAGGCAGACACAGAGGCTCCCGCCGGTCCGGCGGCCGTCGGGGGAGTGCGACGGCACTCCCCCACCTACCTCCATCTTCGGGGCCTGGGGATGGGATCCCAGGCCCCCTCCATGACTTCGGGGCTCGGGGCTCGGGGATGGGGTCCCGGGCCCCCGACTCCCTCATCGCGGGGAGCGCACCAGCGCTCCCCGTCTTCACGGGCTCGCTGGGGGGCCAGGGTGGGCTGCTGGCACCCCCTCCTTCAATTTTCACGGGGAGCGCGAGGGCGCTCCCCGACTTTGCTTCGGGGCCCAGGGATGGGGTCCCGGGCCCCTGGACCTCTTTACGGAGGGGGGGGGTGCGACGGCTCTCCCCCCTTCTCCAACTTTGGTGGGGCAGCCCCCGGGACTTGACACACCCCGGGGGCCTGATGGTGACCGGCAACGGAGCCCCATGCGCTTCATCATCGGTCCCAAGTGGGGTCAAAGGTCTCCTACCTTCTGGGGGGGGATATCTCGGCCCCCTGGAGTCTGATTTGCGTCCTTTTCGTGTCCTCTCGCTTCTCTCGGCCAGCCCCAGCCACTGGAAACACTCTCCTTGGCCCTCGTGGCCTGTGAGGGAGGCCATTCTGCAGGGAGTGCTCTTCACTGGCTCCCTGCGCCAGCCTTTCGCCTGATTCTCCTCCTGGGCCTCTCTTCTCCCTGCGCATTGGCCCCTGCTTCTGCGCACCGGTCCTGGGCTCTTCTTCTGGTGCCGTTAGGGGCCTGGGGGGCAGTCAAGGGGTCTCCCCTTCCAACTGCCCATTGCCAGGCTCCAGCACCTTTCGCCTCCTTAGACCACACCCCAGAGAGAGCTTCTCTTCCTGTGCAAGCACTTTTTAAAAGTTGAGTAGGGGGCTGGCCTATCAAACAGCGACACATCACTTCCCTGCCCCTGCTCCCTCCTTCTTGTCCAGCCTCTGGGTTTGTTCAAAATGGCGCCGTCCAGGGTCTCTGGCCACATGCTCCCCTTCCCCCAGTGCTGCCTTCACCTTGGTTCAGCTTGGTGCCTGGCACCCAGCGACAGCGGTTGATGGATTGGCCTTAGCTCCACCTATCTCCTTTCCCTTGGAGGGAAGATCTTCGCTCTGGGAAGAAAGGTCATTAATCTAACCTACCAGGGCCAGACCCCAGCCAGGGACTCAGAGAAATATGACATTTCTGGATGACCCAAAAGCAGTACAAATATGACTTTGGACTCTGCAGAATACTTCTTTTCACATCCGCTACAATGGACTTTAGTGCGTATCTGGAATCTGTAGGCCTTGTGGAAGTCACTCTAGCCATGGGCCCCACATCCCCATAGGGGAATAATGAAGTGAAAACACAGTAAAACACACTGACTTACCCTGGCATGTTTCTTTCCAGTGTATAAAGCCTCTTCCATGTCACCACCCAATTCGGCATAAGTCCTGCCACACCATTCAATTTGTAGCTGCTCCTGGACTGCGTACGCTAGGAATCTCCCCTGCGCAGCCCATACACGTGTGCACACGCATGTACACATGTGTCTACATGTAACCAGCCCGGTGCCCCATACTCCAGCTGCTGCGCAGCGGCCTAGTCAAGCCAGGGGGACACCAGTAAAACCTCCATGCAGTCTCCTTCATTATGAGTTCACTGTGGGTGAGTCCCAGATTATGAGGCTCCCCCACAGTAAAAGCTCAACAATTAGGTGCTCAAAAAGGGAAAAATCCGGGCGGCCCCTAGTGTCAGAACCACCTTCTAACACACGCCGCGCCCAGCTGATTCCTACAGGGAAGAAGTAGCCACTCTACATGGGTACACTTCCCGTAGTCAGCAATAACTAGTTATAAAGGGTTCTGACCAGACCCCCTTACTCACCAGTTATCCGTTCAGACCACCTACTCCTCCCATCCATGAAATCTCCACCCATGACAGGGATCCCAGACTACCCCAAGAACCATCCAGGCTCTAGGTTAGATACTTCTAGGTCACTCATGGTTTACATGGACTCAGCCTAACTAGGCCCACCTTTGCCTTTGGGCATTTACCACTTCTCTGGACAAGGGTACATTGCCTCAGCACTGATGCGGTCTTCTGGGATAGGTCTACATCCCACCCCTTGGGTCACTAGCTGGTCTCCCTTCCAGAGTTTTTTCCAACCAGTACCCTCTCTCCATTTGGTCCTTGCACCCCAAAGATGCAACTTCTCTGGACCCTCACCCTCAGCCTGTTGCTGAGGTCATTCTGCTGTCACCACCCTTTCGGGATGACTGTCTTCCCTAAAGAAAGCACAGCCACTCATGCTTTTCCCACACAGAAAAGCTCCTCTGGCCACTGGCCTGACTCCCAAAATAGGACCTCAGACTGGCCTCACTACCACACTGGCAGTGCCAGGGAGGAACACTAGGGTGCCTCATCAGACCCCCTACAGATCATTCCCCCCGGCAGTACCTCCACACGGAAACTACCCTGGGAACCTAGACCCCTTCCTTGTTCTCCGCTGCGAGAACAGGGCCTATGCACCCTTCCCTTCAAGAGGCGCGCTCTCCTCCCGGAGTACCCTTAGAGAGCCTGTGGGCCCTGAGTTAGCTAGACCCAGGCCCACCTCTCATGGCTCTCCCTGGTCTCCCTGCAGCGCCTTGGGAGACCGCCCAGGAACCCACATGGTCCCTGGATGGCCTGCACCACCCCTTCTGAAGAGCATGGTCCCCTCACTTAAGATAGGCCCCACCTGCCTTCAGGGTAGTACTACCACTCTCAGCCAGGGACCCTAAAGATCCCGGCTAGGCCTGCACTACCCCTTCGCGAAACACAGGGTCCCTTCACTTAAGATAAGCCCCACCTGTGTTCAGGGTGGTACTACCTGGCGGAAGTCCACCTCCTGCCTCGAGCTAGGGGAACACCCCCATGCTCCTGGTCCTTGAGTCCAAGTCCCACAGGACCTACCTGACTGGGTACCGGCTAGGCATCGCTCCAGCCACCACTTCAGGTTCCCTCCACCAGCTCCTGGTCCTTGGGTTCAAGTCCCACAGGACCTACCGGACTGGTCACTGGCCACCCAACCCTGACAACTCAAGGGTCCACCAAAAACCCTTCACCTGGAACTAGGGAGCACATCGCCCTCACTCAGATCTCCACTGGGTCAGTTACCTAGCCCACCTAGGGTACCTCGAGGCTACCACTACACACCATCACTCAAGAACTACCCTCCTTGGGGGCCACCCACTACCAGGGGCCACACCGAGGTTGCTCACCTCCCCACCAGTTAACCTGGGGGACCTGCCGGACACCCAACTATACCACACCCTCCTCCCACTGTGATGTAGGTATCAGTTGCTGTCCCTATCTCTTGAGGAGACACCCTCCTCATGCAGGTGTAGTGTATGTAGTGTTAGAGTTCAAAGGTCTACAATATGGCTTAAAACATTTGATTGCGATCATTTCCTGGAAAGCACCATCCCGCTAGCACATGAGAATTAACATAGCGCGGTCATATCAATACAGTTTACATTTAAACCATAATAACTTCACATGACACATATGGGCACGGGGCTTTCCTTTCCCATACCTTTAGTTCACATAACCAAAACTTTGAACCCTTCTCAGAGCCTTGCGCTCTTCCATTTGCTCATTGCTGCATAGGTAATGTGTGGCAAAACTGGACTTATCAAATGCTATAAATGCGCACCAGAATAGGATACTATGTTTCCCACCGCCAGACACCAATGTTGGAAAACGAGGCAGCATCTGTGAGGCCTGCACAAATATCATGACTACATTTGTCCTTCACTGGGAACCAAACACCCAATTGTAGCGCCTGGCTCTCAGATGGTAGCGTTGCAGAGCGGTCTGGGGTTTACCCAAGGGAGGTGGTGTGGGCTAGTAATCGCCATTTGCAGGTGCTCACAAATAGCACTCAATAATTGATTGTCCAGTCTGTACTTTGCTTTATAAAAGTAAGAGTACATTTATTAAACACACACACTACTCAATACTATGCACCAATTTACAAATATACATAAGCTGTTGGAATTACTTTGTGACATTGCATAACATCTCCACCCCTCCCGCAAGGTGGGTGGGGTATAGTACCACCACTCCCATGTATGCACATCATCTTGCCCCCAATGCAGTTGGTTGAACATAACCTGGGGCGAGGGCCCGGCGCACTAGCACCATCCCAGTGGCGACCCCCCCCCAATATCTCAACAAGCATTTAAAATAGGTAACCCTGCCTTGGTGACATATAACCCTGACTGAGTATGTCCTACTGACCATAAAGTATGCACCTCTATATCTTAAGGGTAGCAGTCTGGATTCTTCACCTAAACGCAGCAGCAAGAATACATGTTTAAGCAACATTTTAGAATGACAGTACTCATCACATTTGTGGATCACTAGAATGTATTACAATTGCAGCCCATAAATGCATCACAGATAAAATCATAGGACTATGTATATACAGCCAGACACCCTAGGAGGAATGTCTGGCAACATAACCCCATTTTGCTTATGACATCACCTCACATGTACTTCACATTAAAAACATGAACTTTTGTACTCTAAAAGAAATAACCATTAGTAAATGCATTTCTGGTGCAAATACACCTCTTCACCTCCAGAGAATGCCCTTCTCCAGACATCCCCAACTCAGCCATTCATTCCATGATGCACTTTCCAATTCATCCTCAGCTGTAAAACAAAAGTTCCAGCCCAGAAGTAGTTAAATGCTGGCTGAGCCATTGAGGGGTTATTCTTTCAAATCCCCAAGACACTTAGGGTGGGACTTTTCTCTTCGTGCAGGGGGGAGACTGCACCTCTCCAGCAGCTCCCCCAGCACCTTCACATTCATGTGGTGGTGACCCCGTCCTCCTGGGGCCACCACAAGCAATGAACACGCTGGTTTGACCCTGCAGACCGGTCCTGACCTGGAAAGGCATTATGGGTAGGCTCGCATAGGGAAGCAGCGGCTCTCCTGCTGTGCCGGGGAGAGCCGCGATCATCTTTATGGCGCTCCGCGCCCCCCTCCTGGGCCTCGGTGGGGGGCCTAGTCCCACCTGGACCCTAGGTGAGGGTACGGCTCGGGGAGCCCACCCCCGGCCGATCTGCTTCATTTTGGGGGCCCGGTCCCACCTGGGCCTCGTGAAACTCCTTCTCGTTGCTGGGGTAGGGGGTCCCGGTCCCACCGAGGACCCCAGCAGGCCATCCTAGAGGAAGGGCAGCACAGGGAGCCCACCCCCGGCTGCCCCCGCCGGCTCCCCGTGCAGCCCGCACCTTCGTGTGCGGCCGCGGGAGCTGGCACAGTTTTCTGGTCTGCCTGCACGGTCTGGCGGCCGTCGGGGGAGTGCGACGGCACTGCCCCACCTCCCTCCATCTTCGTGGCCTGGGGATGGGGTCCCAGGCCCCCTCCATGACTTCGGGGCCCGGGGATGGGGTCCCGGGCCCCCGCCTCCCTCTTTACGGGGAGCGTGCCTGCACTCCCCATCTTCACGGGCTCGCTGGGGGACCAGGGTGGGCTCATGGAACCCCCTCTTTCAATTTTCACGGGGAGCGGGACGGCGCTCCCCGACTTTGCTTCGGGGCCCGGGGATGGGGTCCCGTGCCTCTAGACCTCTTCACGGAGGGGGGCACGACGGCGCTCCCCCCTTATCCAGCTTCAGTGGGGCAGCCCCCGGACTTGAGCCACCCCGGGGGCCTGATGGTGACCGGCAACGGAGCCCCATGCGCTTCATCATCGGTCCCAGGCGGGGTCAAAGGTCGCCTACCTTCTGGGGGGCATATCTCGGCCCCCCGGAGTCCAATTTGCGTCCTTTTCGTGTCCTCTCGCTCCTCTCGGCCAGCCCCAGCCACTGGAAACACTCTCCCTGGCCCTCGGGGCCTGTGAGGGGGGCCATTCTGCAGGGAGTGCTCTTCACTGGCTCCCTGCGCCAGCCTTTCGCCTGATTCTCCTCCTGGGCCTCTCTTCTCCCTGCGCATAGGCCCCTGCTTATGCACACTGGTCCTGGGCTCTTCTTCTGGCGCTGTTAGGACCCTGGGGGGCAGTCAGGGGGCTTCTCTTCCTGTGCAAGCACTTTTTATATAAGTTGAGTAGGGGGCTGGCAGGAAGTCTCTGTTTGGCCTATGAAACAGCGACACATCTCTTCCATGCCCCTGCTCCCTCCTTCTTGTCCAGCCTCTGGGTGTGTTTAAAATGGCGCCATCCAGGGTCTCTGGCCACATGCTCCCCTTCCCCCAGTGCTGCCTTCATCTTGGTTCAGCTTGGTGCCTGACACCCAGCGATACCGGTTGATGGATTGGTCTGTAGCTCCAACTATCTCCTTTCCCTTGAAGGGAAGATCTTCGCTCTGGGAAGAAAGGTCATTGATCTAACCTGCCAGGGCCAGACCCCAGCCAGGAACTCAGAGAAATATGACATTTCTGGATGACCCAAAAGCAGTACAAATATGACTTTGGACTCTGCAGAATACTTCTTTTCACATCTGCTACAATGGACTTTAGTGCGTGTCTGGAATCTGTAGGCCTTGTGGAAGTCACTCTAGCCATGGGGCCCACATCCCCATAGGGGAATAATAAGTGAAAACACAGTAAAACACACTGACTTTCCCTGGCATGGTTCTTTCCAGTGTATAAAGCCTATTCCATGTCACCACCCAATTCGGCATAAGTCCTGCCGCACCATTCCATTTGTAGCTGCTCATGGACAGCGCACGCTTGGAATCTCCCCTGCGCAACCCATACACGTGTGCACAACCATGTACACATGTGTCTGCATGTAACCAGCCCGGTGCCCCATACTCCAGCTGCTGCGCAGCGGGCTAGTCAAGCCAGGGGGACACCAGTAAAACCTCCATGCAGTCTCCTTCATTATGAGTTCACTGTGGGTGAGTCCCAGATTATGAGGCTCCCCCACAGTAAAAACTCAACAATTATGTGCTTATAAAGCGAAAAATCCGGGCGGCCCCTAGAGTCAGAACCACCTTCTAACACACTTCATTAGTCTTTTACCGATGTATCCTCTCCCACACCCTTGTAAAGCGCTCTGATACCCTCACGGTTCTTGTTCGTGCTATAAAAATCTTTATAAATAAATAGAATCTGAATGAAGAAGATAAACTACGGAAGAAGTGAATAGCAGGAAAGCCTGTGGCTTTCTCATCCCCCATGCAATGCTTCTTCCAATCATTGCTTCCTGCATTACAGTGAACCTAGCTATGTTCCTCTTTATCACCTGGACTGCTGTATACCCACCTTACACATAGGCATTTCTATTCCCCCTGCAATGTATCTCCTCACATCCCTGTTACCCCTACTATCGCACACGTGTTTCCTGCTGTCTGTGCCACTAATCAATCAGTCAATCAATCAATAAGCATTTGTAAAGCACAGCACAGTCACCCCTAGGGGTATCTGGGCACTGTGTCTCTGTCAAAGAGTCAGATTTTGAGTCTATTTCTGAAGTCTGCCAGCGAGGGCGCTGTACGGAGATGGAGGGGCAGGTTCCATGTCTTGATCGCAATGTGGGAGAAAGAAAGGCCACTGCTGCGACTGAGATGATGCAGGGGGTTTGTGCAAGGGCGAGGGTTGCGGAGTGCAGATGTCTGGAGGATTGTTGGAAGTTGAGTCGATGGTTGATATAGGAAGGTCCTAGGTCATAGACGGCTTTGTAGGCGTGTGTGTGGATCTTGAACTGGCATCTCTTCTGGATGGGGAGCCTGTGGAGGTTTCTGGGGGGGGGGGGGCAATGTGTATCCATTTGGGGAGGCCCAGGATGAGTCTGGCTGCAGCGTTCTGTATTGTGTGTAGCCTTCTGAGGAACTGGGTGGAGATGCCGGCGTAGAGAGCGTTGCCATAGTGGAGGTAGCTGATGACAAGGGCCTGAGTGATGGGCTTTCTGGTGTTGGTTGGGATCCATCTGAAGATTCTGTGGAGCATGCGGAGATAACTGTGTTGACTAGTCCTTTCATGGTCAGTAGGCTGTTGAGGGTGATCCCTAAGTTACGTGCATGGTCTGTAGGTGTAGGGGTTGGTCCAAGATGAGCTGGCCACCAGCTGTGGTCCCAGGTTGAGGTGTTGTTCCCGAGGATCAGTACTTCTGTTTTGTCAGAGTTCAGTTGTCGGTCAATGGCGTTGGAGAAGTTGGGTTTGGTGTTGGCGGGGTCCTCCGTGAGTGAGAGGATTAGTTGGGTGTCGTCTGCGTAGGAGAATATAGTGAGGCCATGGGATCTGATGACGTCTGCGAGGGAGGTCATGTAGGTGTTGAACAGGGTGGGTCTGAAGGATGATCCATGGGGTACACAGCATATGATGTCTCTGGTTGCGGAGGTGAAGGGGACAGCCTGATGCTCTATGTGCTTCCTGTGGGGAAGGAGGCAATTCACTTGAGGGCGTCTTGCTGTATGCCCATGTTGTGGAGCCTGTGGAGTCTAATGCATCTTTGTGTCCCCTGCCATGTGCTCCATTATCCCTGTCCCTTCCATGTGATCATTATATGTCAGTGCCTGTTTTGACATGTGCCCGATGTGCCCTCTGTCTTCCTGTCTTCCTTGTATTTGCCCCCTACATGCATACCTGTGCCCCCTGCATTCGTAGCATGGCTTATGTATTTCCAGTACCTCTGCCATATGCCCATTGTACTTTGGCTTTACTTCTGTTTGCCATTCCATTTCTGTGCATACCGTCATATGCCATCTGCAGCCCAGTGCCCTCTGGATTACCAGCACGTGTCTTCTGCATGCATTCACTTTACCTCGTTTATATGTTCTGCCATGCACTCTGCATCTTTGTAGCAGCATGTTATATGCACCCATGCCACCTGTTCCCTTTACTCCATGATGCCTCTGCCTATGCCATTTGAATCCCTTCGCCCCTGCCATTGCTGTATGTCCCATTGCCTAGTTAACTGTACCCCTGTATCCCTGACATGTCCCTTTCTTTGCCCTTGCAGCATAGTGCTGACTTGCTACACCAGTTTACAAAGTGACACCAACAACAAGTTTAATTTTATAAGAAAACAATTAATGAAGTAGAAGGAAGAAACACCATAGACATACTTATAACTGGTTACTGTGTTTTATGGACCAATAATGTTACATATGCATTGTGGTAAAATAATAAACAACACCCAAATACACCCAAACCCTGACTTGCTTTATTGAGTCGTAATACATGTTACCCATTATGTATTTCTTTATGTTACATTTTTAGTAAGTTGCAAGATGATAAATATGCTCTTCTCAAACAGGCTAATGTTTATTGGAAGCAGTAAGTGAAATAATGGACTATATTGTTTGGTAGTTTGTAAAAAATACGCCGACAATATGCCCTGCCAGGGAACCACCATTGTACCAGGATCAGCATGTTGACAATATTTTCAAATATTATGACAGAGCAAGCTTGCTCCCAAAGATTACCACCCTCGTGCCAGAGATGGTATTTTACCAGAAATTACCACTCCTGAGCAGATGTCAGCATGATGCAAGGGATTACCACCATAGTGGCAGGACCTGCATTTTACCAAGAATTACCACTATAATGCCAGGGCCGGCATTTTGTCAGGTATTCCTTCCATTGTGCCATGGCTGACATTTTACCTGTAATTACCACATTTTGTGAGGTTTAGCATGTTGTCAGAGATTACCACCACTGTGCCACATCCCGCATTTGACCAGAAATTACCACCATTGTGCTAGGACTATATTGTTGTTAGGGATTGCCAACATTGTGCCAGGGATGGTCTGGTGCCAGATAGTACCACTACTGTGGCAACATCAGCATTTTACTGGCATTACAACTATTGTGTCAGTGCCACCTTGCCATGGACTAGAACCATTCAGCTAGGGCCAGAATATTAGCCAGGATAAGTTGTCTAATAGTGTGTCTGCATTTAGTTACCACTACTCGCTCCCTCGCGCTTGCTACTTTCACGTTTGTACTCACATTAGGGGTGCAATTATAGACTTCATGATTATAACTCCTTTTCTATGTCCCACTAGGGTCCTTTATTTTAAGATTCTATATTTAGAGGTCTGAAAACATTATTATCTTCCTATTTAGAACTCTGGCTCTCACTGCAAGAATGAATGCACAGATTAGGTAGGGCTCGTGCTAAGCCTGAAGAAGGCTTTCGATTCCTTGGATGTGGTATATAGGCCAAAACACTTTAGTGCAATAACGGATGCTGGAGTCATAGAACTCACTGTGCATCCTTATAGCTCTTATTTTTAATTTTACCGAAGGTACCCCCAATAAAACTATTTGGTTTACCACTGAGGTAATTTTAACACGCGGATCCCTATAATTATCGAGTGCTGCTTTATGAAGATCTCCCTGCAACCGGAGGTTCAGTCCGTCCTCCCAGGGCTACCTAGCTCGAAAGGAACACGGTTACCTACAATGAAGCCCGCCACAAAAGAGTGGGAGGGGTTTATTTACCCAAAATCTCTGGATCCCCCTGGACCATGATAGTCCCTTTTGGACTCAGGTCACCCTGTCCATTGTGGCATCGGACCAGAATGCTGCCAGGGAGATGCATGAAATGCTCACTGCTGTGCCAGGACCTGGTTTGTACCAAGAATCAGAACCAGTGTCCAGGGTTAGCATGTTGTCAGGATTACCACCATTGTGCTAGAGCCAGCATTCTACCAGGAATTTCCACCATTGTGTCAAATCAGGAAAATTGTCAAGATTTACCTTTATTATGCCAGGGCCACCAGATGGCCAGGAATTGCCACCCATGTCACTAGTCCTGCATTTGTCAAGCAGGGGCAATGGGCAAAACACACAGACATTCATGCACACAAAGACGTACTCGCGCACACGCTAGGCACACTTCAACACTGACAGATATATGCACATATGCGCAAACATCAGCACTTGCACACACAAAGACATATGCACACAAACGCAAACGCAGAAACAAGCAGACACACACAAGACGCAGAAACAATTCTGTTAATTTACTTTGAATCCAGACTTCTGCTGCTTCTCCTTTGGGTGTTTTCCCTTCCACCCTGCTCCGGACTGGAACATCCAGGATGGGGAGGGCCACGAGCAGCCTTGTGGAAGAAGGAACAAGAGGGAAATAACACGCAAGTGTGTAGAGGGGTGAACGAGGTTATGAATGACTAAATTAATTAGCATCTGTAAAGCGCAAACAGTTCAGGAAAAAAGTGTCCCGTTCTGGAAAACGCAGAGGCAACAAAAAGTCAAAGCACAGTCAGAAGTCACCTCCATTCCGAGGAGCGTGGAGATTATAAGGACTTGGTAACAAGCATTGAAAATGCAATAGGTCAAGCCTTTGATTAAGTTAAAGCCATTTGCTTTGCGATGGTTTTGTATAGCAAAGCAAAATGGCTTTAACTTAATGAAATGTGAGCCCTATTGCATTTTTAATGCTTGTATCTTATGTTTTCATTCTCCCCATCTTACAGTCTCCAAACTGCTCATCACACGTTGGCTGCCTTTTCGTCATTCTGTCACTCCTTTCACCCAAGGCTCTTTGCTTCTCAAGCGTGTGTGCCGTGATTCATTTGCAATGCAATAGGTGTCCCATTACTGAAAGCTTGAGCTATTGGCATTGAATTAGTATTGGCAACGCCATTAGCTCAAACTTTTAGTAATGCGAGTCCTATTGCATTGCAGTAGTAGAGAGTAGTAGAGAGTAGAAGAGAGTAGTAGAGAGTGAGCAGTAGAGAATGAGTAGTAGAGAGAGAGTAGTAGAGAGAGGGTAGTAGAGAGTAGGTAGTAGAGAGTGAGCAATAGAGAGTAGTAGAGAGTAGTAGAGAGTGAGTAGTAGAGAGGAGTAGAGAGTGGGTAGTAGAGAGTTAGTAGAGAGTGAGTAGTAGAGTGAGTAGTAGAGAGTAGTAGAGAGTGAGTAGTAGAGAGAGCGTAGTAGAGAGAGAGTAGTAGAGATTAGGTAGTAGAGAGAGAGCAGTAGAGAGTAGTAGAGAGTGAGTAGTAGAGAGTAGTAGAGAGTGAGTAGTAGAGTTAGTAGAGAGTGAGTAGTAGAGAGAGTAGTAGAGAGTGAGTAGTAGAGAGTAGTAGAGTGAGTAGTAGAGAGTGAGTAGTAGAGTGAGTAGTTGAGAGTGAGTAGTAGAGAGTAGTAGAGAGTGAGTAGTAGAGAGTAGTAGAGAGTGAGTAGTAGAGAGTAGAAGAGTGAGTAGTAGAGAGAGTAGTAGATAGTAGTAGAGAGTGAGTGGTAGAGAGTGAGTAGTAGAGAGTTAGTAGAGTGAGTAGTAGAGAGTAGTAGAGTGAGTAGTAGAGTTAATAGTAGAGAGAGTAGTAGAGATTGAGTAGTAGAGAGTTAGTAGAGAGTGAGTAGTTGATAGTAGTAGAGAGTGAGTAGTAGAGAGTAGTAGAGAGTGAGTAGGAGAGAGTAGTAGAGTGAGAGTAGTAGAGAGTGAGTAGTAGATAGTAGTAGAGAGTGAGTAGTAGAGCGTGAGTAGTAGAAAGTGAGTAGTAGAGAGTTAGTAGAGTGAGTAGTAGAGAGTAGTAGAGTGAGTAGTAGAGAGTGAGTAGTAGAGAGAGTAGTAGAGAGAGTAGTAGAGATTGAGTAGTAGAGAGTTAGTAGAGTGAGTAGTAGAGAGTTAGTAGAGTGAGTAGTGGAGAGTGAGTAGTAGAGAGAGTAGTAGAGAGTGAGTAGTAGATAGTAGTAGAGAGTGAGTAGTAGAGAGTAGTAGAGAGTTAGTAGTGAGTTAGTAGCAGTGCTTAATTTGTAAAATATGAAGTGCAGGTGCTCAAATGTTTGTCGGAGGCCACACCACCTTTTCTCTGGCTCCACCCACTTACTCCACTGGCTCCACCCGCTTACTCTACTAGCTCCACCCACACCCTCAACTAATCACTGCTACAAGTGAGATGTAATACCCGATCTGAATTTCAGCAAGGGAGCCTTCCTTATAGTAAGGATTTGATAGGAGGTTCTCCTGTCCTGTGAAGTTTTTGAAAAAGATTAAATCAAAAGTGCATTTAAAGGACAATTTTGGAATACATTAGCTAAAATCACTAATGCTTTGAAAAGGGACAATTCCAGTGCTCTGTGCCGATTTGGGAAGAGGACAACACCTGGGGATGCCATTTTTAACAGAGTCTATGAGTTCAAAGATACAACTTGTACATAGCCTATGTGACAAAATAAACCAAAATGTTCTTAGAACACTCTGAACAAATAAACTGAATAAAATCATGCAATACACTTGAATGAGTCACTTTGTCACTTCCACTTATCACTTTTTGTCCTCTAGTTGAAAATTGTTTTTATAAATCATTTTGTTGAAATCATACTTCAAATGGTGCTCTTATCACTCATCAGTACAGAGCACACTCGGCCTCTCCGTTTCTAAGCAGGCTTTGTGAATAACAAAATGTTATTGGTACAAAGGAAAATAAGCTTTACTCGACCTACAAACAGTTACTTCGCGCTACACAGTTCAGCACAAACGCAAAGCTGACGCAAATCTTGCCCTTTGGAATTTTTGGAAGGAAGCACATTAGTTCCAAGTGCTTTGTTGAAATTGTTATTTTGGGATCATTTTTGGGGGTCAAGGGTAGACTGCACTTCGCAAAAACAATACAGGAGCTGAATTCAGCAAATGTGTGAAAAAATATAGTGAATTTAATTTTTTTTTGTGCTTTTAACATTTATTTTCTTGTTCTAACCACATTTTTGTTCTGAACTGACACTTTTGGTTTTGCTTTGGTTTAGTTATGACATGTCCCGCTCTAGAAATGTCATTTCTGTCGCACCTCACTTTTGTTTTCCTTCTCTGTCACACGCTCCATCATGCACACACGTTTAGATGTGGCACTTGTTAGGCGAAAAAACACTGACACTGACAGACATCCAAGGCTCTAAAAGGAGGGTTTAAATCTAAAATTGCTCAGCGGGCTGAGAGGATTCTTAAACCCATCTGTAAATACATCAAAGAGATGTCCCTCAGCGCCTTTGACAAGACGTCATTAAATCTGGCTGCTGCCAATATTCCCAAGACTATAAACACTAGTAATGACCCGAAAAATAAGCAACAATTCGGAGCTATGGCCGGGGCACTCAGGTGTGAACTTCTACGTGCAACTTCTTCTGCACGAGACAATAACTTACAACACTCCTTTAGTGCCAGTAAATGTTTGTGCGACGGCCGGGCCGGCGCAGGAAAATCCTAATTTAAAGTTGAACACAGACAGACGCTGGTGCGTGCAGTGCCACACCAAGAGGCTCATTGACGGCCGTGGCCCAAGCTATGCCACAGACTGGGGGTGGACAGTGACGTGTCCGCGTTTATTACTGCTATAAATTACTAATATACATACTGCTAGTGGAGGTCAGTTATTGTAAAATCGGCCATAGTTTTACTGTAAATACAGGTATTATTGAAACCAGTTATTTTTTTTTTTTTTTGCCAACGACGTACAACAAACACTAGAGTCGTGACCGGCCGGCGACTCCATCCATGGCGACTATTACTAAGGAGCGCTGGGTGATTCCGAAGCTCTTATCATTTATCAACCTCTGTCGGATGATCGATGATAAAGCCCTGAGATGATATCGCGCTGTCGCCACTTTTTTCTTGTGTGGTGAAAAAAACGAATTTCAGCTTTAACGAGGTAACAAGTTCTACAATAGAACTTAGCTGTCGCTTTCCGGGCCCACAGGACATTAAAAATTATTTGTTAACATTGACACATAGATCCAAACTATCCATATACCCAACAAAAGTCTGTACTAAAATACGCAGGGAGTTCGGAGTGCGGCCTATGAGGACCACGTCATCTGCGAATATTAGCACGGGGAGAGTTTGCCATTAATCATAGGAACGTCATGGGTCGAGGTTTTAAGCAAATTGTTCAGCCCATTAATGTACATAATAAAAAGGAGGGGGGCCAGGTAACGAGGTAGCGAAATAAGTGACGCACCTGAGTTTATGAGGTTTATATTTGTAGTTGTCCTAACTTAATGGGTAAAATAATCATTTTATTAACAGTAGTGGAGACTGAAAAACAGTTGCTGTAAATAATAATTTCCGAAGTGTCTGTATTTGTAACAACTGGGGACAATTGTTGTGAATTGAGTTTTGTCTGACTGAGGATGGAAGTGCCTCAGTAATATTATACTGTGAGCTACTGGGGTAAACAGTGGGGGCAGAGCCCCATTCTATCATAGGATAAAAGTGAGAGAGAAGAGGACGTGGCTTGAACGGGAATGGAGTAGGACACAGCTCATCTGAGCTCCGGGCTCCCGTGGGCCACATAGATCCTTTTTTTGACAATATTCACGGCTCTCCTGATGTCCAGCCGTGCCATGCTGATGCCCCGGACCAGCCCTGCTGATGATCGACGTCTGCCTCCCAGATCCCCACGATCAGGGGAGGCACTGAATCTCTCAGCCTTGGCCCGGGGCTAGGGTGCCATTTTATATCAGCATTGTGGCGCCACTTGAGAGAGACCTGGATGAGCGGAGCGGTGTATCCCGGTGAAGAGGCAATGTAAATGACGGCACAATCAGAAGATAGTGAGTGTGGACTCACCTTCCACCACTGCTGAGGGCTTCTGAGGCAGTCGTGTTCCGTGGCACCAGGCAGCACTAGCCTGCTTTGCAACCCCTGGAGGGGGCCTACCATCTTGCCTGCAGCTTCGTGCTCCCACGCAGGCCTGCCTCACTGACCTCCCCACCCCTTTAGCCAGATCCTGGCAACCCCTGTCTGCTAGTAAGTTTTTAGTACTTACGGATCGACGGTTATGTGGTGGGCTGGTCCGGGGCACACTGCCTTATCCCTAGTATAAACTGGGCCTGGTGCTGCCTGCTCTCAATGTCGTCGGGCAGCCTGACCTAATGCTTGCTGATGAGGACTCGTGAGGTGCGCGGGTGTGCTAGTGCGTGGCAATCATCTGAATAAAATCTGCGTACGCTCACGCTGCCGCACAGCCCCTACCCCGGAAGAACCAAATCCAGCCCAATTAGTGTCCCACTGGGTCTCCCGCTCACGGGCTAAGGGCCGTGGCGCCAATACCACCTGAATGGCTCTGGCGGTCACCGGAGACATCGAGAACAACACTCTGCACTGAGTCAGTGAGGAGGAGAGGTATTTAATCAATTAAGTCTAGTCAACAACATCAAGCAAATGTGACGTGCAAGCAGCAGATGCATAGACCCGGCCCTGCTAAGTAAGTGCCGGTGCTAAGCACCGGAAAGCACCGGCACAAATTAAGCACTGGTTAGTAGTAGAGAGTAGTAGAGAGTGAGCAATAGAGAGTAATAGAGAGTCAGTAGTAGAGAGTAGTAGAGAGTAGTGGAGAGTAGTAGAGAGTGAATAGTAGAGAGTAGTAGAGAATTGTAGAGAGTGAGTAGTAGAGAGTGAGTAGTAGCGAGTAGTAGAGTGAATAGTTGAGACTAGTAGAGAGTGAGAAGTAGAGAGAGAGTAGTAGAGAGACAGGCTCTGAAGATGAAACCACGCCTCTGTCTCCGAGGGACATCTGTATCACTGCCCCAGGGCAGCAGCTGTAAAAGAAAAGAGCTCCCACAGTGCCACGTCTCTCCAGTGGTGTTCTAAAGCAGTCAGGAGGACCCTGGCTTGACATTCTGAGTCCACGCAGGATGCACAATGCCCATCTGATAGGCGTCCAAGCACTAGGAAGAGAGTGGGGGGCTTCACTGTCCCGTGTGCCAGCACCCCAGCTGGCACAAGGTGCAAAGTTGTTTGGGTCAAAGTCTGCTCAGAGCGCTTAGGAGGAGTAAATGAGGTGTGGAGCGGCGCAGGAATTTTAGCGCCATTGATGAAGTGACATTTCAAACACCCATCCTTTAACAAACGGGTGCATGTGATGTTTTAGAGACAATCTGCCACCCTTGAAAAAGGCTCCCTAGGCAGCTGGCTAGAATGACCTTAGTATAGTACCAGCCCAATGCAGTGGTCTGTCACGTGCTGGCAGTTTTGCCTGCTTCTAAGCGCCCCTAGTTCATAGTGGTAAGTGAAGAGAAACTCTGGCTCAGGCTGCTGGCCGCCCCACCTCCTCTGTAGAGCGACCGGACTGCACCAACTGGAGAGATCTTTTTTATCAGTCTTGTATGCTACCACTTTAAAGGCGACATTGCAGTATTAAATACATGGAAACAGCTGTGAGATAAAATAATCTTGTCTTTATATACAAACTCTACAACCAGGTAAGGTTAGTTTTGAAAACAACAGTAATACCCAATAATCATCAGTCCTCCACACACTATGACCTGATCCTTTGCAAAGCTACCACGGTCCTTTACTGAGAACCCTTTCCCAGACATGATATTGACTCAAAATGTCAAAACTCTGAAAAATGAAAGTTGGACCGGTGCTGCCTCTCAGTATTTTCACGTGACTTTCAGATTACACAGGGTTGCAGCAGGCGCACGCATGGCAGCGTGCTTTCACTTTAAACTGTGTTTAAAGTGAAAGCACGCCGTGTTTAAAGTGCACACGCGCGCATGGCGGTGTGCTTTCACTTCAGTTTAAAGTGAAAGCAAGCCGTGTTTGAAGGCGCGCACACGCGTGTGCGATGCGAAGACCCGAGCTACAACAAAATGGTGTGGGACTGTCCACTGTCCCACTGACACGCGCATGCTGTCTGCATTGGACAGATGGCGAGATCAGCCATCTTTGTCCATGCAGACGCGTGCATGAGCCCACGGCGGAGAATCAATTCCAAAAGGTCTCTCTGACGAGAGTAGCGCATGTGCTGCTTTCGCCAGGCGAGACCTAAAAAGGAAGGTCTACAATCGGCATCTGAATGTGACAAGCTCACCATGAACTTGTAAGGATAACTGTAGGGCATGCATTCCCGGCTCTGCTAATGATCAGCGCCAGAGGACCACCACCAGTTCTTGATTTTCTAAATCTAGGCACATTTACCAGACAGGCTGATTGGGATCTGAGTGGGCAGGAAGTGAAGGCTGATACCAGGAGAACAGTGAAGCCACATAAGAGCTGTGCCCTTCATTTTAGATGGTTTTGTGACATAGACACAGGCATTTAAAAACGCATCTTCTGTGAGCAGGGAGCCACTGTAATTTCTTGAGCCCATTGGATATTAAGGCGGCCTTCTTCAGGGCCAACATCAACATAGTTGCCGCATTTTGTACGATCTGCACTTCATGAACTAAATATTTTGACAGTCCAACTAGGAGGGGATTACAGTAATCCATCCTAGAGAGGACAAGGTCTGAATCAGATCTTTTCCCGCTGACGCCAGGATGAAAGGGAGAATATTCCTAGATATGATCAGTAAACGGAAACCCATCAAGCATATGCTTTCCCTATGATCCGCAAAGGACAGGTCAGAACCCACCAGCACGCCATGATTTTGTGCTTGGTGCACAGATGAAGGCGCCTCCTCTAATCAAGTGAGATGGAAGGAGGGGGAAGGCAAAAGATAGAGGTGCCTGACTAGAGGGGCGGGTGTGGTAAAGCATTTCACTGTAAGTGATTTGATGAGCTGTAGAATGATTAAAGAGTAGAATAGAATGTGGAATGAGTTTAAGAAAAACTGGAGGGGTAAGTCACTCAGGAGGTTTGAGTGGGAAGGCATACTGGTGATCTCTCCTGTATGGAACCCATATCTTAAATTAATGAACTTGATATCTACAATGTTGTATGTCACAAATGCCATTATTCAGCTGAGCACTTCCAAGAAAAGGCCGACACAGCTTGTTTTGTCTCTGTAGCCACACTCTTGGAGTCCACTTCTTTGTCCTTGGCACAAGAGGAAGCAGGTCCAGTCCTTTTGGGATCCTCCCTGAATACTGAAGCAGGTCCAGTCCTCTTCTGATTTTCCATAGGTCCAGAAGGTGTTCTGAAGAGTGTACCTGGGGATGTCACATTTATGCATGATACTAGCTAATATGTGGGAATTATTCTTGGTCACTCCCTAACCAATGGGGTAAAGTCAACCCCACCCATATTTTCAGTAGCTCCTAATTGCCTTACTGTACAGGCCCAAAGGGCTATGTGTGACGGCATTTTCAAGATGGTGAATGCCTTAGCCACACCAAACCTGGGCTCTGAGGGGTGTGTGTGTGTGGGGAGAGTACTTTGTAATCCTAGTGCCCTCTCACATCTAACACTAAAACCCTGTTTGAGGCAGGCACTATACCAACAACATACCCAGAGACAGAAGCCGGGTAGGGCAAAAGCAGGGTGCTTCAGCAACCAGACAAGGGATCCTCGAGAATTTTCTTGACAACCAGTTCTCGCCCTTTCAAGTATGCCCCAAGTGTTGAATATTCTGTGGAGTTCAGAGGTGTCATCTCTGCTCATTTCGGTCATCCAATAGTTTGCTCCTGGGAGGCATTTCACACCTATATCAAACCTAGGCTGAGCACAGGCTGGGAGCTGGTAGAGGCTTATGGTAATTAGTCTTTGGACAGTTCCAGGCAGATAAAGGTTAACTTTCTCAAATTTAATTTGCCCTAGTATGTATTAAAACTCTGACTTCACCGTTGAATTTGATTTTTAATAGCTGCTAATTATTTTTCTTGCTGGGCCCTTTTCTGAGTCAGCAGTATTAGTATTTTCATATATATTCTGGTTTTCTAAATAGTGCAACTAGACCTACCACAGTGAAAATAGCTGTTTGGCCCTTGTCAATGTATGAATATGGTAACATTAATGTTCTACACGTCCCACTTTTAAATACCTTGTGGACTGCAAGGCCTACATGGGGGTGGCTTATTAATATTTCAAGAAAAGCTTTTCTTCATCCATAAAGATTATTTTGACAGGTCATGCTGCCGTGCTTACACCGCAGCAGCCATGCTACACAAGGAAGTCATATTTGCCCTACCCTTGTAGTGGATGGCACAATAAGTGGTGCAGCCCACTAATGGCATTTAAATTCCAGGCCCTGGGTGCAGTTTTTACTCCATATTCTAGGAACCTACAGGAAAGTTACATGTACCAATCAGGAATAAGCCAATCTAAACATGGTTAAAAGGGGAGCACAGGCACTGTACTACTGGCTAGCAGTTGATAATTTTTTTTTAACAATCTTCCCAAATGGGTTGCTGGGATACATAGGTTCTGTGAGCTACATACTAGAAGAAGAAAATTAACTAGTTGGATGGGTGCTTAAAAGGTTTGAACATTATTATACATGTTTGGGTATCAACCTTCTATATGACTGTTTGGTTGACTGTGTGCACACCAACTTAATATAGAACTAATTTTGGGCTGGCAATGTACTAAAATATTTCAAAATCACATGCTGTGCCGGATCTCAAAACATTTTAGTACCAGTGATACTGTGTACCTAAGGCAGCAGATGGAGGGTGCACACAAAACATATTACTTCTAAGCCAGGATGACTATTGTCCCAACTCAGTGTGGCATCTGCACACGGGTAGCAGATATACCCAGATTAAATCAGTTGGCCTGCTAAGGCCTTAGAATCGTTTTTGGCATCCCAGAAGAAATGTCAAATTCCCTTTTGGCACAAGTGTAAAATCTATAGTTTTGAAACACTAAGGTCCCTATTCACAAAGGTAAATATAGATGTGCACATTTACTCATGTGTATATTTACAACTGGGGGGGCGTGGTCTGCAGCCCAAGATGGTGGTCGCTTAAGCGACGAGCTCCGGGCCGGGGCATTGAATCCGTTTCTTTATCCGATATTCCCTACCTGTCTGACGGTACTTTCAGCGCTGCTGAACTGTCTTCACTGTCGGGCTGCCTCGACGCTGTACAGCAGAAGCCTGTGTCCCTTGCGGAGTGGGTTTCCGGACGGTGGCGCTTCCCGGCCTTTCCAGAGGTCTACCCGGGAATTGAAGCCGCGGACTGCCCTGGGGGCTGGCTGGGCTATGAGCGCCCGATGCCGGCCGCGGTGACAACTTTGGTCCCCGGCCCCGGGGCCTCTGCACCCTCACTGCTGGTGCTTGCTTTCGCCTGCGCATCGCCTGGTTTTGATGATTCACTCCGGATCGCTGCTGCCGCCAGGGGGTGAGCACGGCACACCGGTCAGCTGGTGAATCTCTGCCTGCCGTAGAGGGGGCTCGATTAGACGCGGGACCACTTCGCGCCACGACTCGGTGGTTGGTCCCCTACTATGCCTGCATTGCCTTATTGGACTGTGAGAAGGCTGGGGAGCTGGACTGGTGCTCCCTGATTCCCCCTCAACATCAAGGTGAGCGCTGATACTGGACACGAGCCTATGTGCGCTGCGCTCTGCACCTGGTGACGCCTGGGGATCTCCGGACTGTTTGGTGGACTGGCTAGACCCAGGATACGGGGTCTGTTTGGTGTGCTCCTGCTGCCTTCCACTTAGTTGGCTGAGGTGGGGCGGCCTGCTCTTGTTTGTGAGGGCCCTTTCGTGCCACGTGTCAGTGGTGGATTTCTGACTGGTCCTGTGCTGATCGGCGCTGTGCTGGGGTTGCTGCCGCGTCGACGCGAGTGCGCTGCTACAACTTGTGGCCTGTCTTGGTGTAGTGGCGGGTGGAGTGCCGGACTGCACGGTGCACCCCTGGAGCCACGGGACACTCTATCACAGCCCTTTCCTCCGACCCTTTCCCATTGAGTTGGGGGAGCCCACTGCTGCATTGAGTATCGGCTGCCTTGTTCCACCTGGGTGCTCCGGATTGCTACTGGGCATGGTTGTGTGGCGTCCTGGCCGGTGACTTGTGCCGCCGGTTAGTAGTGGGTACTTGCTATCTGAAGTGGCTCTTCTGCCTCCCTGGCTGCAGATGCGTCAGAGTCTCTGAGATTCAATTACTGTAGCCAAGTGTTTGCTGCACTGCTCCACAACGCCGCTGGCCATGTGCCGGGGAAAGCCCAGGGCGTCTACACGGTCGGGAGAGTGGGTTCTCTCTCTCTGCCTTCGGGCCATTCCTCCGTCCATTCTCATCAAACGCAGGGCCATGTAGGCTCTACCGCTCCGGAGGACAAATTGGACATGATCTTGCGGGAGATCCGTGATTCTCGCTCTGTGATGGAAGCGCAACTGGGCATAATCTCAGTGGATCTAAACTTATTGAAAGATGGTCATAAGAAGCTTGTTGAGAAGGTTAAAACAGCTGAGCAGAGGTTGGACAGTGTGGTGCCTCAAGTGCAAGCCCATGAGGAACAACTAACCCATATGCGCCAACAGATCGACTCCCTCCAGGCCCGGGCTGATGACTCGGAAGGCCGGGCCCGCCGGAATAACCTCCGAATAGTAGGCTTGCCAGAGGGAACGGAAGGCTCCACACCCACGGAATACATAGAAAACTGGTTAAAGTCTAGCATGGCCTGGTCGGATTATCAGCTCATTTCACAGTTGAGCGGGCGCATCGTGTCCATACACGTCGACCAATTCCAGGTGCTAACCCACAACCCATCTTGGCTAGGATTTTGAATTCTAGAGACCAGGATCACCTACTGCAGGCGGCGAGGGACAATGGTCCGCTGCAGATTGACAACGCGAAGATCTGCATATTCCCGGATTACACCCTGGCGGTGCAGCGCAGAAGATTTTCCTTTATGGAGGTGAAGGCACGAGCTCGAGCAGCGGGTCTGTCGTTTGCCTTATTGTTTCCAGCAAAACTGAAAATCCTTTACAATCAATGTTTCCTGTTTTTTGATACTCCTGACAGTGCGTGGGACTGGCTCTACAAGACGTTCCCCGATGTCCAACCAATGAGACGAATGGACTCATCACTGCCAAAGACATAGCGCCCCCCTCGGAGGCGTAAGAAGGGGCTTCTTACTCAAAGTTCTGCCTCCAGTCCCCTGATTCGTCAACAGGTGATGGAAGGCAGGCGAGGGGCACTCCATACTGCCTCGACCTTCCGCACTTTTTTCTTTTTTTCTTTTTTCGTTCCTGTGGGAGACTCACAGGACCACATGGAGGTGCCACACTGGCTCCAACGGGAGTCCTGCTGGACCTTGATGACCCAATTGTTTTTTTTTTTTTTTAAATTGTCCAGGAAGGGCAAAAGGGCCAAGTGATGAAGGCATTGCCACCCTGCCCCCTTATAACATTTTTTCATTTTATGTTTAAGGACTTGGGGACGAAGTCCCCAAGCCTTGTAATTATTTTTCATATTACAGCCACCAATCACATAGCTCGGTCCTGCAGTACTGACCAATCAGAATGCATTTTTGTTTGGTTCATCCTGCTACACCAAATATCGCTTCTTCTTAAACCTTTATTTCTCTAAAAAGACTGAACAGATTTACACCAAATCACAAGAAGCTCACTTACAGGTTAAACATCTAGCTTTCTGCCAAATTTGGGGTCATGCTGTTCAGTTGTTTTCTCTATATTGTTGTCTAATTTTCCAGTGGAAATTGCTTTGGGAAAAAAGAGTTTTGAGACCCCTGTTTTTTTCTGCCCCCACTTGACGGTTCACCCTGAAACTTTCAGGATGGAGCTGAGGTTGAGGAACTTTTTTTGAAACGTTTAGTGAAGATTCAACAAATATCACCAAAATAATTAGCAGAACAAAAAATGCTCTTCCTATGGAAACTCTAAGTCACATATAACTATACAGTGGCTACAGTAAAGAGTGGCAGTCGCCATTGTGTATTTATAGTTCGGACTGTGTTTCCATAGGAAATTATTTTTTTGGTTTGCTAATAACTGACACTGTTTGACGAATCTTCACAAATCTTTTCTAAAAAAAGATTATGCCAGATCAACTCCTCTGTGAAAAAATTTGGGGTGCCCCGTCAAGTGGGGGCTGAGAAAAAGGCGGCGTCCCAAATCTAGTTTTTCCCGAGGCAATTTCCACTGGAACATTGAACAACTAAAACGGCTGGATTGAATTACACCAACTTTGGCACAAAGCTAGGTGTTTACCCGCAAAGTGTGCTTTTTTGTCATTTGGTGTAAATCCATTGAGGAGTTTGAGAAATTAAGGTTCAAAATGTATGAATACATAGAGGTGTGGTACTACTGTGGTACTACCGTAGATTACCTCAATACTGCAAGCTCAAAATACGCAATCTGATTGGCTGGCCCAACATAAAGAGAAAGTTGCAGCCACTATTTTATTACTCAGAAACTTGGTCCCCATATCATAGAGAACAAATAAAAATAGGGATTAAGGGGGCAGGGTAGGGATACCCTGACCCTGGAGTACACTTACATCCGTTTTGAAAGCTGTAGGGCTGTAGTAACTTTGGAAGTGTTGTTTATGAACAGCAGTGGTCTTACTCTTTTGTGGTTGTGTGTTTGTGTTAGTATGTCTCTCCTTAAACCCCTACTAAAATTTACCTATCCCACTATCATTAAGTAGCACTACCCCTTACCCCACCCTCATTTACTACTGAAACATGTACCTACGTGTGCGGAGATCTCTGTCACTGTTGCATAGATCTCAGCAAAGAAAAGATAGGGGAGGTGGGGGGTTCTCTGCACATAGGTTTGTGAGTAGCATTTTGTAGTACACGGGTAGGAGTACCGTAGGACCTCACATGCTCCTGTAACTTTTTATAAATGCACACTACAAGTAATGTACCAGGCCCTCTAGACTGTGTTGCCATTGGTGTTTACATCTGGGTTTTGTATATATTTGCCATCTTTGATAAAACATTTAGTTTCACATGCATCAAAGTACTTTTCCTCATTAAAGAAAAGGCACAAGCTGAACATATATTGGGTTATTTGTTCCCTTACTCTGTTCTTAGCTTCTAGCCCACAGCACCTCACTCAGTAAGCCTGGGATTGCTCTACATCCGTGGTACTCATAGTACGGAGAGCGGGCCGCCTGCGGCCTGGCAGGCCTTCCTTGGCGACCCGCGGACCTTGCAGGTAATGTAACGATGGCCCCGCAAAGAGAGAGAGAAAGTGGAGGGAGAGAGAGGGAGAAAGAGAGAGGGGAGAGAGAGAGAGAGAGAGAGAGAATGGAGTGAGAGAGAGAGAGTGGAGAGAGAGAGAGTGGAGAGAGAAAGTGGAGAGAGAGAAAGTGGAGACAGAGAGAGTGGAGAGCGAGGGAGAGAGTGGAGAGAGAAAGACAGTGGATTGAGAGAAAGTGGAGAGAGAGAGTGGAGAGCGGTGGAGAGAGAGAGAAAGTGGAGAAAGTGGAGAGCGAGAGAGAGAGTGGAGAGAGAGAGACAGAGAGTGGAGAGAGAAAGACAGTGGAGAGAGAGACAGTGGAGAGAGAGAGAGAGAGAGAGAGAGAGTGGAGGGAGAGTGAGAGAGTGGAGGGAGAGAGAGTGGAGAGAGAGGGGAGAGAGAAAGACAGTGGAGAGAGAGTGGAGAGAGTAGAGAGAGACTAACTGACTGAGAGACTGACTGAGAGAGAGAGACTGACTGACAGAGAGAGAGAGAGACTAACAGAGAGAGCGACTGACTGAGAGAGAGAGAGAGAGAGAGAGAGAGAGAGACCAACAGAGAGAGACTGACAGAAAGACTGACTGACAGAGAGACTGACTGACTGACAGAGAGACTGACTGACTTAAAGAGAGAGAGAGAGACTGACAGAGAGAGACTGACAGAGAGAGAGACTGAGAGAGAGAGACTGACTGGCAGAAAGAGACTGACTGACTGGGAGAGAGACTGACTGAGAAAAGGAGACTGATACAGAGAGAGAGAGAGAGAGAGAGAGAGAGAGAGAGAGAAAGAGAGAGTGGAGGGAGAGTGGGAGAGTGGAGGGAGAGAGAGTGGAGAGAGAGGGGAGAGAGAAAGACAGTGGAGAGAGAGTGGAGAGAGTAGAGAGAGACTAACTGACTGAGAGAGAGAGACTGACTGACAGAGAGAGAGAGAGACTAACAGAGAGAGCGACTGACTGAGAGAGAGAGAGAGACCGACAGAGAGAGACTGACAGAAAGACTGACTGACAGAGAGACTGACTGACTGACAGAGAGACTGACTGACTTAGACTGACAGAGAGAGAGACTGAGAGAGAGAGACTGACTGGCAGAAAGAGACTGACTGACTGGGAGAGAGACTGACTGAGAAAAGGAGACTGATACAGAGAGAGAGAGAGACTGACTGACAGACTGAGAGAGAGAGACTGACTGACTGCCAGAAAGAGAGAGACTGACTGACTTAGAGAGAGAGACTTACTAATACTGACTTAGAGAGAGACTGACTGACTGATAGAGAGACGGACTGAGAGGGAGACTGACAGAGAGAGACTGGATGACTGACAGAGAGAAAGAGAGAGAGAGAGACTGGCCGAGAGACTGACAGAGAGAGAGAGAGAGAGACTGACAGAGAGAGAGACTGACTGACTGAGGTTGACTGACTGACTGAGAGAGAGCGACTGACTGACAAAGAGAGAGAGACTGACTGACAGAGAGACTGACTTACTGAGAGAGAGACTGACTGACAGAGAGAGAGAGAGACTGACTGACTGAGGGAGAGAGAGACTGACTGACTGAGAGAGACAGACTGAGAGAGAGAGAGACTGACTGAGAGAGAGAGAGAGAGAGAGAGAGAGAGACTACCTAAGAGAGAGAGAGACTGAGAGAGAGAGAGGAGAGACTGACAGAGAGAGAGACTGACAGGGAGAGCGAGAGATAAAGAGAGAGAGTGACTGAGACTGACTGAGAGAGACTGACTGAGAGAGACTGACTGAGAGAGAGACTGACTGACAGAAGGAGACTGACAGAGGGAGAGACTGACAGAGAGAGACTGACTGAGAGAGAGACTGACTGACTGAGAGAGACTGACTGACAG
Source organism: Triturus cristatus (assembly GCF_964204655.1). Classification (NCBI taxonomy): domain Eukaryota; kingdom Metazoa; phylum Chordata; class Amphibia; order Caudata; family Salamandridae; genus Triturus; species Triturus cristatus. The sequence continues at coordinate 840,897,388 of NC_140582.1, read as the reverse complement.
AGAGAGAGACTGACTGACAGAGAGAGACTGACTGACGGAGGGAGAGGGAGACTGTGATGGAATTGGGGACAATGTGTGTATGAAGCTATGCAATGCCTCTTAAGATTGCAATTGTCGGCTTATAAAAATGTACTATCAAAATGTGCTCTTTGTAGTTACATCTGATTTTGAAATACAGCATTGTCGCATTGTCTAATGTTTTGAAACAGGTTTGATGTTTACTGTATACCCACCCCCCCACTCTGACCCCACCCCCACTGACCCCACCCCTACGGGTGCGGCTCTCGGCCACAAACCACACTGTAATTTTGGCCCCCACAGGAAGTTTGTGAGTATCCATGCTCTACAACATTACCCTGAGGGTCAAATACTAGAAGCTGTGCTTGGTTCCCAATTTGAGGTTCCACAGTACAAGGATTCCAGGACACCGGAAGTGACAGACCCTGGTTGGCCACAACTGTGGCCCAGTGACTTCCGATTCACCTTGGGCCCTCCTAAATTTCTCACACCATCATTTCAAGGAAGGGGAGCAGCCTAGGTAGAATCGTTCGGCTCGGACTTCCTGATACAGAGCATTATTGCTGGCTCATGTGGCAGTAACTTCGTGTTTAGTGTAAGTCACGCTTAGAGCTTGGAATATACAAGGCAAGCTGGAGTGACTCTAATTTCATGTTTTTTCATAGTGGGATCGAGAGTGAATTGCAAAAACAAATGTGGTGTTTGTTCTGTATAAATGTTAACCTGGAGATTTCTTTCCTTCCTACAGTACGATTCACTTTGTTCCCTCGGTGCAAGAGGTCTGTGGAAAGAGTTTTTGATTCGGCTATAACTTTAATCAGAGCGCAGGCTGAGCATGAACTAATGCTCTCTAACGAGCAGCAGCTGACTAAGGAAGCACGCTGTGGCTTTTAAAAAGGGGCAGGGGAAGCACAGAAGGAAGTCAAGGCTTCAACTTTCACAGGGGACGGCAGAAGATTAACAGAGCTCCAGTGAAAACATTTACCCCTGCCAAAGGTGGAGAAATCCTGCTGCTGCAGCTCTACAACTTTACTAGAGCCAAAGCAGTGATAACCTGTGTATTTACCCAGCACTTGCCAGGCTCGTTTTATGGTATCCGGCCCCGATGTCTAGAATTTGCAGACAAATCTCTTCATACGACACATTCGCACATGGAAACTGCAGGAGTCTTTCATTTAGAGCAGTGTGTTATGATAATTAATTGTAGGTTAAGCGTTTTCTCTGAAATGCTTTGTTTAGATAAAAGCACTTCTGGTGTCAGTCTATAGAAGTAACTAAATCACAATTCACATCCACACAATCGTTAAATCCGTTTTGATTTATTTTTTTTTTTCCCTCTCGGGCTTTGTTCGCTGATCGCTCCTGTCCCTTTGTTAACCTCCTAGCTGCAGAATCTGTACAACCCATTGAGTGGTCCTTAATTCAGCCAGGGGTGAAATGAAACCTAGAACCCCCCCAGCTCTCTCAAACCCAGAAAGACTTTGAGGGCGAAAATGACAGGTGACTGAGAGGGCCCCTTAGGGCTAGGAGCCTGCCCACCTCCATCAACACACTGCGGGGACACAAGCCCTCTGTTATACCCCTGGATTCTGAGTCTAGGGAGAATGCTGGATAAGTAACAAGCTCTGCATCGCTTGCACCGAGGCAGCCAGTAATGACACACAAGTAGAGCACCAGCAGTAGACAACACTCCCCACCCCACCACAAAGCATGCATGTTCTACGCATAAATAAAACACACCACACAATTTTTGTTTGGGTAAAAACTGCTGCAGGTTTATTACATATACCATTATGTAAAATGGTGGGTTATCTTATGGGCGATCCAAGGACAGGCAACCAACTGGGCCGCCTGCCCGCCTGATGAGCCAAGCAGCACTGGGGCGAACCCCATCTGTGCTGCCCCTTCGGTGATCCTCTTCCCGGATCACAGTCTCTTATTCAGGGCGGAGCGTAGCAAGGCAAGCACCCGGTTGTTCAGGCCCACAACCGCCCGAAGGCCTAACGGGGCGCCAACATGGTTTTCCAGGAACCTCCCATGAAGCTCCTGGGCTCTGGCACCCCCTATGGTGCCGCACAGAGGTACCCTTCGGTACCCATTTGCTTCCAGATCGCCCTGTGACTCCGCCTACAACGAAAAAGAACAACATTCTATGCTTCCCCCGCTGCTTCCATGCCGGGTAAGCGGTAGGGTGGGAGACGGCGTGTCCAGGGCGCAAAAGAGGAAGGCCAGTGGGGGGGGAGGCCTATATACCGCCCCCCGTTCCTCGCGCCCCGGAAATGACGCGCCCTACACGCCGCAGCACCCTGGCTGCCAGGGTAGGGGGACTCCTCCCCGAGGGGTCCCCACACCAAGAAGAGGGGGGGGTGGGCTGGTGCCTTGCTGGCACTATAGGCCCGCCATCCTTAGGGCACCCTGCGGGCACCTCGGGCAGCCGCATAGCACCAGCAGGAAGCAACTCTCCCCACCCCACCACAAAGCATGCATGTTCTACGCATAAATAAAACACACAACACAATTTTTGTTTGGGTAAAAACTGCTGCAGGTTTATTACATATACCATTATGTAAAATGGTGGGTTATCTTACGGGCGATCCAAGGGCAGGCAACCAACTGGGCCGCCTGCCCGCCTGATGAGCCAAGCAGCACTGGGGCGAACCCCATCTGTGCTGCCCCTTCAGTGATCCTCTTCCCGGATCACGGTCCCTTATTACTCACGCCCCTTTCAGGGCAGAGCATAGCAAGGCAAACCCCCGGTTGTTCAGGCCCACAACCGCCCGAAGGACTAACGGGGTGCTGAAACGGTTTTCCAGGAACCTCCCATGAGGCTCCTGGGCTCTGGCACCCCCTATGGTGCCGCGCAGAGGTACCCTTCGGTACCCATTTGCTTCCAGATCGCCCTGTAACTCCGCCACAGCTCTGGAGGCGGCCACCGTTGCCGCCCGAGCCCCCCACCAACACAGCTATAGTCTTGCCCACTAACTCACCTGTCTAGAGCCTCCTGCAAATCTAGATGAAAGAGAACATCCCTACTGGTTATCGATGCCCCATCTATATCCCAATAGCCCTAGACGTTAGCTTGGATCAGCTAGTGTCTGATGAAACAAAAACGCCCTTATGCCTGTGAAGTTGTGCCAGCACTATTCACCTCACGCCGCAAAGTTCTACTGCGTCACATGACTCAGCCCAGTCCCACTCTGGGCGGGACAGTTTCAGACACCCTGGCACATGCTGCCCCACCTATTGCTGATCACACTGGCCCATCTAGCACTGTGTGTGACTGGACACATGTGTCTCCCATCTCTGGGACAGAAGGTCACATGTTAGAAGACCATTCATACCCCCGCTTGCCAGCTTAAGCTATCGGGCGAGGGGGATTATGCTTAACCCTGGCACGGTCCCTTTACTCGCTAAATCCATGCGCACAGGAATGTCCATAACAGGCGTATGAGACAATGAGCACGGCTGCCCTCCAGCACTTGCCCTGCATCCTTTATTCCTAATGGGAATTTTGAACGCTCAGCTCCCTCTGGTGAAGCCCCCTAGGCATACCCGCTCAGAGAATCTGATTCGATACAGGGCGCACTGTCTGTAATCCAGTGCCTAACACTTGATGTGGGAGATGCCACACACTGCCTAGGTCATGGGAACCTTAAGGAGCACACCATTTTCACCCGGGCATACCACTAAATGGGACTGGCTCCACCCGGCTGTAACGCTCCTACTGGGCTGAGTAGAAGCGGCCCAGGATTACCCTTGAACAATCCGCGTGGTGTGCTGCCCCAAACCGTATTGATAATAAGAACCTTAAGAAGTACACAATTACCACCTGGGCGTACCCCTCAATGAGACCGGCTCCACACAGCTGTGGGCCAGAGAGACACAATATTCAACCTATTTACTGGGTACTGCCACTTGGTACCCTACTGGTTGCAGCTCTGTGTTTATGTGAAGCGCGTGTGCCCCCGGGGCATGGAGTCGCTGATAACCGGGTATGTTACCCACTCGCTGATGTATCGCTAACTACCCTTATTTGGATAGAAGGAAAGCTGGATGATTCCTAAGGACTGTGGACTTAATACTCCAACCCAGTTTGACCCCAAAACTTGGGACAGGCCAAGAAGTAATCATGCCCTTCAAGGTACATCTACCCCAGCAATGACTATCAACATATATGGGACACTGGTCCCAGAAGATGCCCCTTCTAGTCTCAGGTTCTAGCCCATAGAACGATTACCAGGGAGCGGAAGATTCTGTGGGAACCAGGGGGGGACATACTGTGCAAACACCTAGCCTTTCCTGAATATTGGCACGCCAAAAGGTCTATGATACCCTGTCGCCCTTTGGCACTAACACAGCGTTAACCAAACTTTATTGCGCCGCAGCACACTTGTTAGCTGACAACTACCACAACCCGCCTGCTGCCCTGGTTAAAGCACGGGTGAATATATCTTAACTGAAGCGACCTGATACCTGCCCTTGGCTGCAGACGAATGCCCACCCCGTGAACATGGTACCCGATTCTATAAGGTGCCCACAGGTGTTCCCCATGAAGGCCCTCGTAGCCAATTGCACAATGCAGTTATTATTTTGTAAGTGCCTCTCTCTGCGTTGAATTATACTTTCCCACCATTGGGCAGGAAACCGGTGGCAAAGGCAGACTGTTAATTTGTGGCTTCTGACATGGCCGCTGTGTAACTACTACAAAACCACAGTACACCTACAACGCGCCAATACCATTGGCTGTAACAATGCTTGTTAGTTGCATAAGATAACTGAAGTCACAATTCCGGCTTCGCTGCGTAGCATATTGAACATGCCTCCATTCAGAACTGGTGGCACTGTCACGTTAACGTGTTGAACATAGCATGAATTGTCTCCCTACGATGAGTAGTGAGCTTAACCGCAATTGGTACCATTCCACTAATCAACTTCCGCAACAGCCAGACAGGTCACCTGCACGTAAGTCAGGTACCGAAAGTGGGAGCCCTTTGGAAACGGAGTAGCGGCGCACAATCCCCGCGTTGGAGACAAAGTTGACCTCGTGGAACTGCGAACGAGGCACATGCAGAGACAAAATAACTCTTCTTAGCAAAACAGAGCCTGTCCGTATCTTTTGCCTATATAGGGACAAAAGATGAACCATGATATTATCTGTAATGTCCTCTTCGCATATTTCTCATAATTCGTCATATATGACTGACACCGCACTCTCAGCCTGTGCTTTGTGTGATTTTGGCCCACTTTGATGTGACCAGAGCCCCGTGAAGTATACTTGGGTTCTAGGCCGGTAATGCACAAGTGTTAGGTGAGGAAGATGAAACCATACTTGCCGAGCCCCGGCCAGAACCGTAAACCATTTTACCATTTGTCATCAGTAGCACATTCATCAATAGGACATTGAGAAGGGCCACATGCATAACTCCTGGTGGCCAAAGGACCTTGCTGGCCAAGCGGCGAAATCTTCGATCAATGCAGTAATACGAAACAGACTTCTCATGGCGCACGCCACCCAGGTGCCAAACAGGACACCGAGGTTTACACCTAACATCCCAACTCCAAAGAAAAGGCACCACAAACCCAAACCCCTGTGTGAGTCACTCACCGAGGCACCGCTGAAGGATTCACCCTGAACAACGCCTTCGATGAATAGCAATCTCAACCGCAAATGGGACCATTACACTAAGCAACACCACCAATCAACGGAAATCAACCATACCCCCCTGTAAAATGTGTGTGAAACTCGGCCATGGCCAGACAAAACCATAGACGTAGTTTGTCTGGGGCATTGTAGAGACGTAACTGATACCAGGCAACCTGTCCCTTCCATCTGAAACTCGATAATCATTAACAGAATGCCTGGTGACTTAAAAGAGGCATATCACTGTGACAGCTCCCCGCGGTGCAAAGGCTCATGCTATAAGAGGGAACCTCAAATAAGGTGCCTTCTTTATCTGCCTTTGCACCATCTGTGGTCATGCGACCTTGGCTGGTGGCGTGCTATACCTGAACATAACGGAAAATGAAAACTCTGGAACTGCAGCCATGAAAGCTAAATAAATGAATTAGTCCCACCCTGGGCACTCTGTCCAATTACCGCCAAGGAAGACGCACCGCAACGCCAACTGAAGGCAGACTTAGACTTTATTCAGAGAAATGTGTTTGTTTCATGCAACATCCATAAAAACTTTTTTTTTTAATCAAAAGAGGACCTCACATTTGAAAAATAGGAGGGTGGTAAAGAAATTATTTGCAGTAATATTGGTGTGCTGCTGGTATTTCCAAATTGAAAACATACCTCACTATGCCTGGATATTAGCTGTAGACACATTAGGAATTTGGACAAGTGTGCCTGTGCACTGTCAGTTTCCTGGCCGCAGGGGGCATGGATCATCCATTCAGAGCTGTTCCGAACACGGGCCCCCAAAATATGTTTGGCCCATGGCCCCCAACATCCATAACATGTCCCTGGACGCACCGTAACGCCAACTGAAGGCAGCATAACAAGTTCTGACCTAGAGCTGTTCCCGGTGACGCCTACATAGACGCCCAATATTGCGCGAAACTAGAATCAGCATACGCTTGCGCTACCTTACCGCAAGGCAGTGCAACAGACAATCTGACACTAGTGCCACTATATGCCTTGACTCACGTCAGGCGGCCACTTCCTTTGCACCATACCTTGCTCCTGCCATGCTGCCCATCCTATTATCACCACAACTACTAACCCTGACACCAGTGCAAGCGTGACAAGTCCGCCTATTCCAAGGTACTCAAAGCTATAAGAATGGCTTGGGCAGCAGGCAATAGTGATTTTAATGTAAATTGAATTAAACAATGCCTGTTGCGGTCATCTCTAAAAGAGACAGATAGCGCCAACTCGTGGCAGGCTGTCACAAGCGCCGGTGTGACAGTTAAGTGAAGTGCACAGGTGCAAATTCCTTTTATTCTTCTCAGTGTGAGAGCAAAACTAACCAACGGTCGCACTACCGACCCACAGCGCTCAGCTTACCGACCCCGGAATGCCTACCTGCAAGCTTCACCCTGCACCACTAGGGCCATGTGTGCCACACTTACAACATCACTAAAATGTTTCTTTTAGATTGAGACAGAACCTCCTATCTGCTAAGTGGTGGAGTCACCTATTATTTCCAGTGATATTAGTGAGCTGTTGCTGTGTTACTGTGTTAAAATAGGTCACCATCCCCCAATATTGTATGCAAATACATTTAGAAATTGGAAGAGTATGTCCGTGCACCGTCAGTAACTTACCCCGAGATGGGCAAGAAAGGGCTGTACTGTTCACATTCAAAGCTGTTCCAAACGTGGGCCCCCGAATACGGTACTACCAAGGGCAGCTGCTAATACTACCGCATGTGCTGTCGTGCACAAGTATGCCCTCCTGACCTCAAACCTTCCAAATGCTGTGTTAAATGCGCCAAAGCCACCCCACACATCCTGAAGAAGGCTGTGAATTGCCAACAGAGAAAAGGAATTAACGAATCAATGTGCGCCCAGGCAACCTCAAGCACGTCTTCTGTTCCCCGTCCGACCATCGATAATGCTGAGTTTCAAGCAGAGAAGAGAGATCCACAGACTGGCCTTTCAATGACTAAATATGACATCTTAACTGAGCAAGTGAGCGCTGACAAGATATACAGTTCGATCCGACAGCAGAGGGCTGGCCAGTCTTGACCTCCAACCTTCAGAATGCTTTGTTAAAAGCGCCAGGGCCCCCAACGCATTCTGACGAAGGCTGTGCATTGCCAGAGAGGAGGTATTAATCAATCAATGTGCGCTCGGCAACATCAGGCGCGTCTTTGCTTCGCCAGCCGACCATCAACATATGCTGCGCTACGATAACTATACATCAAAAGCCCCTCGGTGGCAGTGATGCAACCCGCAACAGGGGGAGAGATGAACTTCTACGTTGCCCACTCACCAAAACATAATGACAACCGGCGACCGCGTGTCCGGCGGGTAACACCAGGGACCCATAGTCTTAAAGGCAGTCGGGTGCGCCGCAAGCTTCGGGGGGGTTGAGGGGGGACCCAAAGCAAGCACCCTGCCCTCCGGGCTCCCGGCCTGGTGGCGTGTATGTCCGAAAGGACCCACGATGCTGACGATTGAACCCTAGGGCCCAACCCATGCAAAGGATGTGCCCTACCACTGAGCTACATCCCCACGCACTTCATGAATTGCCGATGCCTAACTGCTGCTGTGACCATAGAGCCACCATGTGAACAACAACAATTTGCCACAGTGAATCCCATGGAAAATACAAGCAATTAAAATCTTTTTATTCTATATTACTATAATAATATATCTCCTTTCTGCTCCCCCAACCCGCTACCAAGCCACCCCCGCTGCCCGACAGCAGCTGCCCCCACCAGTAGGGACCGGAGGGCCCACGCGGGCCTCCCCCCGCAGTAGGAGGGGGGGACTGTGGGACAAAACCACCCTCACTGGCCTCGAAGAGCTGGCGACAACTATCCCGAGCTACAAAGGTAACGAGCCTGCATGGACCAAGCTGTACCGGTTCCGGCTGCAACCCGGCATGCTGCAGGTGCCACCAACCCGGCACAAGCATGTTGGGGAGGGGTGGGGGGTGCTGTGACAGGGCCATGCCGTCATTGCGCGTGGTGCGAAAGCCCCCCCCCTCCTGTATAGCGGAACAGCACCAAAGCATATTCAGGGCCGTTCAAAGCACCTGAACATGTAACAGCAAGCACTGTAGTAGCGTCTACACCAGGGATCGAACAGCCATTAAACCTTCATACAGATGCGTGAACTGTTTTCTGCCCAGTTAAGCCGCTCAACGCCCCGATCAGCCACGCTCGCCGCCCGAGCATGTGGACGTCACCTAGCAGGCTAAAGATATTGCCCCAGCAGTCCCCGGACTCACCGCTTAAAACCCACGGCTGGCTACCTGAAGGGGTGCGATGCAGTGCCGCAGGACAACATGTTTGCACAGCAGTGTGGCACATTAAAATACCCCAACCCATCAGCCGCATTGCATCTGTCCCACCCGCCAGGAAAAGCAACCACAGCAAGCTCCGCACCATCCGATCCTCGGCAGGCTGCCCGCAAGCCCGTCAGTCCGGGCCCGACCGGGCCCCCTACTGGCCCCACCACCTACTAAGACGGGGGTGGGGCAGACCCAACACTATTCAATTACAGGGGGACGGGGTGCCACAGACCTTTATTGGCATGGCCGCACACAACACGGTATCAGTATTAACCATACCGCAACCAGGTGACCGGCCTCGATGTCATTACAACATCTTCTCCCCTCCATGCCGCTCAAATTCTCCACCTTATCAAAAAAACACAGCCCATATGCCAGAGCGATAAGCCCTTAAGGGGGGCGGGGGCATGAAGTAATGTCCAAACTACCTCTGGACCCAGGGACACGAGAGAACGAAAAGCTGTACAGGAGAATCCAACTCGGTACCTCAGATAATGCAACTCTCTCTGCCCACTGTACTAGGGCGCTGCATGTACAGCATGTCCCGCGGGAAACTGGCTGAGGCAATTTGCCGCACAGCGCGGTACTACATTATGGGCCCCAGCTGCTACTGAAGGTCAGCCCAGCCTTCCCGTGCACCCTTCGGCCACATCACCTCAGCACCTGAACTTCGCTGGGGGAACCCGGCCTACCAACTCCGGTGCAGGCGGGCGTCTGGGCCCGTCGGGGCACAGGCACCCCCATGCACTCCTGTTGTGCTCTTATGCCCCCCACAAGCACGCGCCCGCCACATCAAGCTACCAGCTACACATGATCCTGAGCCTAAAACAACAAGTGAGCATGGATGTTTCTCCTACCCAGTGGGCAGGTATTGTGCACAGCACTATGCAGGAAAAACAGCGGAGGAGAAGCCTAGCGGCCCGCTACCCTCCCCCCACCACGCAACTTCCGGCCCACGTGGGCCGAGGCCCCGGTCTGCCACACAGCCACGGAGAGGGAGCCCCGCAAAGCTCGCCGCCCCCTCCTTCACAGCACAGCAACAAGTCCTCAAGGCTGGCCGACGGTCAGGAATGAGCTCGCCAGTAGCAGGTAGGAAATGCACTGTACTCGGTAGGAGCGCTCGCCTCTCAACTCCTGCCCATCAAATCCGCAACCTCGGTGCATGCAACACCCAACCCCCACCGATCCAGTAAACCAAGCCTGTGCTACACCGGTGACAGCATTTGGACCGAGCTGCAGCCCTCAATCTGCTGCCACCTAACGACCCGTCTCGTAGATCGTGTGTGGGTCTCATCAGGGATCAGGGGGAACTGGAGGGAACTTTAATTAACAGGAGCCTGGAACTGAACACGCCTGTATAACCTGCCCTGAGCTACCATGCCGCTTCGCGGCGCGTCCCAAAAGCTGCACATCTCTGGCAGGGGACAATCTACTGCCCCACACGGGCACAAAGTGGAGGATGGATTGGATAGGGCGACTCATGCTCACAGATTCTCCCGCCGTGACTCCCACGAGGGTCGAGGGGAGGCTGCGACCAAAACCGACACCAAAGCAGGGATCGCAGGAGAGGAGCTCCCGGGCCCAATACGGCGTTACATCCCTGACAACAAAGGCCAAAAGGTCTTCCCTGTCCCCAAACTCACCGCACACGACGATGACCCCCTGCTCCTGGGTACATGAAGGCCCAAGTGCGCTGCAGCGTGTCCAGCGGGGGAGGGAGGAAGCCGCAACAACGCCGGCCTATGCAAGACAACCAGTCGAAGCGGTGTGTCCAGGGCACAAAAGAGGAAGGCCAGTTGGTGGGGGAGGCCTATATACCCCCCGTTCCTCACGCCCCGGAAATGACGCGCCCTGCGCGCCGCAGCACCCTGGCTGCCAGGGTAGGGGGACTCCTCCCCGAGGGGTCCCCACACCAAGAAGAGGGGGGCTGGGCTGGTGCCTTGCTGGCACTATAGGCCCGCCCTCCTTAGGGCACACTGCGAGCGCCTCGGGTAGCCGCATTCCCAGTGACACGGCATTTCTGGCCAGTTTTAAGGTGATAGGGTCAATACATGTTTTACACTCATGAATGCAGTCCTGGTGGTGTGTATTGCACCCAGTTGCCTCCTTTGTCAAGCAGATCCAATTCCTACATCACCCCCATTAATTATGTTGCAAGTGTTGTCTCCTTCGCTCAGCTACAACGGTGTATTCACCAAATACATCAGGGGTAGCCAATGTGATCTCACACTTTATTTTGACCCCAATAACATCACAGGAAATTACATAATATGACCTTTGACCCTGGATCACAAGAATTGATGTTGCAAGACCTTGATCCTGATGACATCATAATAATTGATATCACTAAAGCCTGGCGGTATCCTTCAGCACACATAGAAGCAGCAAATCACCATTATTTAATGATTGCTTTTTTGTATAAAGGGACACCTCCCTGCACAAAAACAATCATTAATGGTGTTTTGCTCTTTCTATATGTGCTGCAGAATGCAGCACCCTTAGAAAAAGCAAAAACGAGGAGAAATCAAACTATTTCTCCTCGTTGCGCCAATCTAACGCATGCTTTTGCATGGCGTTGGTTTTTGCCGCTGCCTCAGATTTACAGATCCTTGTAAATCTGGTGCAGCATCAAAAAGCAATGGGTGTTGCAATGGAATGCTCACTACAACCAGGGCCAGACTGGAAACCGAAACCGGCCCTGGCAAACTGCTCGGCCGGCCCCAGGGGAGGAGGGAGTGGTGTGGCCGAGCTGTTTGCTAGGGCCGGTTTCGGATGATTTTGTTACAGGGAGCCGATATTGCCGACTCCCGGTAACAAAAACAGCCCCGGAGGGGCCCAAAACTGCCCCCCACCCTAGCGGGCCACCAGGGAAATATCCGGTGCCCGCTATGGCCCGTCCAGGCCCTGACAGCAACACCCATTGCACACGCCTTTCACGCAGAAAACTGCATGAAAGGGTACCATATTTACAAAGTGGCGTTAAGCTATGCAAAGTGGCTTAACGCCACTTTGTAAATATGTTGCAGGGCATTGCACCACTGGAATATTGAAACAAGCTTTAGAAATGCAATAGGTCTTGCGTTTGTTTGTTAGAGCTATTGGCTTTGTAATTGGCAATGTCTTTTACCTATGTGTTATTGAGCGTATATGAGTATTATGTGTCAGGACGTGTAATTATTTGGAGTAGTATTTTGTCTTGTGGAGTGTTATGTAGTGGGGTTTTATTATGTGGTGTGCTGTTAAATGTTGTGGTACGAAGTTGAATTATGTGTTGTGAATTGGATATATGTAGTGTGCAGTGGAATTGTGTTGTGGAGTGGAATTATGTGGTCTGGTGTTGAATTATGTGGTGTGGAATGGATTTGTGTGGAGTTGAATAGTCTGGCATGGAACAGTGTGGTGTTGAGTGAAATTATGTTGAGTGGAATTATGTGGCATGGTGTCGAGTGTATTTATATGGACTGCTATGAGGCTTAGAGTGGATTTATGTGGGGAGGGTGTATTTATGTGGCAATGAGTATCATGTAATTAGGTGGAGGTGAATTATGTGGTGCTGAGTAGTATTATGTTGAGTGTAATTATGTTGAGTGTTGCGGAATTTTGTGGCATTTTGTTGAATTATGTGGAGTTGAATGCTTGTTGTCTATGTACAGCAGTGCTGAGGGAGCAGACTTTATGGGAGGTAAACCAATGTTTTTTTCTGTCCTATTACCACCCTGAACTGTCATAAGTGGCATGAAGTGGAATTATATGGAGTGGTATTGAATTTTGTGGCATGAGGGAGATGTTTGTGGTGTAGATTGGATGTATGTGGTGTGTAGTGGAATTATGTGTTGTGGAATTGTGTTTTGGTGTGGAATTATGTAGTGTGGAATGGAATTGTGTGGCTTTTGAATTGTGTGGTGTGAATCTGTGATGTTGAGCGAAATTATGTTGAGTGGTATTATGCGGCTCGGTGTGGTGTGTATTGATGTGGACTGTTGCTTCATGGCATGGATTTATATGGAGTGTATTTATGTGGTATGGAGTAGAGTGTAATTATGTGGCTAGAAACATTGACAATTGTTCCACCGAAGCACAAAAGCCTAAACTAAATCTAGAGTACGCATTGCAAATAATGCCTCCTTAATACTTTTACTGCATGTTTAAAATGTGCAAATGGCACAATAAAAGCATGTTGTATTTTCATTTTGTCAATAAGTGTTTTTCTCCTTAAAGAGGATCTGATTGGAAAACCTCAAAAACAGCAACTTGTCCCAAACACTCTGGGGCACTGAATGTAAATAACATTAGTTTGCAAAAGTTTAAATGCCAGCGCCGAAGCCCAAAAGTGCAAACTAAATACAGTATAGAGTTACCCAACAATGCTGCGCAAAATCATACAGTGTGTTTATTATGTGCAAAAAGCATAAGATAAGCTTTTTGCTTTGTACACAAAAAATATTTAAACCAGAGCATAAAGAGAATGTTTGGAGTATTTAAACGCAACCAATGTCAATTTTCTTTTTTAAGATAAAGCCATTGCATCAGCGCTGTTTTTAAAAGAAATAGAAGGGTTTTCCAACAATTTCATAAAATAATGCAGATCTATGCGCGGCTTTTTCCCTAACGAATGTAAAATGTATGAGCATGAGTTCAAATCTACTATATCTTTTATTTGGGGGTGCCTAGTTCAGTTTTCCAAAAGATAGGAACGTAGATAATGAACAAGGGCTTCCGGCGTGGTAGCTTTTTTAGGTCTCGCCTGGCGAACGCAGCGCGAAGCGCTGCTATCGCCAGCGAGATCTATTGTTGCTGACTTGCCTCGGAAGTGGGACAGGAGATGGGCACGCGCAGGCTTTGGCGGATTTGAGTTGGTGTACGCGCACGTACAGCCACGCGGTGTGCACATCTCCTGTCCCCTGGACATCCCATGTGCACCCGCAGCGTCTCTTCTCGCGCTCCCCCTTTCACTTTCGCAAGCGAGTTTCTGCTGCTCTGTCCCCGCGTGAACGCAGCGCGCGCATGGCGCACTTTAACTTTCTCTCCCTCTTAGTATCAGTGATGCGCTGGCGGCCGCGCTCTCCGACACACATCAGTGTGATGGCTGTAATTTATCCAGCCCAAAACCCTCATCTGTCCAGGATCGCCGCATGCGGCAGCCTCGCCAATCTACCCCACCGTGCGCGAGTCCGCCGATTGTCTGCCATAACCCCTGCTGAAGCGCTGCCCGGCCACCGCGCCGCCCAGTCCCGCAGCCAAAAGTAGAGATGCGCCCCTGCCCCAATGCAATTCCCCCTCCCCACCCCCCCACGTCCTCTGCCTCCCCTCCCCCCCTCATACACCGCGCAACCACTATGTGCTCCTGCTCCAAACCCCCACACCCCTGTGCCCTCCGCTTCCCCCACCACCGCTCCCATCCGTGTCCCTCACTCCTGGAGCAGGGCTGCTGCTGTCCAAGCACACATGCGGGCGGGATTCCTCCTAGGAGATAGAAAGCGGCTGACAAACCTCGGTGTTTCCTGCAGTACTGACCAAAGCTCCTTTCCTCGGCTGCCTGCGATGAGCGACAGCAGCGCACAGACCGACGGACAGGAACAACCAGGGACTGAAAAGCGGCACCCAGTAACTGTCCTCAGACTCAGACAGCATAACGGAAAGCAAACGGACCTCAGCCACCACCCCGCTTCTGCTCTAACGTTCCTGCTGTGCGTAAAGGGGCGTCGTTTATGAGCGTAACCGAGCGCCGCCTGCAGCAGCACCACCGCGACTCCATGTTTAACTTTCCCCACCTCCCAGAGACCCAGAGCCGGCCAGGCGCGGGGCTGCCCCTTACTCACACCTAACACACCGCAGCCCCACCATGCCTGGCATGATGGACAAGGGGATTGAGTTCCTGGGGAGGACCCGACCCAACGGCGCCAAAAGCCCCTCCAACGGGCTCATGAGCGACGAGAGCGGCAGCGACGACGAGCACGGTGGGAGCCTCGAACGCTGTGAAAGAGAGGTCATGGAGGGCTGTGTGGGGGAGAAAAAGAATGCCCATCAGGCTCATCCCCTTGCTTTTGTCTTTCTAGATGTCGGGATGAGAGTGGGAGCTGATTACCAAGCTCGGAATCCGGATTACGATCCCGGTAATTTATGTTCTTACCAGACTCTTGCGCCTGTGGTAGCCTCGGTAGCAGTGTCTGCACTGGCAGATTTTGGGAATGCTTAAACTGTTATAAAGTCAATCTTTATGATTTTATTCACTATCCACATGTATTGTGAACATGTGTATGTTTTTATAAGATTTTTCAGGAGAAAAATATATTCAATAAAAGAAGAAGCGAATTCAGCCCACTCTTTAGGAACGGTGAGCTGCCCAGGGTCATGTTGTGTTCAACTAGCATCCTTGGTCGAGCGCATTGTATTTCTAAGCCCCAGCCTTCTTGGGTTTTTCTCCCTTCTTTGCCTGGTAGGCAGAGAATGTTGTGTTAAGACGCCTCTGCTCCGTACGTACACAATTGAATTCACAGCGAATGCGTTTCGTGTGTTCATGTGGGAATGCAGTTTACGAGGGAACACATAGGACTTTATTTCGATGGCACTCCTACATTTTCCAGCTCTCGCTACCTTTGTAAGTGTGTGATTGTAAACATCAGCTGGAGGTATCCTCGCACAGTGAACATGGCAAGTAGGCTAGGCTAGTCCACTGTGCTATGGCAGACTTCACAAGAGGCCAGCAACCAATGGGAGTCGGAGCGCTGACCAAGCGACAACCCCAAAGCTTTCATTTCAAAAGAACAGCGCTGACTATTGTTTGCAGTCCATGTGCCTTGAATCTGCGACCAGGTTGAGAAGAGCCGCATCGATTGTTATTTCGACCAGAACGAGCGCTAGAAAAGCCAATAAGTCATCTTTTTTAAAAATATGATTTTGTATGAGTGGTTGTGTCTATAGGTGCCTGGGTGAAGGCGAGAGCGTATCAGGGGGCAATCCAATGCAAGTATAAGGAAGTGCACGGGCAAATGGGTTATTGACCCAGTTCAAAGCAGAATGAATGGGCGAGTCGTAGGGTGCGTGTGTGAATTAATGCACGAAAAAGGGAATGTATGGATGAATGATGTATGCACAAATGGATGAATGAGAGTGCATGAATGAGTGAAAAACAAGTGACAGTGTGGCTGGATGAATGCTTAAGACTGAGGGAGGCCAGGATGTTGTAGGGTGGTGTCATCTACTCGTGAGAGGTGCCTGCGCTCTGCCAGTACTCATTAACTAATACTTTAGCCTTGTGCCCAGTCATTCATTTTTTAATTCATTCGTACGTACGTGACCTAAGCATGCATCTACTCGTTCACCAATTGACTCGTTATCACAGTCTCCTATTCTGCCTGTGTTACCCTCGGATAGGTTGTCTATTGTGACCACATGGGCTAGTGTTTCCGAATCCACATGGGCCAGGGTTTTGGAATTTGACATGTTTCATTTATTTCCCACCTTTCTTGCAGTTGAGCAAACCACAAGGAAGCTGGCGCTGTTGCAACTGCATCAGTTCTCTCACCACATGCTCGCATTTAGTATACTTCACTGGCTGCGAGAAACGTTTCTGGTAGATCTCCCTGTGCATGCTCCGGAAGTGTGTGCAACGGCATTCCGGAACAGGAGGGAGCCTCGTGTCCTTCCCACTGAAGCGGCTGAGCCAAGATGTGCTCGAGAGGATGAATGAGGAGGCAACGTGAGAGAGTATGAGAGGTGAGAAGGGGCAGAGGGTGCGCGGGGAGCATTTCAAATCCTTTTATCTTTCGTATGTAAAGACATACAGCATTTATAAAGTCCTCTCTCAGTCTCAAGTATGCTTAGCTGTATTGTCTATGGCTTCATTAACTATTAGTCTTATTTTATATAATGTTATATGACGACCTAGCCTACTTCAACTTACATTGCTTTCAGCTGTGATGTTTATTAAAACATAGTCCATTTTCCCTTTCTGTTCTTTTTCTATCATATGTGCTGGCCTGTTCTTCTTTCTGCTTCTGATATATTTGTAGCTTTATTGTCAATTACGTCATAGTCCTCACTCAGCTTCTATTTTACATGATTGCATATGACAATATAGTGCAATTTCAACTTCTAGCATTTGTACCCCTTTTGTACTATGATGTCACGGGTGTGTATCAATGTCTTTTAAATTATTGCGAATGAACATGTGGTCCGCTCTAAAGTTCTAATTTTCTTTTCGTTGTTGTGTATACCGTCATTGCCCTCATTCAACTTATGTTTTATTTGTATTGTAGTTTTAATTAAGCTAGTATTTGTATTATCTTCTTAAAATGACAACTGACTTAAATACAATTTATTTTATCCACTACGTATAAATTACTAGGTAGTGATGAAGCCTGTCCGCTATCTGTTGTCCCTTATTAAACTCTAATTAAAAACAGTAAAAGTTTCTTGGCTACATATTTCTTCCAGTTCTGGCCTCACCAAGTGCGTCACAAAAATTGTTGCATCGCTGTGAACAGTAACATGCGGTAGATTAAAAATCAAAGTTTCCTGAAAGTAAAAACAGATTATGTCGTTAATCTGCGGACGATGCCGTCAGGGAGCTCGTTAATGCACTCACTTATGTCAGCATCTGATGCGAATAAAACACACCCTGGGTTTTAAAGGCAATAAACTCGCCGCGTGGAGCCCCTCGGAGAGCCTGCGGCTCGTAGAAGTCACCTTCGCGGCAGGTTTGGGCGGTGATCGGAGCCCTCCACCCGGACAATAAGTGGACAAACCTCGTCTAGGTGTCAATGTTTTTATTCAGCTCAGGGCTTTTTCCTCGGTACATCTCAGATGTTTCCTTGGAGCCAGACTGTAATAACAAACTGCAGTGTTTGGAAGGATGTTGTTGCTCGTTTTTGTTACCCCCTTTCTGACTCTGCCCCGTACCATGTCTTAAGAAAACAAGCATTTGCAATGCAATAGGTCCCGCATTACTGAATGTTTGAGCTATTTGTGTTGCATTATTATTAGCAATGCCAATAGCTCAGACTTTAATAGTGCGAGACCTATTGCATTGCAAATGCTTGTTTTTTTTGCTTGCGTAAATGTTTACACAACCCCAAAACAATAGCATCTCTGGGCATGTTGCAAGTCAGCCTTCCTGAAGGAGCACCACCAATTAAATGATTGCGTTTCAAATTTTAATGCCCATTGGCGCAAAGTTTAAAAGTCAGTATGCATGAAGCAAATAACGCATACCAAGAATGTAGAAAGATACAGCCCTGATGCAGAGGGACATGGGGATATAGTGTTATAGCGAGAAAGGGGCATAGCGCGGAGGGCTGAGGGACAGCAGGCATAGAGAAGTATAGTTTAAGATAACAGAGACCAAAAAAAATGCATAGAGGTCACTGAGAAACAGGCTAAAGACAAACAGACTAGTGAATGGCAATATAAAGTGGACAGATGGATGTGTAGTATAGATAGAGGATATATAGAGCGAGATGGGATAAAGAGTGCAAAAAATATTTGGAAATATAATTGCTATTGGAAAGGTAAAGTGAAGAGAAAGAAACAAAGTATAAAGATAAGGAAAGAGAAAGAGAGCAGAGTAAGCAAGACATTTATAGATATTTGGAGAGAGAACTGAGAGGCATAGAGAATAGAGAGAGAAAAGGAAGAAAACAGTGAGGCTTTGAGAGATAGAGTGACATAATGTGCACGAAAGAGATAAAGAAAGTGATGAGATAGATATATACTTGGAAAGATAATGGAAAGACAGAGTGAACATAGAGACAAAAGTCACTGAGTGAAAAGGGAGAGATATAGAGCAAGAGTGAGATAGAGATTGAGAGAGAGAGAGTTAGGCAAGAAGGAAGTGAAAGAACCTATCCAGATCTCCTAACTACTAGAAGTATTCAGTGTTTGTCTTTTATAGAAAAATGCGCATTGTAACAATGGGGACTGAAACAAGCAGGTTTAAGCCAGTAAACTAGATTAGTCCTTTGTGTTCTTAAAAAACACATGGAGTGTTATCTAAGCGGCATAGTGAACAGAGAGAGAGAAGGCATTCTAGTTGCAACTCACAGAAATAAGCGTGTTGTTTATATAAAGCCGTAACTAAAACCAGCAGTGGGGAAACCCAATGCCTGAGGTGAAAGGGTGCTTGTGAAACATGAATTAAGTATAGCGGAGGATTGGTACAAAAAGCAACAAAACATGCTGTGCCTTTCTAAACACTGTGCCCTTAGAGGCATGGCTGATGTTTGTAACCCGTAAACCTCCCAAGATAAGTGTCCTGGTGTTGTCAATAGATAGGATTTGGCCTAACGGCTAGAGCGGATGACCTCGGAGCTGGGGAACCAGGTTTGAGTCTCAGCAGGGACGCTGAACATCCTGTGATTCTGGGCAAATCACTTAATTTCTCAGTGCCTAACAAAATGAATAAGTTCAACCAGCGGCGTCACTAGGGTTGGTGTCACCCAGTGCGGTAACTCATGGTGACGTGCGGTCCGCACCCCCCTAGTGACGCCACTGCTCGGGTGCGCTCTTCAAACAGCACCAATTACACAATGGGGGAAGCCAGGCGACTGTCCCTAGCAGCACCTGCGGTCGGCGAGCGAGGGGCTGTCTGCAGCCAGGGTCCAGGACGCACACACTGTAACCTTCTTGATATTGACACTCTCCGAGGCTTTGTCTTCTCTAGTAAAGAATATGTCTTGCAGCTTCCTCCATCGCACTAGCATCTCTGGTCCCACTAGCACCTTCGGTTGTGAACAGACACACACACTCATCATCCCGTGATACTAAGAACCTGGCTCTGGCTGCCCCCGGTCCTAGAATGGCCTCTGCAAGCGCTTCTGCCTGGGGCCGGATTTGGAGCAGTTTCAGAAACTCTCTCTCATCCTGGTGGCCTCCACTCTAACAATCCACTCTGGCCTCTTGGCTTGAGCTTCTCTGCTAGCCTGCTATCTGTCCTCTCCAACACATACATACAGATCACACACGTACATACACATCCCACGCATCGCAAACATAAATTGACTCATTCAGCCTTAAAATGTGCCATTCTTAAAATTTTGGGTCATGCATATAACATACCAGAACGGAGACATACCGGAAGCACACGCACAGATCACTCACAAAAACCAGTCTCACGGAGTCAGACACGCACACACCGCTCATTGTCACACCTATCCATACCAAACGTGCCCCTTCCTTCCACACACAAACTCACTGATCTCACATATCTAAACTGTAACCACTCTCCCTGCTCACAACACACATTCACACCGAAATATACACAGACATCTCGCAGCTGTTTCCCACCGCCCATATAGACCGATAGCACGTATACAGACAAGTTAATTCACGCGTATGTACGAACACACTCTGCACACTGACACTCCATCCATGCAGATAACACACACATATACCCAGAGTACACCACACACGGATCATTCACTTACGAACCAAAATAGGATCGCATACAGATCATTCACACACGACCAGGCCACACATTCCCCACGCACCCATACCGACTATCTGTACAGCTACCTACAGTAATCACCCCCACACACAGACAGGGCAGAGAAACCAGATGATTCACACCTACGCACTACGATTATACGCATTCAGATATTATATACACCATAGCACTCACACCTCTATGAGCCCTCCACATACATATGCGCACATTGCTTGACCATGCAAGTATACACCATTTATACACACAGAGGACACATACACAGCAAATACACAGGCACACAATCACTCAGCAACTCATCGCACACACCAAGCAGTTTGACCGTGCAGGCTCACCTGTCATGAGAAAAACGCACTTTGAGCGCCTTTTTAAATATGCCAAAATGGCAACAGCGGACTAAATTGATTTTGGAGTTTTTCACCAGCTAAGAGAAAAAAATGCAAACACCTCAGGGGACAAGTTGTTATTGTAACAATGGAAACTAATGCCTTACAGTTCATTTTAACAGCTACGCCATCTGATCCGCGGCCGCTGAAGCACTTCTGTTGCCAATCAATCTTGCATTTTGGTGTCACCCCATGTGGTGGTGTCACCCGGTGCGGTCCGCACCCCCCGCATCCCCCTAGTGACGCCACTGAGTTCAACTGGTGCTCATCGTATGAAGCCTCTGATACCTTGGGGTCAAGTTTGCGCTGTATAAAAAAGATTTAAAAAATGTTAAACTCCTACACCATGACCCATAAAACTAAATACAAGCCAATAAATACATATTTTCTTATTTGCTAATATAAAACCGCGAAGTCTCCTTTCTAATGTAATGTGCCCGACCCGTAAAATGTCAACATTAGAAATACATTTTGTTTTCTAGCGAACATAACCTGCAAGATAAGCACTTTCTTGTAGTTGACACAGATAAGTGTGCCTTTTAAAAAGCTGTAACTAATAATAGGAGCAGCTGCTTTTTTTGGGGGGGGGGGGGGAGGGGCAAACTGTAATGAATAACAGCAAAGGGGAAACACGATCCGTGGAGTGAAAGGTGGCTTACGAAACAACAATTAAGTATACCCAAGCAGTGGCACAAGAACAAGTGAAAACTTCAGTGCCTTTCTGAACACTGTGTTTTGACTGAAGCTGCAGATGCCCAGACGAGAGGAGGGGCATCAGGCACTGTAACAGGAGGAACAGGTAAACACAGTGTGATGGCCAACAGAAAGATTCACTTTGTGAAATCGCCTGCGAGGAAACAAGCACCCAAAGGAGGGACAATTACAGCGAATGCCACAATAAAATGGCAGTATTTCTGAATGGCACAACATATAACGAATGGCAATTACGAGATTGGCAAAAGCCCACAGAGGAGAGATACAACAGTCTTGCAGACAGCACATGCGCTGTCTAGGCTCGACCTAAAAAGTGATGTTCCAGTGGCGCAATCCCCTTGTCCATATGCCCCACAGTTTTACAAAATGTTCTCTGTTTTTGTAAACACATCGCTTTTTCCTTTAAGGAAGCAGGCTGCATTTTCAAAAAAGAATTGGTTAATTTAAAAGCAATCACAGACATGGTGGCTTGCTGGCCCCATCAATCACCATCCCTATAATGGCAGTGAATCATAGTGGGTTGCTATTTGTGACCTACCTCATAAACATTCACGAGGTGGGTCAAATTGAGGCCTAGCGTGATTTGGTATTTTGTGAGCTGACCGATGAGTACAGAGGTCAGTGCGCATAATACTGTTGGATTCACTAAAAGTAGATGTGAAAATTTGGGACCACTTTTAGTGAATCCAAAGTACCCACGTTTGGCCCTATGACAGAGGTGATGTTTCTGGCCAGAAACACATTTTGTCACATATCCACAACAATGTGTATTTTTTAATTTTGTTTAATGTTATTTTATATTGTAGCATGTGCATTCCACTTCTTATTTACTATAAACTTAAAATGTAATCTCCCAGTGGGATCTGCAGAAAGTAAACAGTTATGATCTACCACGGTTTGCCTTCTGTGCTTGGGAAACTGCTTTTGCCACCTCTGAGGCCAGGGGCCAGAGGAGTGTAAAATAAAGTATGTAGAGATATAGAAAGTAAAGAAAAGAGGAGGGTTTAGAGATACAAGATAGAATGGAAAGGTACAGGGGGTTAGATGGAGACGGGAGAGAGAGTGGAAGTGGGGGTGAGAGATAGAAGAGAAAAGGAGGAGGGAACAGATGGAAGAGAAACAACAGAACAAAAATAGTAGAGAATGGTAAATGGGGATGAAGAGCAGAGAGAAACAAGGAAGAGGAAAGTGAGCGCTAAAGGAAAGGAGTAGTAATATACAGAGGAAGAGGGAAGAGAGCAGAGTGAGGATATACAGTGCTTAATTTGAGCCAGTGGTACTGGTGGAGGGCACCAGCACGTATTTTGGAGGACTCACACTGATTTTTCTGTATGAGATATTTACAGAGTGCAAGAGAGGGAAAAGCACACAGATCTGCAAGACAAAGGAAGAAAAAGATGACAAAACCGTCACAAACAGAAAGCAGGAACCTGCTAATACTAAAAATACAGGCAGAGTGTGTGGTACAAGATTAACGATTACCGAACTTGGTATTCGGTGTGCCAATGTTTAAGACAGCCGGCATCTGTGCAGAGCTTAGGGCACAGGCACACTAGCTTTTACAAATCAAGCACTAGGGATATATATGAGAAAGGATGTAGAGAAACAAAGAGA
Source organism: Triturus cristatus (assembly GCF_964204655.1). Taxonomy (NCBI): domain Eukaryota; kingdom Metazoa; phylum Chordata; class Amphibia; order Caudata; family Salamandridae; genus Triturus; species Triturus cristatus. The sequence continues at coordinate 840,874,248 of NC_140582.1, read as the reverse complement.
ATTGTAAAAAGGGGAGAAAGAGCCAAGGGGTAACTGGACTGATACAGGGGGAATGGGGAAAGAAGGGAATAGAGAGAAGGAAGGGCGATAAAAGAGACAAGGGTGATGGAGGCAAAATTAAACAGACTAAGGGCTAGAGGCAGTGCAGACTGGAGACACTAGTGGAGAATGGAGAGAGAAGCAGAGCGGGATATGGAGCGATACAGGTGGGAATGGGGAAAGTGAAAGGAGGAGATACAAAGGGGAAAAAAGTGGGTATATTGAAGATACACAAGGAAGGATGTGTAGATACAGGAAGAATTGGGAAGAGAAGAAAAAAGCGAAACGACAGAGGGACAGAGTGAAAGGGACAGTAGAGATGTGGGAGAAAACGGAAGGGTGGGGATCTTGCTGTAAGTATCCATCAGTGGAGAATGGAGAGGGGGATACAAAGTGCAGAGGTACAAGGCAAATGGAGAAGAGTGGAAGTTTTGAGATACGGAGGAAAAAAGGAAGAGAGAGAGAGGGGCTTAAAAACATTAAAGGGGTGATGCACTGAAGTGAAGAGGCCCTGTGAGCAGAAGCATAGCTATCATTGGTGTAGTAGCACTAGTGTAATTGGGTTTGCATGTGCGCTTACACCACTGTTCTAGTTGATACCCAATCTTACAAAGTAAGAGAGTTACCCCAGTTAGGCCAGAAGGGACTGGGTAGGAAAGTTGTACACAACAAGATTAAGTTCCCCTCTGTGCTTTAATTAAAAATTATATCAATCAAATAGTAATCACTGAACCAAAACCTTTATTGTTAATAAATCATATAACGAAATACATGTAATCAAGACAGTTTATTATATCAATTTCATATTAAAAACATATACTATATTCCATTAAAACATTCTATTTTTCAAGTACTATGGAGGTGGATTTGCCTTCTTAAATGATTATTCACAAAAGTTTCAAAATCTCATCACCATTTACATTTTACTTTCTATTCCTTAAAAACAAATATGAACGAATGTACATACAATTTAAAAAATCATTCCCATTGTGATTTAGCAAAATATTCAAACAAATGATTCACTACAAAATGAAACTGATGTCGACGCAGCGTTTCGGCGATTATTTCTCCGCCTTCTTCAGGACTTTATAAAGCACGTATTTCTTTGTTGCTATTTAAAACAATTAATCTAAAAGCAGTTTAAAACAGAGAAAAGAAAAAACTGTATATTATTCATCTTTCCTGTAACGGGTTGGTCCAGTGTGCGCTAACCTTTAAGAATATCCATTTTATTTCATTTGATTTGTACCACCAATGTACTCCGATTCTTAATGTCAGGAGTATATCCTAGTTTATGATCTTTTACGCTAGGTTATATATCAACTCCTATTTTATAATTAGTTGACTCACCAATCAATTTTATAGTTGGTCAGGTACACTATGCCGCTCCTATCATTCAGATTAGGCTACACGGTTTCTGATGTACAACTGTTCTATTTAATTATTTCCATCAATCAAAAGAACAGTTTTTCATTACATGGACCTATGTTTTTTGATAGAAAAATTAATTAGTTCATGTATGTAATCCTATTCGATAGGTCTATTTGTCCAGACATATCTTTAAACATTGACTGCTCGCTCAATACTTTTGTGGGCCAAATTCATTCAAACGTTCCTATCGTTCAGGTTAGGATATTAGTCTTCTCATGTGGGTCTGTTATGTTACAGTGATTTCATCCAATGGGAAGACGTTTCCCCAAACCAATGACCTATGTTATATAGTAGGCAATTGAATTTCATTGCGTATTCTTTCATTTTGTTCTAGCTTCTTAATTTATTTAAATATTTCTTTTAATCACTTACTTAGAAGTTATCTCGTGATGTTCACGGTTCCAAAAGGGCCCACCACTCGTCTTAGTTATGTTGATTGTCACCCTAAAATATATACAATATTGGGTATTCTTTTTTTGTCCCAGCTGTTTACCATATATCTGATGGCCTTAACAGAAAAGTAGTCACTTACCCTGATTGAATATTGAATCTTTGTTCAAAAAAGCATTCTATGTATTTTGGTCAATTGTCCTTTGTTCCCGAGATTCCTGTGACCATATTCTTTAATTGTAATGATCCCTGTGTCTATTGATTAAAAAAATAATAAATTGACAATACTATAAATATACAATAATGCCATTCCTCCTATGTGCTTCTTTATGTATTCTATTGATTGTATCTAAATTGTTGATAGAGAGAAGGGAGGAGAATCTACTGGGCAGGTTCCGTATGTAATTATTCATTCTCTCCTCTATGGAGAATCTTTTCCCTTTTTATGAGCCCTCTGGGGTGCTAACTACTGTCCCCTCTATGTGAAATATTTACCAAAGGCTTTTTATTTAACCCTACTTGCCTTTCTCTTATTGCGTGTTACTCTCCTGACTTGCATGTTTTACCATTTAAAACCGGCTCGAGTGTTTATAACATTACTCATCTCTTAGTATTATTCTGTTCACCCTCGATCCCTTTGTTATCTGGGTGGTTTCCTTTTACTGTCGCAATCTATCTCCATGTTGCTGCTTGATGGATTTTATTTAAAAGCAATGGATAGTAAGTCTCATTGCTTCGTCGTTACAGCTCCTCTACTGATGCTGTCTTACGACTATGACCATCTAGTTCCATAATAACGGCCTACGTTTGGGGACACGATGTGTCGATTTAAAAAAAGAAATGGTCACCCACTACTCGAGACCTGTGCCCCACTATGCATTTAAAATCTACTATGCCAAGAATTATCCCTTGCTCCTTACCTCTAATTGCCGGCAAAGTGTTCGTCTCGGGCGTCGGGTTTAATTTCCGGGTTCAAAAGTTAAATCATGTTGTACACTCCCGGGTCGTTACGGCTGACCTTATGTATTACGTACATTTACGTCAGCCATCTTGTTAACCGTATTTATTTATTATCTCATTTGTCCATATTTCATATAATTTTGCCAGTATCAATGGTATGTATATATAGAGAATACAATAGAGCTCATATATATACGAATATACAGACATGCGCTCCCTTTCTTATTCAATTCGCTAAGTTTCCTAACTCCTAAACATCGGCCATTTTCGAATCAGGCATATTTCCTAGCCCAGGTTCGAAGATTGCATGCCAAAAAAAGAGTAAATTTATCTTTTGATGTTGATAGAAATAAATGTCTTTATTATTACTGGCTATAGTTAAATATGACTGGTACAACAGCCTATTTTCGATATATTGTGCATTGGCCACGGACTGTGGTGCGCATTCGTGGCGGCCATGTTACCATCAGGCACACTCATTTTTAAGACATAAGGTCTATTGTCGATATTACTGGGTTCTGTCCTGTCACAGGGTAGATAGGTTTTGTGAATAAATGCATTTCATCAAGATCCCTTACTATCTTAGTAGTCAAGTGTGATTTAAACATTGGCCCACTGTTTCTAAGTTAGCTTATTACCGTGGCAGAAAATTTTACATACATAAAAGCTATTTGTCTCTTTGTATTCAAATTTTATAGTTTTTACAAATTAGACACTAGTCTTTCACAGAAATAGACACCACCCCATGAATTTGTTACTTATTCTGTTTCTCTACAGCCCATGTTTTACTTGTAGATACAGATAAGTGGATCCTCTATCAGCCTATAAGTCTTTCCCATTCTCCTCGGTTGTTGAGCCCCTGACTGTATGCTTTGAATTTCGACATAAAAAATTGTTCTCTTTGTTTTCTTTTTTTATCTACATTGATATAATTGTTAATTAAATCACAGAGGGGAATTTAATCCTGTTGTGTACAACTAGTTGATACCCAACCCATTGGGATGGGGTGCAATTCCTTGCTTGCATTAGGGCCCAGGGCAGCCTTGCTATGCTCCTGCGATCAGTGTAACTAGATTTTGTAAAACATGTGGAAGAGAAATGTGTTTTGAAGTAGCTAGTTAGTGCTTAGTGGGACGCCTCTTCTGCATTGATGAATTCTGTTGTGACACTTCATAGTGCTTTGGGAGAGGCTGAAGTAAGGCATGATGATGCGGTGCACAGTTATTGCAGATGTGTGATCTTGTGGTTTGCAATGCGTAACTGTGGGCTGCTGCCGGATTGAATACTATGTGCCTCTCAGAAGGTGGTCACGCCCCAAATAAAAGGGCATCCAGTGTAACTGAGGACTGTGTGTTTACTTGGTACATTAGAGCGTTTGAATCAAAATGCAATGTAAAAAGATCAGTTTATTCTAGGTTGTCAATTTTTTGTGATTGAAAAGTGAGGAACGCACCAGAGGGGATCTATCGCTTGTAGATGGTTTGGGTCTATGGGATGATTTTCGCTAAGATGTAGGATGCAAGAGCTTTAACCTTATCTCATTAATTGCTTACAGGTGGCAATGAAGCCTATGTGGGACAATCAATTCATGATCTGCTCTTTCTTTTTTTTCAATCCAATCATTTCTTTCCTTCTTTCTTTCTTTTCAATCAATGATCTGTTCTTCATTTCCTTCTTTCTTTCTTTACAATCCAAGTTCAGCTTTTCCTCTCCTTCTTTCTTTTCAATCCATGATTTGCTCTTTCTTTCTTTCTTTTCAATCCATGATCTGCTCTTCCTTTCCTTTCTTTATTTCTTTCTTTGCAATCCATGATCGGCTCTTTCTTTCTTTCTTTCTTTCTTTTCAATCCATGATCTTCTCTTTCGTTCTTCTTACCAATAGAGGTGTCTCCGTAACGCGTTTTCACGTGTGCACACACCCGATGCAGCAGAATAATCAGTCTAAACTCTGGCTCTTCTTTGTCAGTAAACTGCACAATACACCATTATGAATGAATGAATGAATGAATTTATTAACTGTTCGATTCATTAAAATCATTACAGTAAGAGCAGATGCCATTAAAAGAATTGTAATAGTATTTGGCAAATGGAGCCACCCTCCTTTCCCCGGCACCCTCCCAATCCAACCCAAACCTAGATTTGTAGTCCCCAATGTTCTTTAAAACTTATTTTGATTAAAAACACCTCATTAGAAATGTTAAAAGCACAGTCTTAAAAGGGCTGGTTAAAAAAAAAAAAAAAAAGGGACGCTCTCCTCAGTGCCTGTCGGGGACCAGTCCTTTTGTTTCCGCAGGGTTTGGCGTACCGGTCGCCGAAGTTGGATTGCATTCATTCGAGGCCTTTAAGGCAACCCTGATCAGATGTGAGAATTTCCCCAGTCTTGTTAAGGTCACAGCATTTGTTTTGGAAAAGCACAAGGCTGTCGCTTTGCTGCAGGTCTTTACTCCGTTAGCAATACAAGTGGGAGGCAGGAGTCGCCGACGTTCATTGTGAAGATTGGGGCAACAGCATAGGAGTCTCAACCAGGATTCCCTCGTGTGACAGGTACTTGCAGTTCCTCTATCATCTCACAGATGGCCTTCGATGCAGTGAACCTGTCATGGCATGTAAGGGATGAGGACACTTGTTAATTTTGAACTTTTATTGAAACCAGATGTCAAGGCCCGTCGGATGTGTGTTGGTCTGAATTTAGCGTGGACTGATAGTTTCCAGGATTCCTATTTTTGATTAAACGCATTTCATTAAACAATCGGGATCATCAAAGCTGGACTCGGAATGGCATTGGACAGCTAATGGCCATGAGGGTTACTCCATGTTGATGGATGGGGCTGCCGGGAAGGAAAAGGGGTTTCAAATAAATTGTGATCTTGCAGTGTCTGGGCACGAATATTACAGCATAACAGTAATGAGATTTTTGCGCATCAAATCATTTTACATATTCTTTTTTCTCTCTGTCCACCTTTTTTGCCTGTATTATTCATAGGTTGGTATTGTTTCATTACTGCTACCTGTACTTTTGATCAGTGTACTTTTTATTTAAGCTTTTTCTTGCTTTTGCATAGTACAATTAAACATGCTATTTCCCCTCTGTGACAAAAGTTAATTAGTGTATTTCTGGGCAGTCATTGATTTGGGTGGAGAAGAGAGTGTAAGTGTAGATCAATACTTCCTTTTTAATTTGTGGATGTGTGAATTGCTGTATTCTGAATTTATCATAACTTTCTATGATGCACATTTGTCTTTTAGTTAGCTGTCTTGCTTTTCTATAGTTTTTCTCAATCAGTTTGTACACGATGTACGTGATTGTGAATATCTGGTGTTCTACCCAGTGTTTTTAGGTCTCGCGCCTAGCGTTGCAGTGCATAGCACTGCTCGCGCAGCACGAGACCTTATGTAGGGGGTTTTGAAAGCTGACCACACGCTTGTGCGTGTGGTTTTGCTTTCGCCTGCTGCCGTTGGCTTTAGCGTGTTTTTTTTTTTTAAAAGGCACGCAATTGGGCAAAGGCGGGCGCATGTCCCGCCTTTGCTCCGCCCATTCCTGTCGGTGTCTGTTACGCGCAGCAGCGCGCATTTGCCTCGCTGCCGCGCTCCCTCGCCCCCGCTCCTCTGTGGTGCACGCGCACCACTAGTTTCGATTCCCGGCCCCGCTCCTCTGTGGTGCGCACGCACCACTGGTTTCAGAGCCTACTGAAAACAAATGGTCTTAGCCAATATGTTGGTAGAGTAATAGTATACAATTAATCTCCTGTAACCATTGACTAAAACAATCCTGTGAGAATTCTGGTGTCCTCCAACCCAGTTTAGCTGTGCTCTGAATCTTTCGGTATGGTCACTCGCCCTGAGCAATGTAGTGCCTGCGTTGGAACCTTTTCCTGGGCTGTTTTGAGCTCCTAGCTCAACCATTGTAGGGGCATATTATCAAGAAACGGTGTTAAAATTATCGCCGCTTTAGCGGCAGAAAACTGCCGCTAAAGCGGCGATAATGGACTTGATAATATGCCCTTGAGAATTCCAATAGAAGCCCATGTTCTGGTGTCAACATGGGCTTCTATTGGAATTCTCATCGGCATATTATCAAGCCCATTATCACCGCTTTAGCGGCAGTTTTCTGCCACTAAAGCGGCGATAATTTTAATGCTGTGCTTGATAATATGCCCCTTTGTGTGTTATTTTCCTCTAGCATGTGCTCCTGCCTGTTCATGTTCTGCGTCCCTGTAGTGCTCAGAGGCACTTTGTTCCCCAGCGCACAATCTCTTCTACCTTTCTGCCTCTTAACAGACCACTGCTTTTAAATGATCAGTTTCCGAAGTGCACCACCTTCAAGTTGCGTGTTCTGCAGAACTTTGCAGCAGGGCCGACAGATACACAACAGATCGGGCATCTGCTTTGCTGCTTTCTAATGGGGAATATCGCAATACTGCTCCAGTTGCACACGGGCAGGAAGGAGCGCCATATGCTGTTGCGGTGTTTATTTAGTTCGCTGCAAAAATGGCGCAAAATCAATGGCCCGAGCTTTCGGCGGTTCCCGCTTGATGGAATATGCCTGCCGGCTGTGCGAGGGACTGATAGGGGGAGCTGTTTAACAGGCTGCACCTGTCTTACTGTTTGTAACCATTGGGCCAGAATCAATTCTCACTCTCATCATGTCATTAACAGTTTTGTTTGTGCATACATCTCTTTGCCTGAGTTTGTCTGTGACTACACTTGATGCAAAAGAAGAATACATCTTTAACGGGCTGGACAGACTCTGGATGTCACTTTACGCATTTGTGAAGCTTGAAAAGACCTTTTGAGTGCTTGTTCAGATTTTCTGCAGTGAAAATGCCACGCTCTGATTCCTGGTCCATCTGTATCGATCTGCATCTTCCGAGAGTTACTTTTATTCATATTTCATGTGCATAGTGGCGGTTGGCAAACTTAATTAAATAATCATTCAAAATGCCTTGTGTTTTTTTGGCCTCCTGCTGTAAATATCTTGAGTTTGTAGCAGAGACCTCGACCGCCCATGACTCGCCTCCGTGGCTGCTTGGCTGCCCCCCTCTGTGTCTGGTCTGCTCTCTGCTTTACATCTCACGCTTTCTCCTCGGGAAACAGCCTTTACCACGAAGCATTTTCTACACGTTACGTTTACAACGGTACACTTACCTCGTAAACGTCTTCACTATGCGTATTGCTTCAACAACCGTCTTTACCACGCAAGCAACGTCATCACGGGACAACGTCTTCATCAACAGAAAAAATGCGTCAGTCCTTTTTTAGTGTCGGCGAAGACCTAAGAAAAAGGCAAAAAAAAGAAGAAAGGGGGCTTGGGGGGTCTCCCTCCCCAAAAAAGAAAAAGCGGGGTAAAGGAAAAATCGAGGTAAAGGCAATGCGTAGAAAAAACATTCCGTTGTAACGCATGCGTGGTAAAGGCATGCGTTGCAACGGAATGCGTAGAAACGGCATATATTCTTCTCCTCACCACCCATCTCGCTCCAACTTTAACTTATCACTCGACCCCCATCTCCACCTTTCACCTATCTCTCACCTCTCCACCTTTCACCCATCTCTCTCCTCCCATCTCTCACCTCTCCAACTTTTACCCATCTCATTTCACCCATCTTTCACTTCCTTCAACAATCTCTCACCTCTATTGCTAAGCATGTTTCCGCAGAGAGTTGTGTGTGTGACTGGAATGAGATGATGATACTGAAGGTGCATTAATACCGTGTACAGAAGAGGCTTATACATTTTCCTGGCGAGTTTGCACCATGCAAAAGTAGTGCAAGCTACTGTAGAGTAAATATAGCCCTCTGCTGGAACACGGGCTTCGAGGTAGGAAGTAGTGGGGGTAGGGGCCATTTACCCTTGCTCAACGGCCAGGTGGGGCATAAACAGTAGTGGTTGGAACCAATTGTGTGCGTAACCTGTCACCTCCGCCCTCTCTACCTCATTACATCTCTTCCAACACCTCCACTTCTCTGGCCCAAACCCTCTGTCCCTCTTCCGACCCCCCAGTTACCCCATCCCATCTGTCTCACCACCTGCCATTTTTCTTCCTCACCTCTCTTCCCACTTCCCAATCACTCGTCTGCACCCCCCCCAGTTCTTCACTCTTCCCACCTCCTCACTCTCCAGCTCCCTTCTTTCTCCACCTATCACCTGCTCCATATCTCCGCCCTTTTATCTCCCTATTTCCCGTATCTCACCTCCTTTTCTCTTTCAAATAACCTTCTTCCAGCCTCCCTCTTCTCTTCATCTTACTTTACCTACCACCTCGACTTTATTCACCACTTCTCATTTCCCACCTGCCATCCCTCACCTCCAATTACTCTCTCCACGTCCCATTTTACTCTCCACCTCTTTTACCACTTACCAGTCTCCTCAGTCCATCTCACCCCCAACTGCCTTGTCCAGCTGCACCCCTAGGATCTGGAGCAACATCCCCATCAACATTATGATAATGGGTCCTGCTCTCCTGCAGCTAAGAAAGAAACGTGACACATTTCTTCGAAGATGACGTCATCCTACAGGATGGGACCCACACACTACCTGCCTCCTTGGAACCACCCAAGCCACGCGTCGGGTCTCCCCCCACTTATCAGAGCTCTCTTGCTCTCTGGCTAGTTTTACGCTACACATGTAGCAGCACTACATATATAAACAAGCATTTGCAATGCAATAGGTCTTGCATTTGCGAAAGTTTAAGCTACTAGCATTGCAAATGACAATGCCTTTTATTTGTTTTAAAAAACCAAAACATATATAATAGACATTGTAATTTATAATGCGAAAAGCTCAAACTCGTTAAACTAAGAGGCAAGCCATTTGTCTTGTGTAGGCCCTAGGTGTTGTAAGTTATTAAAATGGAACATTGTAGTTTGTTAAATCAAACACATGGGTTATGTACAGCCCACATCCTAAACTCGGGTATTTCAAAGTGCTCCTGTGTGTGATAATGGATAAACAAGCATTTGCAATGCAATGGGTCTCGCATTACTGAAAATTAGAGCTATTGGTGTTGCATTATTATTTGCAACGCCAAAAGCTCAAACTTTTACTAATGCGTGACCTATTGCATTGCAAATGCTTGTTTTTTCAGTACATATAATATGGTTTCTTACCAGTCTACTTCACTGCGTTAAAACTCAATACATCATTATTGGCAATATACATCTTTTTTCCCCCAAAGAATTTCGAGGAAATACTATGATTTCAAAACAGCTTTGGGAACAGTCTAGTTGGATCAACCCATTCAATGTTACTGCTATGTGCAAATGCCTACGGGTTCAGGGTCTGATGTACCAAGTGGGAGTGGTCCGTGGCGACCACAATCACAAAGGGGACTGATAACCCCTTCCCGTTTGCGAATGGGTAAATTCAAATGTTTTACGGCTGCGTTCCCGGTTGCAAAACATTCTTACATACAGCTACAGTTCGGTATTCGGAAGGGACGCCCTAAAAATGCCCCTTCCTAAAACCAAATCGCAGTCCCTACTTGCGATTTGGTAATATACTGAATCGCAAATAGGGTTTGATACATCAGAAAATGCAAACGGCCCAATTGTGGTAACTGGGTCGTATGCAAGCAAAATAAAGCATTGTACATCCGGCCCTCAGTTTAGTTGTGTTTTTTATTTGAACATTTATTAAGAGTTACATAGAAAATATTTTTTAAATGCTCTGTTTTTTAACTAAGCTAATGTCAACAAGGATACTGTACAGAATGATAATTAATGCGCGCACAAATTATGCAGTTATGAATGTAAAGAATTGTGAGTAGAAAGTGAAAAAGAGAAATTGTGCAAAAGAAAAATTACTGTTGTAGAATATTTCAGCATCTCGTTTATTTTGGCACAAACTAAAGCTAGCGCTAACGAGGCTGGCATGTGACACAGAACCCTTATGGCATTCTCACAAGCATGCCTAGTCAATTTTCATAGCTCAGACCATCGATCAGACTGAGTATAACGTCACGTTGTGACTTAATCGTACTGAGCGACCCTACTCCCCCCTCCTCCTTCCACCAGTGAGTTCTCTTGCACACAAGTTTGATAAAGTGCAGAGCACAGAAAACTTCTTGATTTTACCAGCAAGAATAGACATACGGAAAGCCTCTGGCTGGGATCATACGTCACTGATCATCAGTTCTCCTGGCCAATGGCAGTGACCCGGAGCCAGTGACCCGGGACTGCAGTTACCCCTAATTAATCTGCATAGACATGAAAGTCTGTGTCCTGCAGTTACTCTTCGCCTCTTCGGAATCTCACTGTGATCAGAGCAAGTGCAAGGAGTACACAACCGGAAGAGGGTTTGTTTTTTAAATCGTGCTGCGCAACATCTTAAAACTCAGAGAGCAGTATTGCCTCTTTGTGTTTCCGAGCTTTGCAGGCATCAAAACGGTGCATTAACTCGTTTTTTAAAGTTAATATATGCGATGAAGACGCGAAAAAGAGGCATACCGACCCCTTCGCCACTGGCACACATTCTTTTATCATTCTGCTGGAACCAGGAGCCCAAAACTCAACACATGATCCCTGAGCAGTCAAGGCTACAGGGTATAGGCAAAACAACATTAAACAAGCATTGATAAATGCATTCGGTTTCACCTATGTGTTTAATAATAAGCTGTTTTTTGTTGTAAGTTGTAGCTTGCTGAGTAGGTGAACAAAAAAGTAACAGAAAGTCTGTTAACCCCTTCGCCGCGGCAGGAATTCCGCTGCGGCGCTGGGGGGGGTTTGGGGGCAGCGCGGTGGCGCTGTGCTCGTGACGGAACCGCTCCGTCACGAGCCACGGTTGAGCTGTGCTCATGACGGAGTGGTTCCGTCACGTCTCCGCCCACTGTGCTAATCGCCCGCACAGGCGGGGAATTAGCGCCGCGTGGGCGGAGCGGCGCCCAACGGCCGCAGCATGACGGAACCACTCCGTCATGAGCACAGCGCAACCGTGGCTCATGACGGAGTGGTTCCGTCATGAGCGGGGAAGGGGTTAAAGTGTTATGACTTGTTTATGTACAAAAAGGCAATATAGTGTGCTGGTACTAGTGGTATAGTGTGGGTAAGTAATAGGAACATTTTGAAAAATAAAAGAGGGAAATAATAAAATTCATTGATGTAATAGCAATATTATGGGTCTAGAGGAGTTCTGACAACTTTTGGACCCGGTGCCACTACACCTGCTGCACCGTTCTAATCATGACCCTATTGCCTATAAGGTGACTGCTTATCTAGTAGTTTTATGTAGCAATGTTTGGTGTTCAGAGGAGTTCTGACAACATTTGGCCCTGGTGCCACTGCATCTGCAGCACCATTGAAATCCCTGTCCTAGTGCCTGCTAGATAACTGCACTTGTGACTACCTGTTCAGTGGTAAAATGTAGCAATATTCTGCATTTAGTGGGGTCCCTAGAACTTTTGGCCTCGGTGCCACTGCCCCATTCAAATGAATCCCATTTTAACTGCAAGATAACTGCAATTGTGTCTGCCTGTATATAGCAATATTAGGAGTTTAGAGGAGTTCTCACAAAATATGGGACCGGTGCCATTGCACCTGCTGCACCATTCAAATCATGACCATGTTGTCTGCAAGATAAGTGCACTTGTGACTGACTGTTTAGTAGTAAAATATAGTAATATTAGGTGTTTAGTAGGGTATCTAGAGCTTTTGGTCCTGGTGCTACTGCACCATTCAAATCATGACCCTGTTGCCTAGTAGATAAATGCACTTGCGATTGTCTTGTTTAGTAGTAACATTTAGCAATAATCTGGGTTTAGTGGGGTCCCTAGAGCTTTTAGCCCCAGTGTCACTACACCTGCTGCATCATTCAAATTGAGTTCCTTTTAACTGCAAAGTAACTGCAATTGTGACTGCCTATTTAGTAGTCAAATATAGCAATCTTATGTGTTTAGAAGAGTTCTGACAACTTTTGGGCCCAGTGCTACTGCACCTGTTGAACCATTCAAAGCATGACCCTGTTGTCTGCAAGGTGTCCCTTCCTGCACATAAACAATCTTTAAATGGTGTTTTTTAACTTCTAAGTGTGCTACTCAATGCAGCACACATAGAAGTTACAATACTTTTTTTTTTTTTTTAAATGATTGTTTCTGTGTAGGAAGGGACACCTTCCTGCACATCAACAATCATTGATGTTTTGATGTTTCCATGTGTGCGGCACACCACAGCACACATGCAAACAGCAAAAAGAAAGAGAACTGAAATATTTCTCCTCATTACGCCAGGGTAAGACCAGGTTTTCCCTGGTCTTAATTTTGGCGCTGCCCCATATTTACGCCACCCTTGTAAATATGGGGCAGTGTCGAAATCAATGAGTGTGGCGGTGGAACACCCACAGCAACACCCATTGCCCTCCCCTTTCACGCTAAGTATAGGGTGAAAGGGTGCCTTATTTACAAGGCAGCGTTAAATCTCAGTGGTCACTACTATAATCCTGCAAGGTGTGATCACTAGTGTGGTCATATCTCATGTGGTCATCACTGCAACAATGATAAAAGTCATTAGTAGCTCGTGTCTATTTGTATTGATCAAATGTAGCTCTCGTTATAAAAAGGTTGGAGACCCCTAGCATAGAGAGTACAAAAGGGATGAGATGTCTTTAAATAGTTGCAGTTATGCACTTGTATTTATAGTACACTGCTATTTTTCAGCTGAGTGTATTCATGCATTGTGAATGGTGGGAATGGAGGGGCACATATCCGACTTTGAAGACCTTGTGCCTACTCTTAAGACAGAGGTGCCTCACTTAACTGCCGCGTCCCGCAGCCTGGAGATCCGGGCTGAAGATGCGGAGAACCAGGCCTGACGGAATAACATGCACTTTGTGGGCTTCCCCCAGGGGTCGTCCCCCCAAATCTTCCGATGGGAACTGAATCTCATTGTGGGTTCCTCACTGTTATCACCTGTAATCATTTGAGGGGAGAAGAAAACCTGCAACCTGATTTTCTAGAAGAATTCAGCCATTTAATTTTTCACATGAGAAGGTCTATTTTGAGTTGGAGGAATTCATCTCTGGCTCTAGGGGCAAACACTAAACCCTTAGTTAAAACTCATTTTTGAGTCTCTGTAAGTCAATTGGGAGTTAGGTTATTAATATTATCCATTAACTCTTGCGGGTTCCTGTTGGGGGTTCTCTGGTGTTTGTTGGTCTCTGGTCTGTTTCTGGTTCTCTCCAGGTGACCCTGCGGTCCTTGTTTTTGTAGCTCCATCTCCCATGCCCTCGACCTCTCTCTAAAAAAGGCTGAGGGTAGGGTGGTTGCCATGGTCATCCCTGCTGAGGTGGGTATTGTGGGAATCCTTATGATGGCCAGGTACTCATCAGCGTTGTTCCTCCCTTGTAGTTTTGTCTGTAGTTCTTCTTTCCCCGAACATCTCTTGTGGGAGTACCCAGAGGACCTATCTGAGGATCTATCAGACCTGAGGAATTTCTATTCTCCTCTGATGTCAATGAAGAGTCACCTTCTCTTCTGACGTAGTCTTCCTTGGAGTATAGATAGACCTTCTCATGGGAAAATTTAGTCACATCCTTCTGGAATTTGTTTATTTTAGACTGTATTAGATAATCCTTATACTGTGTGAGTCCCAAGTCAACAGACTTACATTTCTTGGTGAACTTACAGACCCCACATCCGCCACGGGGTTGATGAGTATCATATGGGTCTCTATAGGTTTTGATTTAGGGCGTGTTTGTACCACAGCGTCCCATAGGTTTTGGCTCCATCTGAAAGAAAACATGGGGTATATGATATTAAGTTTCCATGAATTCAAAATGCCCCAGTGTTTCTTAACGAGTTTAATCACCAAGTTTGAAATGGGGGAAAGGTTGTTACACATATTTTTATACCCCTGAAGGAGTATGGAGTGATAAAAATGTATTTATTTCGATGGTGGTGCGTGCTGCGTGCCTTAATACTGCCCTCACTCACACAGTTGTGTGACATGCTTCATCATAGGTCTGCTACAAAACACCCCTGCGCAGCCAACTCCTGGGGTGGAGCAATAGGGTAGTGGAAGACAAACACAACATGGTAAGTCATAGTGCCTCCCAGGCCACTCTATCGAATGCCTTTCCCCGTCGAGCATAACGATGCCCATCTTTATATTAAGTTTACGCGAGACGTTGAAAGCAGCTATGGCAGTACCTATGTGGGCCGTTGTATCTCTTCCTTGAACGAAGCCATTCTGTTGCACTGATACAATCTTATGGATGAGAGGGGCTAAAGGGGAAGCCAAAATTTTAGAAAAAATTTTGGCACCCACATTAATTAGTGATATCGGACGATAGGAGCTTCTATCGTCAATCAGCTTCCCTTTTTTAGGGAAAACCACAATATTAGTTACACTCCATGAGTCGGGTGTGTTACCCCCGTTAATGATATCCTAACTCAGCTGCAAATAGACAGGAGTCTGTAGATCCTGAAATACTTTATACAATTCGAGCGGGATGGCGTCCTTGCCAGCACCCGCACCATCCTCTCCCCGTATTCATATTGTAAAGTTTTGTGCTTATGATAATTAGAAGCGATCTTATATAGAAGTGATCGTATACATTAACCCTCTATTGGTTATTGATTGGATTTTTAACACCTGAAGATAAATTAGCTGGGCCCCGGGATCCCCAACAGCAATTGCCCCAGCATGCTGACACTCTAAATCTAAATGCTCTCGCCGAGCCTGTTCAACCACCTCTGTAGACCATCATTTTTGAACCAGGATAAAATGCAAGCCCCCCCTAATGTACACTTTCATACAATCCCACACACATTCGAAATGTTAGCTGTGCCAAGATTGTTATTCAAATACTCCTTCAGAGCCCTTCTGATATATGCCACGTTTCAGGGTTGCTGAATAAGTGTCTAGTGAAAGAGAAGGACTGTTTTTTTTTCTAGCTCCGTGTTGTCTCTGTAGGGTCAGCATAACAGGGTTGTGATCCGATATAATCTTAAAGCAGACCTCCACCAAGGTATTTTCCAGAAGCGACCTCTTAATGAAGATCATAGCTATACGGGAGTACTGTTTATGTGGATGTGAGTAAAATGTATAACCTGGCAGCGTTGGATACAGCACCCCCAAGCATCGTCAAGCCGATGGAAATGCAAGAGCTCTCGCAGTGCCGCTCTAGTCTTGGACATTCTTGCCAGTGTCTTGCTATTAGTAGTGTCAATTTTACAGTCCATAATGCAGTTAAAGTCGACCAGGACTATCAAATCCCCATCCCAACCCAGTAGTTCAGCACTTAAATAATCAAGGCTCTCGGGGCAATCCGAGTTGGGACCATATATGGCACAGATAGTAGCAGTGTGACCCACTGTCTGCAGCTGAATGATAGCCCATCTCCTTCTGCTGTCTGACAATGTACGCATTACAGTAGCTGCTGGGTTCCTTGATTTCAATATAGCAACCCCCGAATAGAGATTGTCTGCGATGTACATACCCGAGCTGTACCAACAGCGACCTATCTTTGTATGCTAAATGGGTCTCAGTTAGGCCTAATAGGTGCGGTTTCAAGATACACAGTTCCTCTCTGATTAAGCGTCGTTTGTGAGATTAGTTCAACCCTGCGACGTTGGATAGTTTTAATTTCTCTGACTTCTGACATCGTAGTTTTAACATCTACACTTCTAACTGTTAAATGGCTATTTACCCGCTACGCCCCTCCTCTCCCCATCTTTGTCACCCAGTGAAAAGCCAACATCCAACATGTGGACCCTCCCCCTGTCCCTGAGGGAACCCCAACCTCCCCCCAGTGCCCACTGAAAGAAATCATCCCACCCCGAGCGGTCGCTGACTGTCAGGTTCAGTGGATGCCCACCAGCGCCCCCATGACCCAGCGGCCCGTACCCTCCCATCATACCTCAAATAGAAGAAGTGAGCATGGGCAGTTTCAGAAAAAGCCAAGTTTTGACACCCGTTAATAGCCGTTCCCCCTCCCAGCACTCCACTACCCCACCCCAAAAGAGACGAAGAAAAAAAGAGGTGGGGGGCTGGAGAAGCGGAAGGGGGAGGGTAAGAAAAGGTAGGAGAGCAGCCTGGCACATTGTGCTCAATATTTATCTTTCTGTGTCTGGGCACTTGAAACGTCTCAGCTCGCGGTTTCAGCCTGCCATTTTGACAGAGCCTGTCTGGCCTCCTGTTCTGTGCTGAAAAAGTGTGAGCGTTAGTTTCTTATAATCTTCAGGCGTGCTGGCTCCTGTAGATAAACTTGCGAACACACCGATTTGGAGGGGTCGATCAGTTGCTGCATCCTCCATCGTCGGTCCACTGTGGACTTACACAGATCCGAGCGAACGAACATAGTGATGGTGTCCAATTTGTCAGGAGTAGAGGGGCGCACTTTGGTGTATATTGCTTGGCGAAGGAAGAAGTTAAACAAGAGTACCAAGATGGGACGTCGTCGGGGTGGATTGCTGTGGTTTTCTTGTGGAATAGTAAAAGGTATGCGGTGTGCCCGTTGAACTTGTGAATCCATGTCCCAGTTAGATAGTTCAGGAAATGCTTGTTAAAACAGATTAACAATATACGCCCGAGGATCCGAGCCTTCTCTCCCCTCTAGTATGCCGAAGACTCGTAGGTTGTGCCGCCGTTGACGATAAGCAAGATCCTCCACCCTACAGTGTAGAAAAGCCACCTGGGTCTCGCATGCTTTGGCAATGCTTGCAGTGTGAGTGTTAGCTTCTTCAACTACTGCCACCCGTTCTTGTAGTTCAGTAACAACCGTGGACTAAGAGGCGACCTTACTAGTGACTTCAGTAAGGGCTAGCTTAATATCTTGGCTGTCTGCCTTTGCTTGAGTGTAATGAGACAACGCCTGCAGAATTGTAGATAGAGATGGTATGTCTGGCTTGAAGAGCTCCGAGTGACCAGTTACAGGCCTTGTTGTGGTGTCCTTTCTTGCTACTGGTGTTACAGAGGCAGATGTTTTCCTGGTCTCAGCCTGTTCTTCGCCCCTATCCCCCTCGGAGCTACACTGTTGGCTGAGAACAACTTGCACAGCCATAGGGACCTAAGGGACCGTACCAAAGGGAGAAGATAGATGTAAGTCACTGGCTTCGGCAACTGCGGCCCTCGTCAGTGCGTTAGAGATGGTACTGCCAGTATTAGAGAGCCTTGAAACAATGTCTTTGAATTCTCCCTTTGATGCCACCCACTTTCAAAGAGGGCTAAAACCAGAATCAGTCTTCGTATTGCTTGAAGCGTGGTCTTTAAGTCGCCCCACAATAGTAGTAGGGAGAGGTTTAGCCCCCCATGACCTTTTGCGCTCTTTCCACCTTTGGCCCCTCTGGTGGTTTAGGACCTTTCCCACTGTGGGCACTTCACCTCCACCACCAATGGCAAACATTCAGCAGAAACTTCAGTAACCTCAATTTCATCATCACCCCCATTACCCCCTGCACCACCAGCCATGTTTGCTATGTCGATGCTCCCGGCAGAACGCCGTCCGGCACATCCTGGAGGGCCTGATTGAGGTAAGCAAGTAAGGAGCCGTCCGGTAACACTGGCCCGCTATTACAACTGGTTAAAGATGATGGCATTGCACTATCACAGCCTGCTGACGTACAAACTTGGGGGTTGGGGTCTGGATCATGGCGTGTGCCAATGTTGGTATTGTTATTGTCATTCTTATCATTAATGATGCTTACTGCGAGGGAGGGTAAAACTGCACCTGCTCCTGAGGCAAATATATTGCAAGAGAAGTTTGAGCCCTAATCACCACATTGGAGTCACCAGTTCCGAAAATACTCGATGTTGGATGACTTGTTAATAACAACAATTTGTGTGCCAATATTCCCTCATCATACAAGAAGTTATTGCCACATTGCCATTTGTGTTTCTGGGGAAAAGAAGCAGGCTTATTTACAAGCCCCTTGCGCCGCTGGTACTTAACTTTTTTCCATATTTTATACTACAGGAAGACATGAAGGACTCAGAGTATCGCAACCTGCCCTCCTCCTCAGGAGCAACAGCATTAAATATTCCGATTCCAGCTACCAAACATACATCTAAGTTGGTTTGTTCTTCGGTACTCTCATCAAATAAAAGAGTTAAAAAAGAGCCCCATTCACTTTCTAAATCTCCTCCACCAATATCTATGGAACTACTTCTAGAGGAAATAAGAGATATGTGGAAGAAACCAACAGACTTCAAAATATTGATGACAAATGGCCCACTATTGACAACAAAGTAGCACAAATGGAACAAAATGTTGAGTTTATTCAGGTTATTGCTCAAGAACTTCCTCCCATACAAATGGAAATTTCTCATCTTAAAAATCAAGTTGAGGACCTTGAAAACTGCAATAGGCACAATGATCTGAGCATTTACGGCTTAGCAGAGGGTTTAGAAGGATCCAACTCTGTTACCTTTTTTCAATAATTTCTCCCGAAAGCTCTTGGTCTTTCTGAAACACCATTATTGAACATTCAATGGGCACACTAACTAGGTCATAGTGTACCTATTGTATCCTCTTCTCACAAACCAAGGGGTTTCATCCTCTACTTTTTTAATATACTGATTTATTGCAAGGCTTACAAGCAGTTAAATTAAAAGGGTGAGACTTATGGCAAGAATCTACATTGTTCTTTTCTCAAGACTGCGCTAAAACCCCGGCGGATAAAAGAAAGACATTTCTGTACACGCTACCAGCACTACGGAATCTCAATGCTAGATTCAGATTTGTCCAACCTTGTTTTTTTAAAGTGACCTATAAAAATAAGACTGTGACCTATGATGATTCTGCTCTATTACAACCATTTTTGGACAATTGTAGAGAAGAAGAAATGGAAGTTGCAAGTCTGTCTACTACTTGATTATTCTTTTCAAATACTAAGCAAAGTTCTGTTATCATAAATACTAACGATGCTCATAGAATATTCTGAATAAAAATTGCTTTATTTTTCTTTGTTTTTATTTGTTAGGCAATGTTTTCATATTTGGTCATCATCATCCCTAGTCCATTTGGATGGCCTAACCTCCTTCTTGACCTGCCCTGTAGTTCGAGTCAATTGTGTTGTCTTCCCAATGTGGCCTCACCACCCTCAATTTATATATGTGATTTTGTTTTTTTATTAGATGGATTATATCTATTTTTCTTTCTGTTTTTTCTCTCTCTTTCCTCTGTTATATCTTTCACATATGTTTACTACTTCTACTTACTTACCATCTTTCATTCTTTTCTGAGAGTATTTTTCCTGTTTTACTGTATTTTCAGTTTATGATCATAAATATACCTTATATTTAATAGTTATTAATCTTTGGTAAATTACCTTACTCGTTATATCTTGGAGCATTAAAGGTTTGGGTTAAAGGCAAAGAGTACTCACTCATTTATCCAAGCTTAAATCAGACAATGTACTCTTACAGGAAACTCATGTGGTTGCTTCACGAGTTTAATAACGTAAGCATCAATGGGTGGGGAATGTATTTTCATCTCCTGGCTCTGGGAAAAGAAAGAGAGTTATCAATCTTTGCCATAAAAAAACTTCATGTTACGCTCCTCTCCCAGGAGTCAGATGACAAAGGAATATGGGTGATTGCTCAACTTTGGATCAATAATATTCCTATCTCTCTATTAAATATATATGCACCTACTATTGATAATGCATTTTAGCCTGCTATTTCGGTTAAACTAATGTCTATATCTAAAGAATATATAATATTTGGCAGTTCGGGCTGGACTGTTCCCATGAGGCACAGGATCAGACTGATTTGCATATGGCCATGTCTGAACTGGGGTGGCGGAGTGAGCTAAAGAATGATGATGGATTAAACCCAGATCAGTTGACTGGGTGTGAGTGCTTGCAATGTTCAACACTCCGTCCATCATCCCCTTTGGTTTTGCTTTATAAATTATTTATATGCAAACTATTTAATTCCAATATAAGATGCTTTATTTATTTGTAAAGTATCATGTTGTTAATTATATATTTGCAATCTTTAACATAACTATGTAAAATTTGGTACAATCGTGTTTAGTGCCGCTAATGTGTTTGGATATGAATAAAGCCAATCCGGGCACTTTTTGACCACTCTGTTTTGCTTTATTTAATTAATTGTTGACTTTTAGTATTCTAAACTTTTGTTTCTTTCCATCCCGAGGCCGCGATTCCGATCAGACAAATGTCAAACAGACAACATTACACAAACCTAAGAAAGGAAAACAGGCAACAGAAAAGTGAAAAGGCAGGAGCAGCAGACGATAAAGAAATGAGCGATTGACTTTTCTAATCATCTGGGTGTGGAAAAGAGATGGGGAGGAAGGGAGGTTGAGTGCTAGTCCACTGCATACATATAATCCGTCCTTTCAGATCCTTCACATAAAAAGAACAACAAGAGGGGGCAAGCTAGGATGAGTGAGGAGGTGGGGCATGGTGTGAGGCAGGGGCAGGCTGGAGCCCTGTGAGTGATTGGAGGGGTAGGAGGAGAGCAGAGACAGTGGGGTGGAGGAGCGAGTTGAAAATATAGGCTAGTCAAATCAAAACCAGCGCAGTGTTCGTGAAAGGGCACCACACTGATAAAGAGCTAATACCTGCAATGTTTCCAGTAGACTAGGGCCAGTCCATGGCCGGGGGAGCTGTAAAGATCAGGCACAGACCAGTGCCCCATGCTCTGAGACTGGCAGCAGCATAACCGTTCTGCTGGAGCCTGCTGACTAAATTGGAGGGGGCGAAGGGAGAGGAAGATTAAAGAAAGTGAAACCAGTGCAGCACTGGTGAAACGAGCACAGTGCTGATAAATTATGCTTTATCCATCACTAACTTGAAAACGAACACCACGCTGATAAATTATGCTTTATTCATCACTAACGTGACAGGCGAAAAGCAAAGTTGCTGCAGCTAAGGTCATGGTGCGCCGGAAACAAGAAAACGAGTACTCCTGAACAAGCAATGAAGAATGGAAGTGGACGGTATCTGTAGTTGGTCGGTGCGGCTCTTAGGAAAACGGAAGTGAGGTATCGCCACTTGAACCATTTAGCAAGCAGCAAAGAAGACCGACAATGGATTGAACCAATGGGAAGGCAGCAGGCGGGACATAAGTATTTTTCAAGTCCTTTTCCCCTACTACAGGTCATCCTGACAGCGCATGCGCTGTCTAGGCTGGATCTAAAAATGCAGTCAGAATTGTTTTGGATGGCAGGAGGAATACTTTATAGACTTCGAATTACCTTGGTATTGCTAATCAAAAACAGTAAACAGTAACACTTAGCAAGTGTAAAAGATAACAGTTGTATGCAATAGATAGAATGCAATGCAATCCTATGGAAGGAAAACAAGGTTATGAGTTTAGCAGGTAAGTACTTGACTTACAGTTCCTGTCGCCAGGGGTTTAGGCTGATACTGGGCAAGGTTCAGTTTCAGGTAAGTACTGCACCATCGGGGCCACTGAGATGGCCGGATTCAGAGGTCACTGGGCCCAATGGAAATCAATGAAGTCTATGGGCACCTCGGAGAGGCACGGTTTGCAGGTAAGTACCCGTTGTTTAAGGGCACCGGCCCTGGGGGTTAAGATTAGTACTTGGGGGGGCCACAAGGCAGCACCAACACTACACCACCAGCAGCACAGGGGCGGCCAGGTGCAAGGTGCAAAATCAGCGTCCGAAGCCAAATGCTTTAAATGGGGAATCTCACTTGCACAAAGAGGCTGCTGGCTCGGACCAGGAGGCTGGATGAAGGTGACCACCTGCTGGGCAGGTAAGTTGGAGTGTTGGGGGAGGGCAAGGCACCATTGGTTGAGCTCCCCAAGGCTGGGGGACTGACGATGCATGGGTACCTTTTGGTGTCACATCTTCTTGGTCTGAACAAGTCGCAGTCAGAGGGACCCTTCGTGTTGAGGCTGCAGGCATCTTTGTGGGGTCCAGGAGGGGTCAGCCATCTTCGAGTTAAAGTCAGGATCACCTGGGGAAACATCACTGGACAAGGAAGCCACTCAAACTCGGGCTGTGGGCGTTGGGTGCAGAGTGGCTAGAGGTCGCAAATCCACCTGGATGTGAAGTCCTTAAATTTTGAGGTTTTTCTGGACAGGGCCGCTGTCCTCGGGTGATCTTGGTCTTTAGAGAAGAGTGGCAGTCTGCCTGGGGTTCTTGGAAGTCGCTTGCTACGGGACAGGCATCGTCTTCTTCGCAAGCTTGGGTAGCAGGAGACAGACAGGTAGGGCTGGGGAGCCAAAGCAGTAGGTGTCTTTTTGCTGAGCCGCACAGAGTCCTCTTCTTACATCTTCTTCATAGGTTGTAGGAATCTAAGGATCAAGGTTACAGGGCACCCCTAAATACTGAATTTAGGGGCATTACAGCTACCGGCAGCTGGTAGCCAATGGGCTACTTGCCTTTAGGGTGACTACACCCTTTGAATGTCCCCTCTCTTTGGGAGGGGCATACCCGTAAACTGATTCGGAAGAATCCTTTCATTCAAGATGGAGGATTTTCTAAGGATGGGGTCACCCCGATCCAAAGCACCTTAGGGGTGGTCCTGGCAGAGAGGGGACATACCTCTCCTGACTACTAATTTTCCTGCCAGCCTTGCCACCAAAAGTGGGGTTTGGTCATGGGGGGCGGGCAACTCCACTGTCTGGAGAGGCCCTGGCTAGCATTACAAAGGAAGCCTTTGAGGCTCACCGCCTTGAATGCTGTTTCTGCCAGGGGGTAGGTGAGAAAACCAAAACTGGGCTTTGGCTCAAATGACCAGCAGAACTGAGCCGAATACACTAGGAAACAAAACACCTTGTCCTAACTGGATTTAGTTTAAACAACAGAATATTTTCATACACTTTCGTGAATTGAAACACAAAAAATGGGGCTTTACGAATTGCCTATTCTTCAAAAAACTTTTTGTTTATTTCACATTCTTTTTTTGTGTGGTAAAGACAGAACAACTGTACAAAATAGAAACATATATATTCAATATAAATGGCAATATATTAAACAACACCCTAGCAGATTTAAACATTCAATCATCTAACACACTTGGCCAATCCATTCATACCAAAAGCTGACTCATACTAAACTAAACTAAATGGTCCTTTAACCACTACTCCCTTTTGGGCACAGATTGTTGTCCGTGTTTCAGACGTATTAAGACATTTACTTTCTTAATAAACACTTCAAATCCCACATAAACATCAAGGGCAAGACTTTTGTGTGGAGTGTGTGAAGGACCGACTGGTCTACGCGTTTCAAACCTCTATCATTGTGAGGTTCTCATCAGGACCAATATATTCTGGAAAGAAAAAAATCAATAAAAAATAATCAATCTAAAGCCCAATGAGCAGTTTAAGAACTTAAGCCAGCCCCCACTCCCGGCCTGGCATACCCACCTTCAGAATAAATGTTAGCGTGTGACCTTGACCAGCTTTGTGTCCGAAGACGATTCAACCAGCTAGGGCCGGAGCTGTAAACGACCAAATGTGACAATAAACACACTCTTAAGATCATTCTCGCCACAAGAGGACAAACGAACAAGGATAAGCCAACAGGTAAGGGAGTTATCACTCACCCTACGATTTCTAGTCCGCTTCGTACCAAAGAGTTGGTGTAACAAACGTTCAAGTGTTCTGTTTGTTTTGAGTAATTGTACTCTCAGTCATCCGCTCCCATCAGAGACTAAAAGTAGAAAGAAGGGCGATGAAAATTACGAATGTTCGTCACTGCCGCTACCCCTTAAAGAAGTTTTCACCTCCTCGTTAGGAGGAGTTGTTATATCGTTGCTTACCTGGTGCCTTCTCATTTCCCGGCGTTCAGCGAAACCGTACCGCTGTAACAGGGACTTCTTGTGTAACCAGGAAGTGAATCCGATGCATAAAGTCGAGTCAAACTCATGCCATGAGGAGTGGGAAATGTAGTTTCCCGTCGGACCAGTGCCGTTTAGAACTTTATTGAAAGATATATAAAAACGGTGAATTTGGTGAAGCAAAATGGTACGAATTCGTACAGTATGCTATCATGTCCCTCATACTTGGAGCGATCATCAGATCATATTCAAGTCGTGATCGGTCTATATATTTCAGCTATTTCATTGAGACCACCCAGGAAGTACGACAGCGCATCACTCAACACAAGTCGAGGATTCGACGGAAAGTTGAAAATGCTCCACTAGTGAGCCATTGGAGCCTATTGAAACATCGTGAGGAAGACTTTAAGTGGACAGTTTTGTCCAAAATTGAGAAAGACCCGCGCGGTGGTGATCTGGAGGGACTCTTGAGTCAAAGAGAGTCATTCCTCATTATGAAATTTAATACAACGACCAACGGTCTCAATGAAATAGCTGAAATATATAGACCGATCACGACTTGAATATGATCTGATGATCGCTCCAAGTATGAGGGACATGATAGCATACTGTACGAATTCGTACCATTTTGCTTCACCAAATTCACCGTTTTTATATATCTTTCAATAAAGTTCTAAACGGCACTGGTCCGACGGGAAACTACATTTCCCACTCCTCTCGCTAAAGAACTACAATTCCCATGAGTCTATGGCATGAGTTTGACTCGACTTTATGCATCGGATTCACTTCCTGGTTACACAAGAAGTCCCTGTTGCAGCGGTACGGTTTCGCTGAACGCCGGGAAATGAGAAGGCACCAGGTAAGCGACGATATAACAACTCCTCCTAACGAGGAGGTGAAAACTTCTTTAAGGGGTAGCGGCAGTGACGAACATTCGTAATTTTCATCGCCCTTCTTTCTACTTTTAGTCTCTGATGGGAGCGGATGACTGAGAGTACAATTACTCAAAACAAACAGAACACTTGAACGTTTGTTACACCAACTCTTTGGTACGAAGCGGACTAGAAATCGTAGGGTGAGTGATAACTCCCTTACCTGTTGGCTTATCCTTGTTCGTTTGTCCTCTTGTGGCGAGAATGATCTTAAGAGTGTGTTTATTGTCACATTTGGTCGTTTACAGCTCCGGCCCTAGCTGGTTGAATCGTCTTCGGACACAAAGCTGGTCAAGGTCACACGCTAACATTTATTCTGAAGGTGGGTATGCCAGGCCGGGAGTGGGGGCTGGCTTAAGTTCTTAAACTGCTCATTGGGCTTTAGATTGATTATTTTTTATTGATTTTTTTCTTTCCAGAATATATTGGTCCTGATGAGAACCTCACAATGATAGAGGTTCGAAATGCGTAGACCAGTCGGTCCTTCACACACTCCACACAAAAGTCTTGCCCTTGATGTTTATGTGGGATTTGAAGTGTTTATTAAGAAAGTAAATGTCTTAATACGTCTGAAACACGGACAACAATCTGTGCCCAAAAGGGAGTAGTGGTTAAAGGACCATTTAGTTTAGTTTAGTATGAGTCAGCTTTTGGTATGAATGGATTGGCCAAGTGTGTTAGATGATTGAATGTTTAAATCTGCTAGGGTGTTGTTTAATATATTGTCATTTATATTGAATATATATGTTTGTATTTTGTACAGTTGTTCTGTCTTTACCACACAAAAAAAGAATGTGAAATAAACAAAAAGTTTTTTGAAGAATAGGCAATTCGTAAAGCCCCATTTTTTGTGTTTCAATTCACGAAAGTGTATGAAAATATTCTGTTGTTTAAACTAAATCCAGATAGGACAAGGTGTTTTGTTTCCTAGGGGGTAGGTGAGAAGCACCTCCACCCAAGAAGGCTTTGTTTCTGACCCTCGAGAGCACAAGTGCTCTCACCTCAGGGGGTCAGAAACATGTCTGTGTCTGGCAGGCTGATGCAGACCAGTCAGCGGGACACAAGGGAGCTAGTTGTATTTCAGGGGGCATCTCTAAGATGCCCTCTGAGTGCATTTTTCAATAAAACCAGCACTGGCATCAGTGTGGATTTATTGAGCTGAGACATTTGGTACCAAACTTCCAAGCTTTTAGTGAAGCCATCATGGAGATGTGGAGATCGTGATGACTAACTCCCAGCCCATGTACTTAATTTGGCTTCACTGCACTTTCAATGTCTGCAAATGGCACAGACACTGTAGGGGCATATCGCTTGTGCAGCTATGCCCTCACCTGTGGTATAGTGCATCATGCCTTAGGGCTGTGAGTTCTGCTAGAGGGGTGACTTACCTATGCCACAGGCAGTGTTTGTGGGCATGGCACACAGGTATGTGTGCCATGTCAACTCTTCCGTTTTGTCTGCATCAAAACATGCTACCTACACTGGGTGTGTGGGTGTTGTATGGCAGTCTGTGTGTTAAGGTGCGGGGTCGCTGAGGGTGCCATAATGCATGCTGCAGCCTTCAGAGGCCCTCTAAGGTCACAAGGCCCTTGGTACCAGTGGTACCATTTACAAGGGACTTATATGTGGCCCAGAGGTGTGCCAATTGTGAAAACTAGGAATACCTTGGCCCATTCAAGACCGTTCAGAACTGAAAAACAAGGTTTTTTTCACCTTAATGTTTCACGGGGAGTGCAGCCCCGTGATCTTTCTCGTGTTTATTTTAAAGTTTAACAACATTGAAATAGGATACTTTCTGGATGGGGAGAGATATGAAATCAGCAGAGTTTATTAGCTGCTATGATGCAAAAATGTCCAGCATGGATATCCTGAAAACTGAATTATGATTCTGGGCTTATTGCATCGTATTTTTAAACTTCAATGCTTTGCAAAGTAAAAATCTGCAAAAGTTTTTTAAAACATGAAAAGCTGTAACGTGGCTCTCTACAGCAGCAGAAACAATTTTGCAGTCTTAAAGTTCTGCATCTTAAAGTTCTGACACGCAGAATCCCTCACCTTCCCCACAGCCAGAAGCACATCAGAGAAAGCGAAGTGTGTAGCTCCTTGTGTGCTGATTATTGTGTTAAAAATTTCAAAAGCTGACGGATGCCAATACCTAAAATATCATACCGAGTAAATACTTTGTTTTTTGGCCAGTACCCATTAATCTTCAAAGCCCACTCATGCTTCTTTACGGCACTCCCAAAGAAAAAATCCTAGAGTCGAGCCTTATTGGGAACGTTCTCGAAACGTTTAAGTTGTTGTAACATGTTTTTCTTGCATTGGGCCCAGGGAACCTTAGCTCACTGTTCCAACATCTTTTCTTTCACTGCTATTGTGGTGTCCCTAACAAATGGAGAAAAGACACCGGGAGTGGCTTTTAGTGCATGTATGAAGAATGTGAGTGAGTGGATGGATGGAAACTGTCTGAAGTTGAATGCATCAAAAACAGAGGTAATTATCTTTGGTAACAAACCCTCCCTCCGGACGCCCGACTGGTGGCCACCAGTATTGGATGTGCTGCCCACACCCTCTACCAAAACATAGGATGTGGGCATCATCATAGACAAGGAACTCAAATTTAAAGAACAAATTAGTAAAATCACATTTGTTTCCTTTTGTGCCATAAGACTAATCAATAAAATTAAGAAATGATATACATACCAGGGGAAATCCTGAAAACAGTGACACTGGCCATGGTCCTCTCACCTATGGACTATTGCAATAGCCTATATCTTACCCTCAACTCAGGTCTGGTCAACAGGCTTCAGATCGTATAAAATGCGGCAGCCAGTCTCATTTTAAAGATCCCTAAAAATATATCAGCAAGAGAAGCTATAAAAAAACTGCACTGGCTGCAGGTTAGACAGAGATGTAAGTTTAAAGCCCTCTGTCTGGCTTTTAAATCTTTGCACTGTCAACGACCAGTACAGTTTAGGGACAAACTAAAGTGGTATGTCCCCAACAGAACCTTACGGTCAGGATTGGCTAGGAACATGGTAGTTACTCCCTTCAAGAAGGGTTCCTGGGGAGGTAGGAGCGTCTTCAGATCAACAGCGATGCTTTGGAACAAATTACCTATTACCCTAAAAACAGCCTCATCCCTGCTGAGTTTCAGGAAAAGCTTAAAAACGTGGCTATTTCCACAGACTGCAAGAACTAAATAATCTATTATTTTGCCTGTCCCCAGCACTAATATCCCTTCTGGCCTCAGTCTTTATAGCGCCAAGACGCCTTCGGGCAGTAGCTGCGCTTTATAAATCCGATTTACAATTACAATTGTATGAGAGGAGGTTCCACACATAGTACACAGGCACGATATAATAATAGGCTTATGTGCTTTGACAGCCAACAGAGGCAGCTTTAAAAACTAAAGCTGAAATGACTTAGTTTTGACAATCTTTACAAGAATTTGAAAATCCCTTGTCACTAGGGAGCGCTGTTGGGCTGAATACCATGATTAAATATTGTTTAGTACTGACAATATATCAACCCGTTCTCGTTTTGCTTTCTTATCAGAATGAAAGTTGGTTGCCTTACCTGTCCTACAAGAATGAAAAAAAGAAGAAAGACAAGGTGCTTTAAAGAAGATCTGTAAACCACAGCGTGAAGATGTACACTGACAGGCCTCTTTTATGAGAAGACGCTGGGGAAAGGCCCCTGGCTTTGACCTCCCTGTAACCATCGCTGGGTTCCTCTTTTCATCTCTTCCACGGGCATAATCCGCGTGACAGCTTTATCTTTCTACCATAATTACAAACATTTGTACCAGTCAGTCAGGCAATAAAACAGGCCATAAACTTAACTTTGTAACATCAGGCAGTCCTGGATGGTCTGCAAGGAGTACCAGAGAGTGAAGATAAAACACTGGCAAGTACAAAATACTGGAGTGCTACTGCTGGGTAATGCTACTAAAGTTGTGTTGAACAACCACAACAAATAGACACGGAATGGCATGGTTTGTTTCTTAGGCGAATACAAAACACATGCCCTAGTTACTGAAAAGTTGTCTCAAAAACTTGAATAATACACAGAAATGGTAGCAAGTGGGAAGCAATAGCGGATGCTTATGTTTTCTTATGCAGCTAAGTTTGCACCCTGCAGCTCGTGCTTTCCCTATTTAGGAGTGAAGCCTGCCGAAGGCATTATCACTTTGCAAATTACAGCAAAATGATGAGCTCTATGGGGGTGGCGGGGGCAGGTGGTGGATGGGTGGAGGACAAGGGGCAAAAGGAGTGGTGAGGTCTAAGGATGAGGAAGCAGCACAGGGTCATGGAGGCAGAGTAGTATTCAAAGGTCGTGAGGGGCAATACAGGGGGCAATTCAGGGGGCAATTCAGGGGGATGTTTGGAGTGTGACACCCACCAAATAAATACATTCTTAGCTTGGTCCGGGGGCCCTGAGTCGGGTCCACTATGTCTGAGTTAGTTTTCCTTGTCATACCGATTTCACTAAGGGGTTTTAAATTGATGTTTTGAATCAGGATTTAATTATATGAAGGCCTATTTTGTGTTGGGTTGTGTTATAGCAGAAGCTTTTTCTCTTTTCTGGGCTCAACAATGACTTTACAACTTAGTCACTTTACTCAGATTCTATTCTTCACCCACAGAGGTATTGCTCTTCGGAGGGTTACAGACCATGACTCTCTCTATTGTGTATTAGAAATCAGATAATTATAAGTACAGTTTCTGTAGAAAGAACATTAGGACACAATTAATAAAGACAATTCTTAAATAATGTGGTTATTATATTAAAAATCCATAATCAATGCATAAAAGTAACATTTTAAGCAGTTCAGTATAGGGTTTTACAGCTGGTAGTATAAAATGACACATTTAGTCAAAGTAAATCTATTGCTGAATAAAAGAATCCATAAAGAGGATGGTTCAGGTTAAAGTTTTCTACCACCAACAAAGGTTATGTTATGTTATGTTATTTAGGCTTGTAAAGAGCACTGTTACCCAAGGGTGTCCTGGCGCTGAGCACTATCTACCTGGTACCCTCAGCCCCTGAGCCCAGACTGAGACTAAACTGAGAACAACCAAGTTTTCAGACCTTTCCTGAACAAAAGGAGCTCTGTGGCAGTCCTTAGATGTAACGGAAGGTCGTTCCAGGCATTGGTGGCTCCTTAGACAAAGCTCCTTCCACCCCAGTTAGCCTTTTTAGCTCTAGGAATGATCACCCGCTTTGCTTCCAATGAGCGCAGCATTCTCCCAGGGACATACCATTGAATGCGCTTTTTTAGGTCTTCTGGGCCGATCCCCATCAGGGACTTAAAAACTGTACAGAGAGCCTTGAATTCAGCTTGTTGTTTTATCGGAAGCCAATGAAGGTAATGTAGGCCATTTCCAACCGAACTAAACCTTGGAGTGCCAGTAATCAGCCTGGCCGCCGCATTCTGCACCATCTGTAATTTGTTACATTTTAAATAATAGGTTTGACCTGGATAGCCTGACGGGGGGTTCAGTCTTGCCTAGTCACCTTTCTGATCATGCTCCAATATTATTTTCATATTTTAGGAAGAGCAATACGTTACAAACCAGATGGACGCTCAACAGAGCAAAGCCAAAATTATTCGGGCTATTAAATTATCCTCCTTAGAATATTTTGTATTAAATATTAGTTCCACGACTATGGATTTTGTCTGGGATGCCTTTAAGGCCAATCTGAGGGGCAGGCTGCAAGGCCTTATCTGCTCTAACAATCGAGCTGAAGCCTGGGAGCTTCACATCATGGAGGGAAGAATCCTCCAATTAGAGGCTGAGAGGAATCGACTCAGTTACGGGAGTCCAGGAAGGTTGGCAAAAGTCCAGGAAGATCTGGAGGGGGCAAAGTCAGAGCATAGGGGGAAATTGGACCAGAAGTTCAAGGCACAATGGCTCACTAAGAACATGCAAAACTTTGAGTACGGGGAGAAGGCTGGTGCTCTGTTGGCCTGGAAGGCTAGAGTTGACAGCTCAATGAGCTTATAATAAATAACAATGGGGATAAATCTTGTAGTACAGCTGATATACAGACCTGCCTCCTCTCTCTTTTCTCAGACCTCTATAAAGAGAACTTATCCCCCTCCCTAGACCAAATACAAACTTGGTTGAGGGGTAAATCTCTGTCAACATTAACTTAAGTCAGTCGTGATCTCCTTGATGCCCTCATAACTTTAGAAGAGATCAAAAGCCAGATATAGAAATCAAAAAATAATAAAACATCAGGAATCGATGCACTGCCAAATGAAGTTTACAAACTCCTATCAGATGAATTGACCCCGGTACTGGGTACCTTGTTTAATTCAGTATACAGCTCAACAGGCCAGGTCCCTAGCTCCTGGAAGGAAGCAACCATCGTGCTGTATTAAAACCTGGAAAGAACCAATTAAAAACAGACTCTTATCGCCCGATCTCCCTGCTGAATGCCGATTATAAGATCTTTATGGGTATCCTGGCAGGGAGATTGGCCAAACTAGTCCCCAACCTGGTTAACATCGACCTGAAGGGCTTTGTAACCGGGAGATATATCCAGGAGCAGACACAATTGCTGATAGGCAATATCTACTTGGCCGTAGTAAGATCAGATCCCTTGGCAGTAGTTGCCTTCGACGCGGCCAAGGCATTTGATAGGGTCTGCTGGGTGTACCTTTGGGAGGTACTAGGGGCAATGGGCTTCGGCCCTATATTTATTCAAACTGTGAGGAAATGTTATCAGGGAGCCTCTGAAAAGGTTTTGTTGAATGGCATGCTCACCTCCAATTTTAATATGCAGAGGGGAACAAGCCAGGGGTGTCCTATCTCACCCCTGTTGTTTAATATCTATATTGAGCCATTGGTGCAAGCCATTAGATTGGATGACTCAATTTACCCCTTCAAATCCCAGCTTTATCAATGTAAACTAGCCCTGTATGCAGACGATATACACCAGTGATCCAGGGGCGACTATTCTGCGGGTTGAGGCCCTTCTGGAGGAATTATCTCTGGCTATCTAATCAATTCCTCTAAAACGGAGGTGATGTGTTGGAACATCGATCAATGGGAGAGCTCCATTAGCAGAGAGTTAAAATACCTGGGTATTTATATTGTTAAAGAACTGGATAGAATTCCTCAGATCAATTTGAATAAAATCATTAAGGAAATTGATCGCCTCTTCACTAGATGGAGGAATCTTCCCTTGACAATCTACGGGAAGGTTAACCTGGTGAAGATGGTTATTCTCCCCAAGCTCACTTATCTGTTCAATGCAATTCCCTTGGTTTTTCCCAATATGTGTATACGTAAGGTTCAAAGTAAGATTGGGAGCTTCATCTGGGGATATAAAGGAGTAAGGCTATCATGGAAGAAGTTGAGGCTCAGGCTTACTAAAGGGGAGTTGGCTCTCCCAGACATCAGATGGTATTCTGTTGCATTCCAATTTAAAGGTGTTCGGATGCTACTCTCTGAACCAGCGGATACTTCATGGGGAAGGCTGTTGGGCGAGATGGCCATGATGGAGGGCAGAGGAGGTGGAGATATATATGTTTGGGGCCCCAAGGTACTTTAAACGTGTGCATTTGAAGGTCCTCAAAGCTGCCATGGAAACTTGGTATAAAGTGAGATTTCGCTGGGGAATCGCATATTATTCAAAATTTGCCCCCATATGGGACTCCCCTGGGACACCACTCTGTCTTCAAGATCGTCTGGCTGTACCAATTAGGAGAGCAGGCATAACCATCTGGTCTGACTTGAAGGACGTAGAAGCAATCCACCCTGGGGAGCTATTAAGAGCTAAGATAGCCCCTGGTTTTTCTAAGTTTAAGTACTTACAACTTAAATCTTGGTTTGAAGTAGAAAAGGGGGACATAAGTGGAGATTGGGATTTGGAGATTCTTTTTCAATCAGTACAGCCAATGAAGAAAGAAATCTCCACTTGGTATAAGAAGTTTCTAGATGCAGAAACATAGAACTTCCACCACAATCTTCGGTCTGGAACCAATCCCCCCTTGAGCCTAACATTGAAGACCTACTAGAACCCTCTTTGAAAAATACTCTACAAATTCATTAAACCAGCTAGTTTAAAAAAGAATCACTTTTTTGTCACCAATTGACTTTATTACACGCCTGCCAGGATAGCCGAGTTTGCCCCGCTGCCTACAACTAAATGCCCCAGGTGTATGACATCCAGCGTCAACGGTATTCATATCTTCAACGAGTGCCTTGAATTAAGAACTTTTTGGAAGGGGGTGGGAGATTCTCTCTGCGACATTTTTAAAGCAAACATCAAGGTTAATTTATCACTAGTGTTTTTTGTCAATGATGGTTTATCTACCACGAATCTAACACAGATTCATAACGGGCTGTTGTTATAATTGGTGTTGCTCGCCCGGAGAGAAATATGTATGAAGTGGAAAGATCCCCAACCCCCGAAGAGAGAAGATTGGCTTAAAGCTTCATTTGCTATGGCCCACCTAGACCAGGACGGAACTGGGGATAAGTCTATAAACATCTGGCAGCCCCTTATGAGCTGGGGCCATGACGTGAGATTAATATAATCTTTGCTGGTTTTCCCCAGGCTGTTACAATAATCCAGACGGGACAGAATGAGGGCTGAGACAACTGTTCAGAAACTTTTTTCAGCGAGGAAGAATTTTATTTTCCTCAGGGTTCTCAGGATGAAAAAGCTTGTTGACACGACCCCACTGACCTGGTCCCCAAATGTAAGTGTGTTGTCCATGATCACCCCCAAGTTCTTCCGCGGAGGGAGTGGGGGGCTGCCCATATCACTGGGCCACCATGCTGGAGACCAGAGGTTGGGGTTGTTCTCAAAAATAATCACCTCTGTTTTGCCTGCATTCAACTTCAGGCAGTTAGTGGACATCCAGCCAGTTACTGCAGTCATGACAGCTAGGGGCCTTTTCCGCTTCTTTGCCCCGCTGAAGGGACAGCACGATTTGGGTATCGTCTGCATAAGAGGTTAGTAGCAGCCCAAAGGATCTTATGAGGGCAGCCAGAGGGCTTACATATATATTAAAAAGCATCGGACTGAGGGAAGACACCTGCGGCACTCCACAGGGGAGGGAGAATGGTTTTGATCTGTCCTTCCTAGATCCACTGTTTGTACTCTGTCGGCCAGAAATGATTTCAGAAGGTTCCAGGCTTTTCCCTGGACCCCCGCCTTCGATAGACGACCCATCAGCACATTGTGATGGACCGTATCGAAGGCTGCCGACAGATCCAGCATGATGAAGATGGCTTTGATCAATGCTAGCTCAGTGCTGTGCCCGGCGCGCAACGCATATTGAGAAGGATCCAACGTATTGTTGTACTCAAAGAACAGACTAAGTTGCATGTTCATAGCCTTCTCCAATATTTTGGCTGGTAAGGGAAGTCGGGAGCTGGGTCTATAGCTGTTAGGATCACTGGGCCCCAGATTAGGTTTTTTAATCAGTGGCAGAATTGAGGCAGTTTTCCATGCTGTAGGATAATGACCTGCCTCCAATATGCGGTTCAATGGAGGGGTTAGGGTGTTAGCAATGACATCCAGGGAGTTTTTAAATACTACTGCCGGACAAGGGTCCACAGGGGAACTGGAGCGGCATCCCATCAGCAGATTGGTAACCTCCTTGGTCTCCAATGGGGTGAAACGGTTAAACGTGGGAGAGTTGTTGATTACCTTTATCCCGACTGCCAGATCCCTGGCCTCACCCTGGTGATTGCTGAATGAGGAGAAGATGACCTCTACTATTCAGAAAAAAAGAGGCTGGAGCATCACAGAAAGCTGGTCTGCTGTGAGTAATTGATTTGTGGGGGCTCATAAGATTGGTCACAGTTCTGATGAGCTCCTTCGCAGAGGGATTAGCTTCAGTGATATGTTCGGAAAAATAGGCCTTTTTTGCTTCCTGAAGTGATTTTTTGTAGATTGTGAGGAGGGTGGGAGGACAGTTCAAAAGAATTCTCTTAGCATGGAGAAGGAATCAAATTAGAGTCCACTAAGAAAAAGTCCATGGGCAAGGGTAATGGAGCTACAATCAGGAAAGTCCAAGTCTGGTCTCTCACCAGAAAGCTCTGAATTGTCCAGCAGGCAAGTTCATCAGCAAAGGGAAAAGGCAAAGGCATGGAAAAGATAAGGCAGGTAAGCTGGATAGGTAGGACATCGAGACACAGATTCCATCCTCCTCCTTGGAAAGTCACTTTATATACTGGAAATAGTTCATTTGTGACATCAATTGTCACCATACGATGGTCTGATCATCATGTGGCCATTCGTCCACTCATCAGGTACAAAATTGATACTCCAACATATTTTACCATGTTGCTCATGAGAAACCACTGTCCATTGCATCCTCATAGGTTAGTTGACAAAGCGCCTATTTATCTTGTTGCTCTTTATGTATTAAGTCGAGAGTTCATGCTCCCATGATTTAACTCACAAAGAAGTACGAAGAAAGTATCTTGTCCTTTTAGGAATGTGGTGTGAATAATTTAAAGAAAGCTACATTACAAAAATGTAACAAGAGTATATCATATCAGGCCATGAAATAATGCAGGTCTAAGAATAAAGGCAATTTAATGGATTTAAAGTCAACACTTCTAAGTAACTCATTGCTGTACATTGTACTGTCTTGTGGTACTTTGAGTCAGAGAGGCCTTCCTGTGCATCCACTCACTGATATTGTCGCAAACCTATATTTACAAAGAGTTGTAGACATGGGTTTACTGCAAAATGGTGCGCCTGCCTGAGGCTGGCATAGCGAGGAAAGCTATATTTATTTCTCCTCGTTCTCCTCGTTCCTTCCTCTTGGCATGTGTGCTGCATCCTGCAGCACACCAACAAAGAGGGAAAAACATCCAATGGTAGTTTTTTTAGCAGTAAGGTATTCCTTCCTGTGCAAAAACTATCCTGACAATAAGGCAGACACCCTTGCACTATGGCGCCAAGGTGTCCGTGTTTGTGCTAGGCAGTCCAAAGGGTGCCAGCACATTGAGAGAGTAGAACTTTGCCATTTCTTTGAAGACATGGCTCAGTTCTGCTCTTTTCAGGTAACACAACGCAGTGTGGCACAGCAGAATTTGCCCCACTGTGGTGCGCCACACCACTTGAAATTATGCCGCTTAGTGACTTGTTTACAAAAAAGTAGCTTCACCCACTGAAGTACTCCTTGAATGGATGCAAATGTACTATGTTTTAGAATTCACAAACTTTGGCAGCAGCAGGCTTGGAAAACTACGGCAGTCTCAGGTTTCCAGGCAATCAAACACACAAAAGGTGATGGGATGAATGCATGCAAATAGTCTAACAACTGGCAGTCCATCGGGTTGACATTCCACACCATTGTTTTTTATCCTCTATGCAACTCTGGACAGAGGGCCTGATTTAGTATTTTGCAGACAGTGTAAAGGCAGACAGGGTGGCAGCAGACTTTACTGCCTTTACTCTGCCCGGAAAATTTAGATATCTCTCTAAAATGGCAGGACCCACCTTCATAATAGTTCCTATCAATGTAGGCAAAGTTTAACGGATGGCTCCATCAAACATGACAGCTGGCCATCAAACTTTTCCAAAGTTTTTTATTTTTCGAAAACAAACACCCAAAACAGGAATTTGGTTTTAAAAAATAAAAAAAAACTAATGACCCACACACCAGTGTTCTCCCATGGTGTGGGAGTAATTTTTAGGTCTCGCCTGAGCTAGCGCTTGCGCTGCTCTGTGCGAGATATTTTGTAAGTGGGATTTTCAAAGCGCTACCCACAGTCTTTTGGCTGGCCTAAAGCTTGAGTGCACGATCACATGCACATGCACAGCTGCCATCTAATGGCTCCTCGGCTCCCACTCCCCCCTCCCTTCTCTATAGCTTTGGCTCCTTTGTTTGTACACCCTCCCTTCTCTCCCCGCTCTTTTCGCACTCCCCCCTCCCTTCTAACCAGTTTCCTTGATGCTCCTCGGATTGACCTTCCCCCTCCCTTCTCTCCCCGCCTCATCGCAGAGACGGAGGAGACAGAGCCATCCTGCATGGTTAATGCTTCCACTCCCCCCTCCCTTCTAATCAGTTTCCTTGACGGGACTTTTTTTTGGGAACAGCTGCTCTTAACATGTATGAACATTTGTTTCACTTTCTACTCAGAAACTAGGAACAGTTCTTCACACAGCACGGGCCGGATTCGCGGCAGCAGCACTTCATCTGCTGTTTGCTGGCCTGCTCGCTCCCCTTCCCTGCTCTCGAGCTCCCCTGGTATAGTTTGCCTGCCTCTGCTCTTGTTTTCGCAGGCATGATGAAAGGTTTGAAATAATGGCGGAAATAATGGCGGAGCCGAGTCTCGAGCTATCAAGGTTCCGTTGTGCACAATATTTTGTTTTCTTGTTTGCCTCAGCTTGTGTATCTGTACATCACCCGATTCACGGATGCTGTGCTTCATGATTCGGTCGGCATTTGGCATTTGCATCGCAGGTTTAATTATTGTTTTGCTTTGGAGGCCGTTCACCTTTTAATGACGTGCCCACTTTCATTTTCACATCGCATCTTGTTGCCTGCATGTGGCAGCCGGCTCACCCTTTGCTGTCTCTCCCTTCACCACGCCTCCACCACCCCTCCAAGATCGCTGCTTGTATTTTATGTTATTTGCCCAAAATCAAAGTATGTTGAGCTGACGCCGAGACTCAAAGTCCCGAGTCGGCAGCTCTGACCACACGCCCTTCATAGCATTTTTGATGCCGTTTCATTGTTGTTTTTTTTTATTCGATCGGCATTTGGCATTTGCATCGCAGGTTTAGTTATTGTTTTGCTTTGGAGGCCGTTCACCTTTTAATGACGTGCACACTTTCATTTTCACACCGCATCTTGTTGCCTGCATGTGGCAGCCGGCTCATCCTTTGCTGTCTCTCCCTTCACCACGCCTCCACCACCCCTCCAAGATCGCTGCTTGTATTTTATGTTATTTGCCCAAAATCAAAGTATGTTGAGCTGACGCCGAGACTCAAAGTCCCGAGTCGGCAGCTCTGACCACACGCCCTTCATAGCATTTTTGATGCCGTTTCATTGTTGTTTTTTTTTAATGGATGTCATTTATGAGCTCAAATGCTGTTCAAGTCACATTGCGCCGTCTCTCCTCACCGCTTTCATTTTAACCATTGTGTCCTGTTTCCTGCTCGCCCTGTGCCGTATCTCTCTACCCCTTCACCCCGCACCCATCACCCCTCGAGATCGCTGATTGTATTTTAAGTGAATTGCCCAAAATCACAGGACACAGCTTTCATTTTCAGCTTTACGTATTGTTTCCTGCCCGTGGCGGCCTGCTCACTCCGTACCATCTCTCCCTAACCCCTCATCCCTCCTCCCACCTTCCAACCACCATCACAAATTGTTTCCTCCCACATACCTTCACCATGCCCCCACCAGCCCTACCAGATCGCTGTTTGTATTTTAAGTGATTTGCCCAAAATCACAAGACACCGCATTGTCATCGGCGACCCGGCACCCTGAAAGCTACCGGACCGCACAATATGCTGCATTACTAAATCCTTATAAGGTCTCTAAGGCGAGACCTATTGCATTACAAATGCTTGTATTATAATTTTTCTTCTGTTTGTATGCGCTGTACTTTCGGGCAGTGTTGGCAAACACTTCCAGCACCACACACCACGCGTAAAGGCTCCTCTGGTGCGCGTTTCACAAGAGAGACGTTTCTTTTCAGTGAGAGGCACCTCGCCTTCCATTTCATCAGAGGGCTTATTTTGAAGACTCTACCTTTTCTCGGTGACTACCCGCCTCAGGCAATGGTAGGGTGCTGTCTGGCATGATAAGGAGCTTGAAACCGCTTTCTGTGCACGGGAACAGATGGTAAATGCCACGTTGCTGGACACCGGATTGTTTTTACAACAGCTGATCATGTCCGAAGATTATCTGCCCTCGGGTCAGCATTTGCATATCAGTCAGAACTGGCTTTATAATTTGGAAGAGGCGACTGTGGCACTGTGCTGTTTACACATGTAATTGATTTTATCCGTTTTACAGTACCCTCCGACAGAACCCCATTAGCTCTGGTGCACTAAAAACACAGTTTGCCGAGAGTTACAAAACTGTCCAGCTTGCCTCCGGTTGCAAAATTATATTTGTATATTCCGCGAGGCTTAAAAAAAACGGAAGGCAGTGAGTGCTTTGTTTGCATAAATAATCCGTTTTTCACATAAGATATCCCCATTGTTTCAAAGCTTACGCCCATCCCTACCGTCCCCACATGTTTAAAACATAGGTGCCGATCACGATCCGGTAAAAAAAATCCCCGTACGACTCGTATCCGGTCTTTTTACCGTATGAATCGTACAAGTGCCGTACAAACTGCCAATTACGATTCGCATGGTAAAAAGTCCATACGAATCGCATTGGGAATTATTCCCCAAACGTCCTCGGGTCGGAAAATGTTTCCGACACGTTCACGGACGATTTACCGTACAAATGTGAAAAGTGAAGTCCGACCGCGGAATTACGATCCATCCCGTGCGTCCGATGTTACAACCGTATGGAAAAAACACCGTCCGCACCGAACACCCATAGCAACCATGGAGACATGTGCCCGCATACGCGTCGAACAACCCCCCAGCCCCCGTATGTACGCGCCGACCCCCCCAGCCCCCGTACGTTTGAGTCGAACCCCCCCAGCCCCCGCACGTTCGAGTCGAACCCCCCACCAAGCCCCCGTACGTTCGAGTCGAACCCCCCGTGTATGTACACCCGTGTACGTGTCGAACCCCCCGTGTATGTACACCCGTGTACGTGTCGAACCCCCCGTGTATGTACACCCATGTACGTGTCGAACCCCCCGTGTATGTACACCCGTGTACGTGTCGAACCCCCTGTGTATGTACACCTGTGTACGTGTCGAACCCCCCGTGTATGTACACCCGTGTACGTGTCAAACCCCCCCGTGTATGTACACCCGTGTACGTGTCGAACCCCCCGTGTATGTACACCCGTGTACGTGTCGAACCCCCTGTGTATGTACACCCGTGTACGTGTCGAACCCCCCCGTGTATGTACACCCGTGTACGTGTCGTACCCCCACCCGTGTATGTACACCTGTGTACGTGTCGTACCCCCACCCGTGTATGTACACCCGTGGAATGTGTCGTACCCCCACCCGTGTATGTACACCCGTGTACGTACGAGTCGTACCCCCACCCGTGTACGTGTCGTACCCCCGTGTATGTACGAACCGTACCCTCACCCACGGACGTATGGAGCGTACCCCAGGCCCCAACACCAGCACCTTCACACAACATCGCGCATGTACGAGTCGTACCAAGCCAGACACAAGGACAGCACTGGACAACCAAATGGCCGAAGTACACACCGTACACACGTTAAAAACGCACGTACACAACCAGGACAAAGCAAAACAACACAAGAATACACCATTCGAATGGCACAAAGCCACTAAACATGTCCAACAAGCTCAAAAACAACACAATCACTGACCTGCAACTGCCAAAATCCAAAACAGAGGCCCAAAACACAACCACTCCTTATAACACACCCACCCAAACTTCAAACACAGCCACACCCACCAATGGACCAATAAAAAGGGCCCACACACACAAACCATGAGCCTTTGCAACAGACTCACTGCTGCCAGACCCCACAGACAACCTACAGCACCATACTAGAAGCTTGACCACACCTTACACTTGCACACCTTCACACACACACCTTCACAAACACCCCCACATCACATTCACACACACACCTGCACAACCACACCCACACCCACACACCCACAACCATCCACACACACCCCCCATCCACACCCACACCCCTCACCATGCCCACTAACAAGAATCCAAAGTTCACTAGCCGAGAGTTGGAGGTCCTTGTCGATGAAATCCTCAGAGTTGAGCCACACCTCTTTGGAACATTGGTCAGACAGACCAGCATTTCTGAAAAAACATCCATGTGGCAGACCATCGTCGATGCTGTGAATGCTGTTGCGGACACCAGAAGGACCAGGCATGAATGCCAAGCCAGGTGGTACGATCTGCGGAGGAGGGTCCGAGCCAAAATGACGAACGAACACAACCAGGCCAACGTCACTGGAGGAGGGCCGCCCCGCAGACCCGTACACTACCATCCCTGGGAGGAGAGGGTGATGGCCATACTGCCGGTGGTGGCAGTGGACGGATTAGAAGGACTCCGAGACCCGAGTGAGTACACAAACAACTCACCTCACATGGGGGGAACGTCATCCACAACCAAACTCACAAACAGGCACGCAACCACCCCAAGCTATCGCATGACTCAACCACACTCCATGAACACGCACATGCCACTAGCGCCACCATGCCCCATGCACCCAGCTGGACAATGTCAAGTCACAAGCCACAGAAAACACCAACACAAGACACGGTAACCCGGATGGCGGGAGTGTGGGCCACAAAAATCACATAGTGCAACTCAGAAGCAGGCAACAATGCCCTCTGCCCATATGGCCTAGGTCACAGCCAGACAAACACTGTGTCCCCACACAGGAAAGACTCGCCAGCAAATGGCGGACGCCTTGCATCAACACATGGGGGTGACGGCACGTTCTTGCACATGACAGCAGCTAATGAACAGCCAACACTGTGAAAGAGTGGCAGCACACACCACCACAGCAGCAGTGCAGACACACACACTACACCCAATGGGTGCCTGGAGATCAGAAACCAACTCACATCAACAATCCAAGGGCCATCCAAAGATTTGCTAACAGTCTGTGCCCAGGAAGCTGGGCTGAGGTGACAGAGGGTGACACACAGAGGGAGGTAGAGGGGGACAGAGAGGGAGGGAGACACAGGGAGACGGACAGAGGGAGGAGGCTGACACACAGAGGGAGGGAGAGGGGGACAGAGAGGGAGGGAGACACAGAGATAC
This sequence comes from Triturus cristatus, assembly GCF_964204655.1. Taxonomy (NCBI): domain Eukaryota; kingdom Metazoa; phylum Chordata; class Amphibia; order Caudata; family Salamandridae; genus Triturus; species Triturus cristatus. The sequence continues at coordinate 840,831,884 of NC_140582.1, read as the reverse complement.
GGACAAAGGGAGGAGGCTGACACACGGAGGGAGGGAGAGGGGGACAGAGAGGGAGGGAGACCCAGGGAGACGGACAGAGGGAGGAGGCTGACACACAGAGGGAGGGAGAGGGGGACAGAGAGGGAGTGAGACACAGGGAGACGGACAGAGGGAGGAGGCTGACACACGGAGGGAGGGAGAGGGGGACAGAGAGGGAGGAAGACACAGGGAGACGGACAGAGGGAGGAGGCTGACACACGGAGGGAGGGAGAGGGGGACAGAGAGGGAGTGAGACACAGGGAGACGGACAGAGGGAGGAGGCTGACACACGGAGGGAGGGAGAGGGGGACAGAGAGGGAGGGAGACAGAGGTGGACACAGGGAGACAGACAGAGGGAGGGAGGAGGGTGACAGAGGGAGGGAGAAAGGGAGACAGAGGGAGACGGACTGAGGGAGGAGGTTGACAGAGGGAGACGGACAGAGGGAGGAGGCTGACAGAGGGAGGGAGAAAGGGAGACAGAGGGAGACGGACTGAGGGAGGAGGTTGACAGAGGGAGACGGACAGAGGGAGGAGGCTGACAGAGGGAGGGAGAAAGGGAGACACAGGGAGACGGACAGAGGGAGGAGGCTGACACACAGAGGGAGGGAGAGGGGGACAGAGAGGGAGCGAGAAAGGGACACACAGGGAGAGCAAATCAGCCTTGTGAGGTGTGGGAATGTCTGCTCGTCAGCAGGTGGACTGCGTGCATGTAGACAAGGGTGGCCAGTGCCAGAACCCCCCCTCTTCTCCATGGCTAAACACAGGGCCATGTCACAACCTGTGCATGAGCACAACGACAGCTACCTGCATTATCTAAGTGTGTGGAACCACTCCATGTGCCCACGTACAGTGCAACACGGAAGGCGCCAATGCATGGCTCTCCACACATGCCCACTCCACTGCTGACTGCAGTCACAATTGACGCAGCAAGTAAGACTGTGCCACACATAGGTAAAGTCGCTAAAGCTGTGGCCAAGGGACATACCCATGCACAAGTGCACTGTCAGTGGAATGCACGACATATCCAAATTCCCAGAGGAAATGTGCCAACTTAGAAACCAATGAAACATGGATGTTGCATGGAACAAAATTAACATTGTCTCTCTCACACACAGGTCAACGTCGTGGATCACCCCCCAACACTGGGGGGGAAGACTCACAGGACCCGGCTCGGCGGGATGACGGAGCCACCGGCAGCGACGACTCTCACCACTCTGTGGACGAACCCGACCCCGACCAACCTGGCCCCTCTGGTGTCCAACCACCTGCAGCACCAGCATCAGGTACAACTGGGCCAACCACCACCCCACTCCTGCCACATCCCAGGAGACACCCAGGATCCCTGCCCCAACACCACAATGCAGCCAGGCTGGCCAGGAGGGACACGGTCTCCCGGGCACCCAGGAGGAGGCAGGCGACAACGCCAATGCCACCCCTCAGGGGTCCCGGAGACCCGGTGTGCCCACAAGGGCATGCCAGGTGCAAGTGGGCAGGGGTGGTGGGAGTGGAGGACGGCGGAGGCGCGAGCCTGACCTGTTGGCTGGGGAACCGGTATATTCCCATGTCCGTAACATCCTGGACACATACCGGCAGGACACCACGGGCATGGGCCAGGTTGTGTCCACCCTCAATGAGATGAAGGGGACCCTCGATGAGACCAAGACCCAGCAGGCCCAGCAACATGCGGAGCAACATGCCTGTCTACTGCAACACCAACGGCGGATGGAGGACAGACAGGCTGAGCTCGTGACGGTGTTCACGGGAATTCACAGTACACTCCGTCGGATGGCCGACAACATGGGCAACCCTCCCTGTGCCAGCAGGCGTAGAACATCACCACCCACAGGGGGGGATGAGGAGGAGGAGGAGACATCCGACGGAGCATCCCAAACATCGTCACGGCCTGCTTCTGAGGGTCCCCGCAGGAGGGCGGGTCGTCCACGGAAAAGAACGTGAGGGTCGGCGCAACAGCACCATCTCCCAGGACACCTGGCCTGGCACCTGGCC